>NC_134839.1:54581329-54899459 GCF_965363235.1 Mytilus galloprovincialis
AATTATTTCATAATTGCTGTTTAAAGAACAATCATAAGAGAACAAAGCTTATTTCCAATACGGTTGTTAGACTGGAACATTGAAATACAATTATCGAATGGGAAAAACCAAAGCTAGTTGAATTAACAAAAATGTTATAGAAGACGGTCAACAAATTAAAAACATCTGTTTTACATCTATGAATGTAATCATCAACAATTAGCGCAGTGAAGATACTAAAGATGATGATCAGACTGAAATGTATTTCCGTGCGAAGAAATGCATATCCGTCATTTCAACCAACCTTGCTTATGCGATACAAAAGAACATTTTGTATGAAATACTTAAACAGATTATTAAACTCTGAAGTTTTGTCCCCAACTTTTGTGCAACCAAATGAGTTAGAATATTTGAATAGTTTGTTTCTATCGTAGAACCTAGGATTCGGAAAACTCTTTACAATTCGGGTCGTATATCTAAAGTGTAACTTTTGCGATGGAGAGACAAGCAGTAAACATTTTACTGTCATAGTTATTTCATTGTATTTTACTTTGTAGATTCATAGGATTTTGCAATTAACTTGCTTTTATTGCTTAGAATAAAAAGTAAAATCACAAAAATACTGAACTCCGAGGAATATGAAAACGGAAATCCCTTATCAATTGGCAAATCAAAAGATCAAACACATCAAACGAATGGATAAAAACTGTCAAAATCTGACTTGGCACAGGCATTTTCGTATATAGAAAATGGTTGATTAAACCTGGTTTTATAGCTAGCTGAAAGATAATCATCTTATACCATAATCCATACGGCATTTTTGTTTGGGTCTTTTTTCTAAATGCGAGCAAATTTATGTCACCACTGTTTTAGATCGTGTTTTTATACTTAAAAACATTGGAGGGAGATAAAAACAATTAGTTCAAAGCTAATTCAAAAAGAGTAAAATCACAAAAATACTGAACTCCGAGGAATATTAAAACGGAAAGGCCCTAATCAAATGGCAAAATCAAAAGATGAAACACATCAAGCGAATGAATAACAACTGTCATAATCGTGACTTGGTACAGGCTTTTCTTGTGTAGAAAATGGTGGATTCAAACTGGTTTTAAAGCTTGCTTAAAGATAAGTTATCTTATACCAAACTCTATTCGGCTTTTTCGTTTAGGTCAGACTTTCTCTTTTCAAAAAAAAAAAAAAGCTCAAATTTGTGCCACCACTGTTTTATATCTTTAAAAAAAATATTTGAGGGTTATAAATTTTAAACAATTAAAACTAATTGAATTTGGGTATCCCTGTAAATCGTCCAAATCTTTAAAAAGTTTCACTTATTTTGTGAAAAGAGAGAAAACAGGAGTAATTATCCTCCTTGTTATTCAAACGTGAATTCTTTTAATAAATGATTTATTATATATCTAGAAATGTTATTCATGATATATACCGATTTTTTTAGTCTTTCGTTTTCTATTTTATGCTGTTCTTCACATGATCTTTATACGGCTTTCAGATAGAGAGGGACGAGAAATAAAAATATTTTACGAAATTTTATTGTTAATTTGAGAAAACAGTAAAATCACAAAAATACTGAACTCCGAGGAAAATTCAAAACGGGAAGTCCCTGATCAAATGGCAAAATCAAAAGCTCAAACACATCAAGCGAATGGATAACGAGAGCACTATAGGTATTCATAGACATTTCTACTTATGTCAAAAAGATGTAAATAAAGTAATAATAAAATGTATCTGCAATGACAACAATAAAGGTCATTTATATTATTACATGTTGGATACAAATTTAGTCAGAATTTAAAATGGATGACACACTGTTAACAATAAAAGGCCAACAACTGTATTATTCAATCATCATATTATCAAAATAGACCTCACAAAACAAATTCTCATTAAAATAATGTTACATTAAATTACATTTTATTTATTTATCAACAATTTTCAGTTGTATTATATAAATAATAAAGAATATGAAGACTTACCAGTACATGTACATGCAGTCGATAATATTTATCAAATGGAACAGTTTACACACCCAGTGGGCTTTTATCATGCCTTAATTAATACAAATCATCTCCGTCCGGGGAGGCATGATACATATAATATCGATAATAAAAATGGTTTTAATATAATCATCAAATCCTTTCAACAGGACAAACAATTAAAAATAAAAGACCAGCATTTAAAATGGTTTGATTGCTCGCTGATTACCAGACAAATAAAGGAAGATCGGCTGATGGATGATTAAAATGGTTTAAATTCTTTGTCGTATAAACAACTTATATCAAATGTCCCCTGATTCAACTGTACTAAGTTATAGTCCAAAACCTTCATTAATTTTCCTGATAAAATATTCTATTGAAAGACACGTCTGGCCATCAAATATAATTATATCTTAACTTGCGATCAAGGTATGGCAATGTCAAAAGAAAAGGGGATTTCGTTGGAACTTTTGGGTAAATTTTATATAGACAGTTCATCATGTACACGTGTCACTTAGTTTTAATAGATTTACAATAAATATCTAAGCAGCCTTTTGGGTAACGAATAACGTCTTGATTAAGAATTTACCAAATAATCGTGCACTACTGATATCGATAAATATTTGTGATCTAACTCTGCTGCGTGGTCAACTGGGCAATACAAGTATGTCGGACTTGACTACATCTGAAGTCACTTTGAAATTAGATTTTTTGACCCTCATTTCACGGTCCACTGAACATAGAAAATGATAGTTCGAGTTTCAGCTTAAATTTTGGGTCAAGGTAGTTCTTGATGAAGTTGAAGTCCAATCATCTTGAAACTTACTACACATGGTCCCTATGATATGATCTTAGAATTCTAAACATGGAAAACGATGGTGTGAGTGGGGCATTCGTGTACTTAGGATACATTTTTGTTTTTAAATTTTCGTAAAAATAATGCTTTTTCATACATTCGTTATTGATAAATCAACCGTTTTTAACTTTTTATTTGTAATAATTAGCAATTTCCTAAACTAGTAATGTTGATAAAATGTTTGTTAACCTATTACTGTTGACTATGAAGATGCTGTTGTTTATGCTGTTGTCGTATTTGTTGTTCAGATGGAACAACCTGTTTGTGGAATTTGTTTCTGTCCTCATTTTTAATATACGTAGGTCGCTGATACCAATGTGGTTTTCTGAAGCTACCAACCATACAGATATCTCAAAAGGCAGACAAGACCTCAGTTCTCGAGTAGTCTAATAGTAGTTTCAACTACTTCACAACAAGCCTGTAAACACCGAGGTTGTGAGTTCGAACCCCTCACGTGGCAGGTGCGCTTGACTCCAATCTTTATTTACGAGGACAGCCAGTTTCCTGCCGAATGTCGATGGTTCTCTACGTGCACCCCAGCTTCCTCCATTAATAAAAACTGAAAGCTATGAAATAGCAAACACTGCTAGAAAGTGGCGGTAAACACAAAATTAACCAAATAAAAAAACAAGAAGACAAACATTTTCACTTCTTGTAGAACCTACACAACATCACACTTTTTATTAATTTGTTGTACAATATTTACCTTCTAGGGTAAACTGAAAAACATATTAATCAAAGTAAAAGAAGGAAATCAAATTCTATGTAATTTTTAAACCTACACATATCGAAAACGGTAGCAGTGTCTCTGGTCATGATCCTATGTTTTAAAATAAAACGCAATAATCGAATTATATTACAGGCATCACACATACATTTGACTGACAAAGTTCGATAACCATTACTATGAATTATATACTAACATGTTAAAAGGTTAAGACACCTCTAAATCGGTCAAATGTATATATAAATTTATAATGTTTAAGTAAATAGTTTAGTCTGTAAACAACCGATTTATTTCACATTAAAAGTATTTAACTAATGTGAATAAAATCATGTACGTGTTAAACTGTTCACTTTCTTACTTTTCAATGGATATGTTTGAACAAGACTACTTACATTATTTATGTTTAGATTGTCAAGAGTAAATATTTAATTCATCAATTAGTATTCAATCAAATTCATATGTTAGTCTAAAGTACAATAATTAATCTCAGATTGTCCTTGGCAAATTGCTAATATGATTTAAATTTTGATTTGAATCATACATATTTTTTTCAACATATAGTAACTATGCAAAGTTACCATCCTTTTTCTGGCAGATGATGAAACGCTTAAACAAATTGAGTGATCCTGGAAAAATTTGAATGGCATTTCAAATATAATTTCCAGGAAGAGATGCTGCTATTGTTAAAAATAGCCAGAATTCTCGGGAATTGCAAAATAATTGTTAAGACAGGGGAAACATATCATGTTTTACATAATACATAAAGCTTGAAGAACGATATGAATAACAAAATGATTCTGAACAGCGCAACTGAACACTTCAACCATCGACAACATTTACGTAGAAAAATAACAGACAAACAGACAATCAACAGTAAATATAAGAATATGTGGTATGAGTGTCAATGAGACGACTGTCCTTCCAAGTCACACAATTTGTAAAAGTAAACCATTATAGGCCAAAGTACGGTCTTCAACACAATGTTCAGATATCCAAACTTGGTTATTAAGGCAAAAAAAAAGTTTATAATTGGTTAAACCATTGAAATATTGTGACACTCAACTGATTCGAGATATCGAGCGTCGCGTAAGCTGTGATACTGTTACAACAAACCAATCCATGAATTAACAGAAGAATGGATTAAAACAATCTATACAGTTGTCACTTTAGAGTCAAGAAAGAAATATCAATAACAACAGATTATAGTGAATTCAAAAAAAAAAAACGGATTTTAATTTAGTGTTTTATAATTATAAAATACAATGAAAAATTATTTTCACCGAAAAAAATCCTACCTAGTTTCTGCTGAATATTATCTACCAAGATATTATTTTTTTTCTTCTCATTTTCTTTAAAAAGAAAGAATGACATGATCATTTAGTTTAAGCATTGTAGAAATATTTATATCTTTATATTGATAATATTTCAAATAAATAATCAATGTTTGAATTGTTTTGTTTTGTAGCCAAAGTTAAGATAATCTTTTACATGAAATAAATTTAAAGTCATGTTACTAAAAATACATTTTTAATAAAGAAAAGAACATATGGCTTTGTTTGCTTTAATTTAAACATATCGCTTTGAATAATATCCACTGCACATGTAGTGGATATTCTTTAACACAATAACATATGATATTGAACTTGAAATTTCAATGAAAATTTATAGAATTAGTACACACGTTTATTATATTTTTTCAATACAAAAAAGTAAATTTCAACTGAAATTTGATATGTCTGAGCGGACTCTGTCCTGGGTTAGTTAGTTGGACCATGGTTATGGGAGGGGGGGACTATTTTATTTTTTCTAATGAAAAATGATATACAGGTTTAAATCAAATTCTCAACATAAGTCTTTTTTAAACAATTACCCCCACTTCTTTCATATTTGTAAATTTATGAAAGTTCAAAGGTTATGATTTCACAAAACATGTTTAACCCCGCCACATATTTGCGCCTGTCCCAAATCAAGCCTTTGTTAGTCTTGTATGGTTTTTTTTTAATTCAGGTTCACTTATATGTTTTGGGGTTGAGCGTGACATCATTTTTCTCTGACCTGGTTAATTTTTTTGTTTAAGTGCCAGTTAAAGACCGCACCAGTTTGCGGGATTTTTTCATTGTATTAAAGACCCATTGGTGGCCTTGAGCTGTTTCTGTTCTTTGGTCGGGTTGTAGTCTTTTTAAAACATTCTGCGGATCCATTCTCAATTTTATCAAACTTAAAATGTGTATTTTCACTGAAACTGACTTTACGTGATGGGAACTGAATCAACTAAATGTTACACATACTATTTAATCAATTTTGATCTGAAACGGTCGTTTTGATCTGCACAGATCTTAAAGGGACATTAGCTACAATGAAGACAAAATTTGAAATACGATTCTTGTTATGCCCCATTTATGGGCATTATGTTTTCTGGTATGTGCGTTCGTTCTTCAGTCCGTCCGTTCGTGATAAACACATAATTTTTAAATGATATAAGTTGTAAGCAGTCGATTTAGCACAACTTGTTCAAAATAAGCTTACAAATATCGTTGATGAGTTAATGATTTGCAAGTCAATAATTTAAATTTATGAATCCGTACATTTTTAAATAAGTAAAACATGATGATTATCTTTTTTACCTTCAATATGAAATGTAACAGACTTAGAAAATTCCAATTGCATGCGCATGTTATCTTTTATATTTATGTTTCTATCTGATTATATGTCCCTCTACAGTCTTCAGAGGTTATTTTGATAATTAATAAGTGGGCGTCAAGACTCAAATACACACGAAAAGCTGATTTATATTATCGAGTTCTTGCATTGCTAATTGTTTATTAAATATCTTTTTTTGTGAAATTAGATATAATTTTTAGGATGTTTAAAATAAAAAATGAGAACCTAAGACAAATTGTTTAACATTAACAGGACAGCTAATGCCCCTTTAAAAGACCGAACAAGATATCATTAAGTCATTTTCCGTTTTTCAGGTCAATTTTTAGACTTATCCATATCCTCTGCGGTAAATTCAGCATTGTTCAGATGATGTTTAGATCAAAATGACCTTTTCAAACTAGTAATCATTTCCTATAACTTGGCGGGTGATACCTGTATCTGGTTAATAGATTTAATAGATATTATTATAATACACGGGGAGAAAAATGTTATGTTTTTTTTTTTTTTTTTTTTTTTTACAAAACTAGAATTAATTTTATTTTAGATCAAAGTAAAGACAATTGGTTACTTTTAGCAGTTGTTATCAAATTAAGAAATAATTCATGGAAGCCATAGATTGTTGGAAATTTACACATGGCTTGGGTCGTGATATTCGAATTTTATCCTGAGCGTTAGCGAGGGATAGAATTAACGAATATCACGGCCCAGGCCATGTGTAAATTTCCAACAATCTATGGCTTCCATGAATTATTTCGATTCTAACAGGACACATACGGTCATTAAAAAACTGAAGCGATGGTAGGTATGCTGTGTGTGTGGCTGTTCTTTTTTTACTCCCGGTTCGATAAAGCTCAAATATTCATAAAATCTGTAGCTTGCATGGATTGTTTAGTGAATAACTGCTAGAAAAAAATCTGTTTAATTCTTTAAATTAACAAACCCAACATTTGCCATTTTTAATTTACATGTTTTTCTCGTAAGCTACCGTCAAATCCAAAGTTGACATTTTGTAACTAAAGAGCCGCCATGTTGACTTACTGAAATCAGTAAATATGCGAAAAATGCAATAGAATAGAAAATAAAACAAAACCTACCTTACAAATCAATTTTAATACAATATTATACGAATTTCGATGGTTCACTTTTCAGAAAACGTTCAACTGTAGCGTTTTCGTTTGTATGACGTCATGTTTTGAAATGACTTAAATGCGTCAAAAACATTAAAAGACTTTCGCGGAATTTTATTTTATTTTTATTTTGTTGATTTCTCCGAGCTCTTGTGCATTACTTCTTTTTATTATGCATCCGAATTAGAATAAGTTATTTTGTCTTTTTTAACTGCAATTTAAAAAAAAAATAAAATCGGCAAATGGTTTACAAACAGGTTCCAATACATGTGGATTTACGTGGGAAGTATATTGTAACAGTCATTATTATGTATATCTCTGAGTCTGCGCTAAGTATAGATATATGGAGAATTTTACCACGGTGTTGTTTACAAAGCGAAAGAAGCGCGTCATATTAGAATAGTTCTTTTCTATGTATGTTATCGTTTGTTTTTGTTGCAATTCGGTGTTTCTGTTGTTCCGTTGTTTTCCTCTTATCGTTGATGTGTTTTCATCTGTTTTAGTTTGTTACCCGGATTTGTTTCCGCATGATCGATTTATGACTATTGAACAGCGGTATACTACTTTTGAACAGTGTGATTAAAATTAACTCATATTGTGAACAAAAATACCAACCAGATTAACAATAAAAATCGAGTAATATGGTCTAACCCGGCAACCGAAAAAGAAACATAAATGATACTGTCAGAAAATTAAATATAATGTTAAAATATAAAAACATAAGGTGTTTTCATATCATTTAATGAATTGACTCCAATCACGTTCGATATTGATATACATTGAAAGGTTGAAAGTAAATTGGTGTGTGGTTAACATTCGGTTATTTTTACAATCACTTCTCACTCAATACTTTTTTTTCAATCAAGTAATGTCTCCAACAAATGATTTATCAGCACGTTACTATGATATATGCAAGGTATATAATTGGGGACGTATAAACATGAGATTGTTAATCGTCTTTAATTTTATAGCTATTTCTGTTCAAAGAGGAACAACCAGGCATTGGTACAATTGCACGAATTCAATTTACTTTATTAAGGTCTTTCCTTTTTCTATAAGGAATCTTCTGATTATTATTATTCTTTCCGCCAAACTTTAACGACATTTCCCAAAAATGTACGCGACATGTTAAAATGATATTAGGTATCTAGTATCGTTTGACCAAAAGCTATCTTGTGGTAAGGGCACGACCCCGTGACATTTCCTTTATAGGGGTTATCTCCCCTAACACCGAAAACCTTGTTATCATTCTTACTCCGTAACCATAATAGGTAGAAAATAACAAAGGGTGGAATTTGTTCAGGAACAGGCCCTGGTTCTTCGTTACATATGGATCGAAAAGATTCAACGACTCATTGGTAGGGTTATGCCCCTTCGAAAATTAACCGATGTTGGTTGGCCACTAAAACTCAGAAACCGTAAGTTGTAGCTACATAGGATCTTTACCAATGATCATCAAAAGATGGCTGATAAAATATAGCGGAGGAAATGTGTGTCTTGTCCAGATCTACATTTGTTATGTTGGGTTCAAAATTATTGGACCAACTATTATGGACCTAGGGCACGAAAACTGGTTTTTTTTTCGGGTCAGAAATGATGATTTTTCGCTTATAACCCAAAAGAGGTTAGAGATAGAAAGAAACTTTGAATTGCAAAAATGTTCAGAATAATAAGATCTACATAGTTAGGTTAAGGTCAGAGGTCAATGTCCCTAGCAACGACATGAAACACCATAGCAACCATATATTTTTGGATTTAGAAGGCTATGAATAATATAGATATGAATTTTTAATACTGGAAATGACATTTTTGTCCATAGCAACGACATACAAGTCCTAAGCAATCACTTATTTTTTTAACTTTAAAAACTATGAATAGTAAATATGACAGTTTTAATACTGGAAGTAATATTTTTATCCTTAGGAATGATTTTTGTCCTCAGCAACCACTTGTTATGAACATGAAAGTCCTTGGCAACCATATATTTTTGAACTCAGAAGGCTACCAATAAAAGAAAAAAAGGAAAGACCTTTCAATTGTTCATGAACAATTGACTTTTTAATCTTATAATGTTATTGCAAAAGTAACCATCAATCATAAATAACTTAAAACTTGAGGCGATATGCCCCCAGAGACAAATAGAAAGTGCAAAAATTAAGAGCAAGTTAAAACTCTAAATAGAAGAGTCGTCTCATTGATCATAAGTGTCAAGTGAAAAGGCTTGCACTCCTAAAATAGAGCATTGAAAAGACAAATATATACCGCATCGACATGATGGTTAAACAATTTCATATACATGTATATGGTTTAACAACTCTTTGACTTTGCATTTATCTTATTTGTTTAAGAAGTTATCTATATGTCGCCTTATTAATTTTTCGTGTCATTGTCAAACATGACATAGATGTAATAGCAATTTATGCCTTTCTCTATATTTGCTGTGAACCATATTACTATGGTCACACTTAAATATTATTAACTTTTCAAACTTTACTTTGAATTCTATTCACCTTGGATAAGTTGATATGCACAGTTAATAATTCAACATGAATTTAACATTAGTTGTTGTTCATCGTTTCATATTATAGCTATTTCTGTTCAAGGAGGTATTGGTACAATTGCACGAATTCATTTTACTTTACCTTATAATATTATTGCAAAACAACCATCAATCAAAAAGGATTTAATACTTGAGGTAATATGCCCCCAGAGACAAACAGACAAACAGAAAGTGCAAAAATGAAGTGCATGCTAAAATCCTAAATAGAAGAGTCATCTCATTGATCATAAGTGTCAAGTGAAAAGGCTTGTCCTCCTAAAATAGTGCAATGAAAAGACAAATATATACCGCATCGACATGATGATTAAACAATTTCATATACATGTATATGGTTTAACAACTCTTTGACTTTGCATTTAACTTATTTGTTTAAGAAGTTATCTATATATCGCATTATTAGTTTTTCGTGTCATTGTCAAACATGACATAGATGTACTAGCAATTCATGTCTTTCTCTATATTTGCTGTGAACCATATTAATATGGTCACACTTGAATATTATTAACGTTTCAAACTTTACTTTTAATTTAAATCACCTTGAATAAGTTGATATGCACAGTTAATAATTTAACATGATTTTAACATTATTTGTTCATCTTTTATTTTATAGCTATTTCTGTTCAAGGAGGTATTGGTACAATTGCACGAATTCATTTTACTCCATCTTATAATATTGTTGCAAAAACAACCATCAATCATAAAGGACTTAATACTTGGGGTAATATGCCCCCAGAGACAAACAGACAAACAGAAAGTGCAAAAATGAAGTGCATGCTAAAACCCTAAATGGAAGAGTCATCTCATTAATCATAAGTGTCAAGTGAAAAGGCTTGTCCTCTTAAAATAGTGCAATGAAAAGACAAATATATACCGCAATCGACATGATGATTAAACAATTTCAAATATATGGTTTAACAACTCTTTGACTTTGCATTTAACTTATTAGTTTAAGAAGTTATCTATATATCGCCTTATTAGTTTTTCGTGTCATTGTCAAACATGACATAGATGTAATAGCAATTTATGCTTTCTCTATATTTGCTGTGAACCATATTACTATGGTCACTCTTAAATATTATTAACTTTTCAAACTTCACTTTGAATTTTATTCACCTTGAATAATTTGATATGCACAGTCAATAATTTAACATTAATGTATCAATAAAACAGAAAGTAATATAAAAAAATAGATGTGGTATGATTGCCAATGAGACAACTATCCACAAAAGACCAAAATGACACAGACATTAATAACTATAGGTCACCGTACGGCCTTCAACAATGAGCAAAGCCCATACTGCATAGTCAGCTATAATAGGCCCCGATAATACTTTGTTTATATGTTTCTATATGCAGCTGACACAATTTTAACGTTATATAATCAAAATTGCATTACGAATTAAAAGAACATTCATTTGAAAAACATTTACAAACATTACTTTGTACTTTTTGAAATGTCATTTTTAGGGGTCTTTACTCGCTCTAAAATAATTTCATGTGGGTCGAATGTGTGAATCGGGATCAACTATTCCTCCGTAAAATGTGTGGTTTTTTTTAACTTTTTGGTGCAAAATTGGGTGCACCTATTTGGTATTCAAGAATGTTCAGATATCACAGATTGCACCTTTAAACGCGAAAAGATCAAATTTACGAGTGTTATGTTCTTCTGAATTATTGTTTTCCCTCAATTGCGTAAAATAGTTGTTAAAAACTTCTACGTACTTATAAAATATATTTTGATCAGGAACACATGATACGTGCGATTGACAATATTAAATTCCGCGGTCAAAATGGTTAAAATAATGTGTAAAAAATGAAGGTACGAAAAGGCAATATCTGACCTTCTTTGTTTTCATTTTGAATAAGCCTAACGCAAAGCTCTGATTCCGTGCCAAACTTTGGGTATACCTTTTGTCCTTTAAGTGTACAAACTCCACATTTGTTTTAAAGTTGCTTTGATCATCAATTGGGGCAAAATAGCATTTAATAAACAAGTTTTGTCCGCCCCATTCATTAGATTTAATCGATGGCTATGTCTATGGCTTATGAATTGATTTCAAGACGCATTTGTCTAAATATGAAGATGTGGCATGATTGCAACGAGACAACTCTCGCCAACAGTCGCAACGATTTAGATTTGAGCGCTTGTATGTCTATGTACGGTCTTCAACAATGTGCAAAACCCATACCGCATAGCAGACTATAAAATTTAAAGGTACCGAAATTACAAATGTAAAACCATTCAAACGAGAAACTTACGGCCTGATTTATGTACAAAACAATAAACGAAAAACACATATGATTTACAAATATCTGAAAGCGTTTAGAAATAAAGTCTGTATAACTGTGATTTTCAACAATTTATCAAAGCACAAAGCCCGTAATTTCGGCAAAAATTAGCGGAGCGAAACGTAACTTAAACTTGATCTATAACTCATCATGGTTAACTCACATACCAAAAATCAGCCCAATATCTGAAGTCGTTTAGAAAAAAAACTCCATATAACGGTTTGTGGCGGAATGACGGAATGACGGAATTTCGGAATTACGGAATTTCAGAATTACGAACAAGGGTAAAACTATATGGCACCGAAAACTTCGTTGCGGGGCCATTAAATTTAAAAATTTAGTTGATTTAATTTATGTGTTTTAACGCCACTGTTAAGCACCGCATTTTAGGTCAGTTTTTATTGGTGGAGAAAACCACCGACGATTGGAGACGAGTGCAACCGAACGAGCGGATTTCGAACTCACAATCTCAGTGTTGACCGGCTAGTGATAACAGTAGTAACTACTTAGACCACTCGGCCACCGAGGCCCCTAGAAATTAAGGAGTCACGACTTAACTTTAAAAGTAATTATGTCGTCCAAGTTAAATAGCTTTCATTAATTGATTGAGTGTAATCTGATGAACGCCCTGCACACTCTTCTTACATTTCCATTCAACAATAGGTTCTACAATTAAGTCAGTTGGGATAAAGGCTTGAATTGTATCTCGCCTTGGATAAAAAAAATATTTTTCCGAGAATTATTTGTAAAAAATAGCAAATTGTTATCAAAGGTACCAGGCTTATAATTTCATACGCCAAAAACAACATATCATTAAAAAATCAGTTCGAAAGGGCTCAACTAGTCAGACCGATACAAAGCACAAATAAACACAAAATACACAAAATACAGATCTAAGAGTACTCGTAGTTACCTAAAGCTAATGCAAAGCCAGTCACAACTCATTATCTAAGACTAAAATAGAAATCAGTATACATCCTATGTATTTAGTTTGAACATATCATTAACCAACTGATGAAATAACCATGATGTTGTGTCGTCCAAGTAAAATAACTTTTCATTAATTGATTGAGTGTAGTCTGATGAACACCCTGAGCACGCTTCTTACATTTCCATTCAACAATAGGTTCTATGTTATGTCATGTGTACTATTGTTTGTCTGTTTGTCCTTTTCATTTTTAGCCATGGCGTTGTCAGTTTATGTCAGGAAAAAAATGGTGGGTTGAAGCTTGTTTTATGGTCATCCAAATCTCCCGCTTATATGGCAATTTATAAAAATACCGATAAAATTACTACACTTCGTGACAGGAATTTGGTGCAAACAAACACAAGAACACTTAGCGCAGAGAAATACATAAATAAATGATATAATAGTACATTACAAAATGTGAACAGCAGAATAACAATGTACACCTCCCATGAATTTACGACAGCACACAAGAAATCATAAACGAAATAAGAACTGCCCGTCACACAAACGGATTAACGTAACAAAAAGTGATAACTCAATAGATGCCCAGTCATATTTTAACGCTCCTATTTGCTATAATGTGTGTGTTACATTTTAACGTTGTGTTTCTGTTGTGTCGTAGTTCTCTTATATTTGATGCGTTTCCCTCAGTTTTAGTTTGTAACCCGGATTTGTTTTTTTCTCAATCGATTTATGAATTTCGAACAGCGGTATACTACTGTTGCCTTTATCTATACAAGTATTATGTTTCGATTATCAAAACTAATATACTAAAACGAAATGAAGGTGTGTGAATGAGACTAGCATTCTTAGTAATTCCTTGCAATTGAATGTGCTATTTAATACTGAAAGAGTTATTGTAAGGGCATTAAAAAGGGTGAACCCTAAGGAAGCAAATTATTTCACGTACTAAATGTCAAAATACTTAAATTTTATGCATTTAAAAAATATGTGTTTTATAAGTACAGAGTATGCGAATATATACTACCTTCGTTTGTCTGTATAATTGAAACCATATTTATACATATCAACTGGTTAATTGCATATGATTGGTGTCGATGAACGAGGTGAATAATGTCAAAATTTTGAACTTTTTTAATTGATAAACAAAAAATTCCCTGAAAATTGGTTAACCAGGAGAATTACCGACAAAATTGAACGGGATGATTGAATGGTTGACTATTGGTATGTAATGCTACCTTCAGAAATCTTGACCTTATTGTGAAACCGGGTTCTTATTGGGCGAATACTTCAGAATGCCCGGAGATAAAATCAAATCCTCGGTAGGAAAACTGATAATCATAGTTAAAATAGATTTGAGTCAAATGCACCTGCCACCAGCAGGCTTCGAACTAACAACTTAAAAGTGTTATCAGGCTAGTGATCGCTGTAGATGAACTTCTTATACAGCTCGGCAACCGAGGACACAGACAACGAAATGACTTCACTTAAACTATATTCTATTACCGGAATTCGGAAACTCGGCTTTAGTTGTAATATAAATTTTAGAGTGCAGAAATAAAATAAATCTTATCAAACAATAAAAAATACTTTCAAGTTGCCTTGCAATACTAAAACTTAAAATATATATTAATACCTTACCTTTTGTTCGCACCTCTGCTAGGTTAAAAAAAAAGGTTCGGCTCTGACTACTTAAAGTCTGGAATTGACGCTGTATTGGCGTTTATTTAATATAATCCTGAAACATGTCAAAAGTTATAAAATATGGCTTTGTTTACATAACTGACGATTCAATTTAATTACCTATTTCTCTAAACGTTGATAACATTCACAAAATTTGAAACCAATCAAATTAATTTCACTTTGAGCTGACAGGTAGAGTTGATAAAGTCATTTATTGACTTGATGGGGGTTAAATAATCACAAATAACATAAATTTATGTGTGGAAATTTATTGAAGGCATACTGGGCTGTAAAAAAAATATATCAACCCACCGGATATTATTTATTCAGTTGGCATTTTTTTTTTATAAAAGTGCATTCCTTTTGTTATAATTTTAAACAACGTGAAAATGCATTTGTAATCTTAACCGTACTAAACGAATAAGTTTTGAAATTTAGTATGAATCGGTTTGGCAATAAAATCTACATGAAACAGACTTGTTTTCCCTGTATGGTATATTCATTTGCTTACAACGAATTTGCTTATTTATTTTTATATATCAAAATATGATACATATACTAGTAACGATAATTCCAACGTCAGTACACAAAATTAATCTGTTCACTAATAACCAGCCTTTTGCCTAAATGACATACAAACATAACTTTCTTTGAATGACTGGTGTTTAAATAATTTTTAAACAAATACTTTATAAGCATAACGTCATAGTGCCCAATTTGCATCCATATAAATCATTTAAAAAAAGCCAATGAAATCTTATAGGTTTTTTAAGAACAATTCGTATAATTCATAATACGTTTTTCAACATATAAATTTATAGAAAATAAAAACATTTTTGTCAGCAATTTCAGATAATCATTGAGGATTAAGTAATATCTACTGTGTAGTAATTTTATCTGGGGATTAGCCATCTGGGGTCTAGGGCAGTATTGTACATCATGAGTGTAGAAACTTTATCTCCCGCCTGAGGCCAAGGTGTGTTATGGTCAAATAAGGAAATGGATTAGCCAGTTTTTGGGAGGGACAATTAAGATCAGATTATTGCATGAACTTGGAAATGCAGTCATTCAGTTAATTTCTCTGAATGAAGAAACATCATTTATTTTAAACTTGGAAAATATTTTGTAACTTTTTGCAAAAACCCACTCATCTTCCACCCAATTTTAATGACAGTTTTAATCATTATTTTTTACTGTTATTATTTTATCATCTTAAGATACGGGATGTGTGATGCTTCACAAGATAATTTTATTGTATTCATAGTAGTATTTTACTATTTGTTACTGTAATGTATGATATACTGGTTGGGGCATTTTCTTAACCCCACCTTTGCTTTTTAATATCATTGTCATTTATTTGCTACTATTGATATTGTTAATGTCATTCTCAATTAATTATAAATTTTGAATAAATGACATTTTACTCAACTTGGCTAAATATATTTAAAAATACACAAAAAGGTCACATTATGAATGTGTTTTATGAAGATGAATTACTTAGACATCTCGGACAACGATGAAAGCGACAACGAATGACATCACATAAACTCTATTCTATTGCCGGAATTCAGAAAGGAGTAGGTCCGGTAAGAGCCGATTTTGGCCTCAAATTTCAGGTTCATCTGACGAAAGATTTTGGGCACTTTTTAAACAGTTAAGTGTCTATTTCAATTGATTCAGTTAGTTTATGTGAACGATTTTAACTGATTTAGTCATTTAAAACGCTCCGATTCAAGCTTAAATATGGAAAATCTATTAAATATGCAAAAAATGGCACTTTTCATATAGTTTTTGTCAAAAATGAAAGTGGCCGCATCCGTGTTCATCCTTAATCTTTATATAATGTTATGTATTATCATCAAATACAACTTATATTTCAATATTTAGAATGAACACGAATGCGGCCACTTTCATTTAGGACGAAAACCGTCTAAAATTTGACGTAAATGCTAAAATTGTGACGATTTCAGTAATTTAGTATGGCTTAATGATGCTAGTTCCCGATATATGTGCATCGCATGGTTGAAAACAGCCCATATTTATGTAGCAGAAGCATTCTACTCTCCAATAGATAACTAAAAGTTTACATTTTAATAATTTTGTAAAACTGCTTTATTTTGGGGCCAAAAAGGGGTCTTACTGGACCTACTCCTTTGGCTTTAGCTATAGTATTACACACCTGTTAACTTCAAAGGTGGGGAAATGAAATACAACTTAACAAAGCGCTAACCAGATGACCCATAACTTGACACTTTGTCTGCATGGATGAAAGCTTTTCGACCATGTTAGAAAAGTATTCAGAAACTACGTTGTATTATGAGCACATGGGTTTCTGAATAAAGACAAAAGTGATATACCGCTGTTCAATATTCATAATTCGATTTAACTGGGGAAACAATTGCGTCACAAACCAAAACTGGGGGAAACATTGTTCAAACACATCAACTATAAGAGAAAACAAAACGAAACAAAATAAAACACTGGACTGCTTCAAAAACAGACATTTACAAAACATAGAGACAGACTATGTGATAACAACTGCCACATTCCTGACTTGGTACAGAATCCTATTATATTTCTAGTCCATTCAATAACCAGAAAATTGTGGATTCTTTATCCCCTTTGCATAACAAATATGCTGTTGGTCCAACAGATTTAGTCTCCATTAAATATGTCTACTGATGTAAAAACTATTACTTGGAATGCAGGGGTCAAATTTAAGTTTTTTTGTGTACTGGCCAGCCGGACCACTGGACTGAAAAATCTACTGGTCCGACTCCTATCTACTTGTCCTGAAAATGTTTTGATTTAAAGTTTCAATGATTTTCCCTGCCTTCGATTCCTCGGGTGCTTTCCTCTCCTTTATTCTCGAAGAAAATAATGTCAAAAGTAGTAATAATTATAATATTAATAATTAATATAAATAATCTTTATTTCTTTTGAAATGCTTCATGTTTGAATTGTTTAATATGTATCGTTTTGTCATTTATATGTCTGTCTGTTTGTTTGTTTGTTTGTGTTTTGTGTTTTGTGTTTTGTGTTTTGTTTTTATTTTTTGTTTGTTTGTTCATTTAGTAAAAATCCTATTGTTTGGATTTTAAACTAGTAAAACTCTTATTCTTCTTTTTATTCGTAGATATTTTTTAGGTAAACAAACCGAGAGTGTGATGAAATCAGTGATTTTTATCGACGAATTTCTACTGGTCAGCCGGACCACCAGCTGACAAAATCTACTGGTCCGACGCAAATTCTACTGGTCTCGGACCACTGAAACAGCCTAATATCGACACCTGGTGGAATGTCTCACAGAAGAACATCATTAACAAAGAAAGAAATTTCCAAAATCACAAATCTGTTCTTCTTTCTTTTGGTATTAACATCAAAGAAAAAGAAGAAAATCTACCGTCATTAAACTGGATACCAAAAATGCACACCGTATAAGGAACGATACATAGCTGGATAGTTTAATATCTTTCTTTAATGCTGACTACTATTCTTTCTACAGTAAAATCTGTACCTGTAGAAAACTTATCGAAAATGGTATTTTACATCCTAAATTTTACGATAATATTGTACTTAAAGCGCGGAAATCACTATGTGATCCGTGTAAACTCATCGAACCTTTAAACAAACTTATTAGTGAGGGTTATCGTACCAATATTGTAATTAGATCTCTGAATATAGTTTACATTGGCACTAATATCGATTTAGTCATTAGCAAATTAAAACATAACTAAATTGTATTTTCTTTGCAAGCGGGATCATATAGAGACACACACACGTTAAGTTTTATCTCTAAAGAATTCGCTCCTCACTATCCTGCTACCTGTCGATACATTTGTTTTTGGCATTGCACAAGTCATGTTTTCTCTGACTGTTCATGACGTTAAAATACTAGATCCCTGGGATGTGTTTTCGTTGATTTTAGTCTCTGATGCATGATTTTTATTATTAATTGTTTTGGCTTTTAACTAGCTGTCAGTAACTGCGAGTACTCTCAAATCGTACTTTCTTGTTAATTTGACCTGTTGATACTATTTGTAATGCTTTTTTGTTATTTTTTATTATATGGATCTTGTCTATATTACAGCTTTGATTATTTGGAATATCTACTAATTTTCACTTCTTCGTACTATGAACATCAAAATTATTCATTTTTTTTAAATCTGTACAGAAAGTTCTATCTAGCTCTAATTGTATAGTTTTATTGTTGATATTCACCCATATGTACCAAATTTTAGATTATGTTTATTTATATTACAGAACTTTCTTGGTATTCCCAATAGGAAGATTTGGTATACACAACGACAAAATTATTTTTATTTACCTGTGTAAAATATGAAACCGGTTTATTTCAAAAGTGAGGATTTTCTACAAGTTGTTAAATTTTCACAGTTGTATCTTACCATAGCTTTGTTTAAACTTGTTTATTTACTTTTGACCTTAAATATTTATCCTTAATAACTTTATTAACTATGTATTTGCATTTAAGGCGTCGCAGATCAAATTTATTCGTTCACATTGTGTTAATTAACGTTTTTTGATTGAGTTAAGCCTTCCAATTGATATTTTATCGTGTGTTTATCTATGTTGTGATGTTATACTATTGTCTCAAAAAAGGGAGAAGGTTTGGTACCATTAAAACATCTTATCCCGCTGCAAATGTTTGCACCTGTGCTAAGTCAGGAATCTGATGTACAGTAGTTGTCGTTTGTTTATGTAATTTATACGTGTTTCTCGTTTCTCGTTTTTTTATATAGATTAGACCGTTGGTTTTCCCGTTTGAATGGTTTTATACTAGTAATTTTGGGGCCCTTTATAGCTTGTTGTTTGGTGTGAGCCAAGGCTCTGTGTTGAAGGCCGTACCTTGACCTATAATGGTTTAATTTTATAAATTGTTATTTGGATGGAGAGTTGTCTCATTGGCAGTCACACCACATCTTCCTATTTCTATTCAATAGTAGTGTGATGAAATAAATCCAACCAGTGGCGTTAATCAGATGTGGATGCCCTTCAAAAATAGTTAAATGAAATGTATTCAACCAGTGGTGTCAATTAGATGTGGATTCTAAAAAAATTGTAAAGATCTACTGATACATCTAAGATCACAATCTCTGCAATTTTGCAGCAACTTTAAAACCTTTTTTACGCTTTACACTGCTATCCCCATGCTCAATTGAAAGATCAACTTTCCAATCTCATCAAACAGAATTTTTTCTATAAAAATGGGAATCGTAGATTTGAATTTCTTGTTTTTGGTCATGATAATTTTTATTATGTGAACTTTCAGAAAATATGCTGGAGATGATAATATCAAAATGTTGAATTTTTGTATCGACAATGTTTGGAGGATCGATATTTCAACAGACAGTCAGTATTCCAATGGTTACTAATTGTGCAACACTACTGTCCGACTTGTTTTTGTAATCGTATGAAGCAGCCTTCATTCAGAACCATCTAAAGGACGAAAAGAAAAAGCACCTTGTAAAATTCTTTAATTTTAATTTTAGATATATTAATGATGTTCCACCACTAAATACACATATTTCAGTCAGTACTTAAATCTTATATATATCCCAGTGAACTTGAAATTAAGGATACTACTTATACTAGAAGGACTGCTTCATACCTTAATCATTTCCTCAAAATTGACACAGATGGACGACTTCACACTAAATGACAAAGGGGACAATTTCAAATTCCTAATTATTCCTAATTAACATACCTCCAGCTCCGTCGTATGGTGTTTACATATCTCAGCTGATGCGTTATGCTTGGGCTTGTCACACTATAAGGACTTCAGTTACAGGAGCTCAGTGCTCCTTATGAAGACACTGCTTCAACAAAGTAATGAGGTGGAAAAATAAAATATTACACTTCATAACCTCCATGGACACCATTACGAAATGGTTGATCTGTACGATGTGTCTGTGTCTAAACTAGCTTACGATATTTTTACCAAGTCTTATATTGTGGTTTACCATCTACGTGGATAAACTAAAACATACTGATTGTTCCAATCACATTACTGGTGGCTGATTGTCCTGGTAAAACTGTATAACACTCACTCGAATATTTAGAATACGATAGTTCTCAAAAGTTTGTTCAGCAAGCAATTCCATCGGCTTAGTCTAGTCATCTTTATTTTGTCCAACAACGTATTAAGTATCAGGCTTCTCTCTGAACAGCCTGAAAAATGAATAAAACAGCAGCAGACACAAGTAATTGTTGGTAGAGTGTGAGGGGAGGTGGGTGGGTTTTGAAACTTTCACTTATCCAGAGCGGCTAGTTCAACTGTGAGGCTGAAGTCACGTGATGTTTATAAGCCGGAAGCGAGATGCGGATCCGAATGATAAAATATGTCATTTAAGGAAAATAAATATATTAATCAAATCTCTTTCATTAAATTGGTTTATCTTATAAGTGATAAACCTTATTATTCGATGTGTACGGATGTGTTGTTAATCATGAGGGCAGTTGCAATAAGTTTGGTACTCCTCATTACAGCATTTTGGATAGTTAAGAGGTCGGTTGAAACTATTTTTTAGTACACAGTATAGATTCAAAATTAAATTTGTAAAACTATGTAGTAAATAAGGATACAGCCATAAAATATGGAATCTTTTGTTTATTTTACTTATAAAAGAAGATGGAAATATTTCGAAATAAATGCAAGAATAGCAAAAAAGTGTTGATATTTAGAATTCTACAATCGAAAAATACGTTACCACTTTTCAAATTAATTATTCTAATGCTTTACACAGATTTTGAATATTAAAAACGCATTCAATTCTTTATTTTCGTGTCATATTTTTGTATTGGGTACCTGTAACAAAGAAAAAACAACTATAGAAGTTGAAACCAATCTAGATCTGAGTTATGCCGCTTTGTACAACGAATATCACTTTAATCATGTAACATTTCGTTACCGCAACCAGCCTTAACATATATGCGCACAGCCTTAAAGACTGTTAGAACTATATATGTTACAAAATCGTATACTGAGCGAAGCTTTTCTTTGTTACCTTCATAGGAAAACTATCAAAATTGAAACCAAATACACGCACGGCTGTAAAAGTTTGATAAAATGTTCTATATGAATGCCTATATAAAGTCCGATTGTATTATTCACGCTATGCTGGAATAATCCATTAATTACATTGTGCACTCAGTTTTTCTCACTGGCAATTAGACAAAAACTTTAATAGACATAACTAAATCGTGCAAGATGTTTTTACACCAAAAATTGGTATACTCAAACTTATAAGACATTTTTTTTCAAAATACTTCTCTGAAGTCTGAACAGATATGAAGATACGAACGACACACTTAAAATCAACAAGCGGAGAATAAAAAACGTCGTAGGGGACCAATTCTATACAATAATTTACAGAACATATGTTCTTTTCACTGTCACGCGCCATTTTAATAATAGTTAATATAATCTTATTGTGTATAAACGATTATTTTTTTTCCCATGTTGTGTTCTACAATGAAAGAAAACAATATCGACAAAAATGAGCTTTCGATGAAAGATTTATTGCAAAGGTATTGTATCCTAGGGAATGATGGTCTTGGCCAGATTTGGAATGTCGTGTCAAAATTTTGGTTTTCAATGCTTTTCAACTTGGTTATTATTTGAGTTTGTAACTAAAGGCAACAGTAGTATACGAAACTCATAAATCGATTGAGAAAAAAAAATCTGGGTTACAAACTAAAACTGAGGGAAACACTCAAATATACGAGGAGAACAACGGCACAACAGACACACAACATTGAAATGTAACACATACAGAAACGAACTATAATATAACAATGGCCATTTTCCTGACTTGGTACAGGACATTTTAAGAAAAAAAATGGTGGTTTGAACCTGGTTTTGTGGCATGCCAAACCTCCCGTTTTTATGGCAATGTTAAATATAACATTAAAATGACAACATTACATGACAGGACTACAATACAAATAAATGAAAGAACATATAGGACAGAGAAACACACGAATAATAGCTAACCAGGTTTAAAATATAATACGCCAGACGCCACACAAGAATAACCAGTTACGCCCAGATGAAAAAAGTTCGAAAGCCAAAACAAGTACAAAGTTGAAGAGCACTGAGGAGCAAAAGTTCCAAAAAGTTGTGACCAATACCTGCTAGGGTTTTCTGCATGTGATAAGAACATCCTTATTATTTAGAATAATTCATACTTTTGCAACAGTAAATTTTATAAAATGACAACTAGTATATAATAGATATACATGATAAAACCGAAGTGGTGACTAACTACAGAATAAAAACGGATACATTACATAAAACAACCTAATCCAGCACATATTAATACACAGCCGAGTTAGCCAAAGCCTCAACGCACAAAGTGACGTCACATTTGAAATTCTAAAAAAAAACCACACAAATTGACGTCACATTTGAATTTCTAAAAATATTTCCCAAAAATAAGATAGAATTAGAATTGATTCAAGATTAGATGTGTAATACTGATATTACATCTAATGAAAATTACAATACTTATTAATATCAAATTGTGGTAGTAATCAGATAATTAATTGTATTATATAGCTATATCGGTGTTTCTTCTGAATCAAACTGTAAACCAAATAAATCGTGTAAATTTCGTTGAACCAAACCAAAATCTAATAAATAAAGGGGGCGATTAGTTATCTTTACCATTACACACGAATATAACAGAAAAGACGTTAAAACATTTGACAAAATCCGATGAGAATAACAAATATAACATCAAAACTAAATACATGAATTTGGGATAGAAAAGTACCGTCACACGTCTTATAGCAATGCGAATTCACACTCAGCACAACAGTCACAATAAAAGATCAGACGACGTAATGAAAAAACCCACAATCTAACACGTGGTAGAAATGTTCTTAGTTAGTTTGGACAAAGACACATCGTATGGATCAACCAATTCGTGATGGTAGCCGTAAAATTTACGGAGAGTCATTTTTAATCTGTCCTCCTCATAACTTTGTTGGGGCAGTTTCTGCGTAAGGAGCAAACTCCTGTATATGAAGTCCGTATAGTGTGAACAAGCACGAGAATAACGTATCAATTGAAATATGTAAACACCATACGAAGGAGCAGAGAGTATGTTACTGCTGAGAAATGGGAAATTGATAATTGGGAAGTTGAAATCGTCCTGTTTATCATAGATTTTCGTGTGAAGTCGTCCGTCTGTGTCAATATTGAGGAAAAGATCAAGGTATGAAGCAGTCCTTCTAGTATCAGTAGTATCCTTAATTTCAAGTTCAGTGGGATATATAAAATGTAAGTATTGGATGAAATATATAATACGTATGTTTTCAGCACCATTGTTCATTAAATATCAAAATCGTTACGAATATTACAGTGTTCAAGACGTATTAGACACAACTTTTTCGGAATATGGAGTTTTTAATGCTCTTCATCTTCGTATTTGATTTAACCTTCCAACTGGTATTTGATGAGTTTTTATTTCTAAGACATACCGGTAATTTGCCTGAGTGATATTGGGAACATTGTTTTTTGATTTTCAGTGCTTTTTAGATTCGTGACATATTAGGTGTTTTACATGTTTATAATTGTATGCTACTGTTATTGAAGTCGGAAACACGCGTCTAGAAAGTTCAATCATAAGCCCGACCTTCCATCATAAACCGTTTTCAGTACTCAGATTAGTTGTGTTTGAAACACCAAATTCAGTATTTTGAATGGTTTAGTAAGATACTCGTAGTCAAAATCTTTGTAATCATACGTCGATATACAAAAAAGGGTATACTAGTATATGATTAGGTTTTTTGTTTTCATAATCATTACTTTAGGTATCAATTGTATATAAGAGACTACATAAGATACGGTTCGTTTGAATTTGACTCCCTGCATTAGAAGTGCTTATTGTATTTCTCTCAGTTTTGTCGTTTTATTTTGCTTGTATCGTTCTAGCTTCTTACTTTGTGTCTATACTAATATCCTGTACATTTCTGTAACATACACAGCTAGTATAAAAATAATTTGAATCAAATGCTCTGTAATTTAATCTCAAAGCATAACTTTGAACTTATTTCTACAACAATTCTACAACGTTTGTTTTCATGATTGCTGAATTCAGATGAAAATAAAATTGAAAATGGAAATGAGGAATGTGTCAAAGAGACAACAACCTGACCATAGAACAGACAACAGCAGAAGGTCTCCAACAGGTCTTCAATGCAGCGAGAAATTTCCGCACCCGGAAGCGTCCTTCAGCTGGCCCATAAACAAATATGTATACTAGTTCAGTGATAATGAACGCCATACTAAACTCCAAATTGTACACAAGAAACTAAAATTAAAAATAATACAAGACTAACAAAGGCCTGAGGCTCCTGACTTAGGACAGGTGCACAAATGCGGCGGGGTTAAACCTGTTGCTAAATTCAGATGATTTTAATTTTAACTTTTTATCGGCTAGTTTCGTGTGATCGTATCCTTATGCTTGTATTTTAATGATTCCATGATATACTGACTGGAAATACCAATATACTTGTGCGTCTGGTAAATTATGAAGATCACAAGGTATAATTTACTAATAAAGACATCAAATATCAGAAGTTCTAATTTATAACATTAGAAAAGGGACATCAAATTAAAGTGTCTTGTTTTATTCTTATTATTCAATTATCGATAATCCATCTCGGATATTGCTTTATTAGTTCGTCATAGTTATGATCAGCTGGCAGACATGTGGACTCCCGTTTCACGCCATAACGCTGTACTCTTACAGTTGATCCCCTTTTGGACCTTTCTATCGGCTCTACACGTACAGCATTTTTAGAGGAAATAGCTGCATCTTCAGCAAAATAATTATAGGGCAAGAATAAACAACTATTATCCATACCAGGTGATGTTGTGACAGGAAGATCTTCTGTGTGTGGAATGTGATATTGACCCATAGTAATCCAGGCTACCAAATCCTTGAGAGAAAAAAACATTTAAGAGCTGAATTTTAGTTAAGATAGGAAACAATATTATGTTCAGTCAATGTATTGAAAGGTAAATGGTATGTTAAAACTACAAATTATATCGAAGTGATAAGCAAATGAAAATTTACATGTGTTCTTTTTTTCAATTATATTCGGACTCTGTTTTCTTTGTAATATTTGTTCTTGGTTTACTTTTTTTCGTTGATACATCCATTGTAAAATAAAATATTTATAAACACATTGCTTATATTAAGACTTACTTCATCTAAAATAGAATCGTTGTCGTCAATGTATTTCTGGAAATCTACTACTGGTTCTTTTATATCCAAAGAACCATAAACAGAAGAACTTGTTCGTTCAGAGTCGTTATATTTAGTAACTGCCATTTGGTAACGTGCCCAACTGGCTATAGGTTCATTTCCGTATCCTCTTGGTAATAACTGATAAGTCATGCCTTTATTTAAAATTCTATAACTTTTAACATTACCATAGTTATCTTTCATTTGTTCGTTGTACATGACTAGGTACTTTGGGGCATCGAAGTTAAAACGGTAAGCTGCGTCTTTTTCCGTTTTTTTGACAGATGTGTTAAATTTGAGTTGGATAATTTGTTCAACCGGAACTTCAGAGAACTGGTTTTCTATCTCTTCTGTGTTAATATCTAATGTTGCAAATCTATTTGATGTACCCTTTATATCTAGATCGGCTTTTATATGAAAAAGATGATGATGAATAGGCGCGCCAAAATTATCATGCAGCTGGAATGAATATTTTTCGTCACCTTTTGTATAAAATAACGCCCGTACATAACCAGTGCTCGTCACCTTCACTTCTAGCGCTCCATTAGGATAGAAAATAAAATCTATTATATAGTCATAATTGCCAATTGTAGGAATGGTCCTTAAGACAAGAACTATATTTTCCATTCCTTCGTAAAATCTACCATTACTAAACCAGTAAGAATGATGCCGCCTAAGTGGCATACCTGTATTCAATTCAAACAGACAAAACGAAGTCGTAAGTTCATAAGAACTTTCACCTCCGACATGGAAACTAGAGCCAATAAGGGTTGCATCTTCAGGACAGTCGACACCAGGAAATAAAACTTTTGATTGCAAGCCTATAAGTGCAATACTATCCAGAAATTGTGCTAAAATGTCATTTGGTTTAAAACCAGAATAAAAAACAGCTATTTCCTGTATACTAAGTTCATAAGCAATCCGTTCGTTTTTAAATCGGATATCATACAACTGTGGTCCATGTATTGTAGACATTCGAAAATCAAATTTCCAAAACATGTATTCGACATGATGTCCTTGGACATTGTATCGCTTACCATCAGGCGAAAACTGCTTTGGGTTTCTAAGCGGTGGATCCATTGGAGGAATGCCTCGCTGATTTAAAGTAGAAAAATCGTCAGAGCTATACACGGGCAGTGGAATTTTGGGAATAGTTTCTTTGTTTTGATTATAGAATGTTAACACTTCAGTTATGTTATTGAATATTGTACTATTAAACCAAATCTTTTCAATAGTAAATATTTTCATATCTATATCAACAAGTACAGAAAAATCTAATAACCGGAATCCTGAATACTCTGAAATATGATTTAATGACGTCCATACTTTCCTTTTGTTTTCGCCAGAGAGTGTAGGAGATACGTGCACACCATTTCCAAATTGAAGACAAGCATTATTACAATTTGTAAGTCGTGCGCCAAAAATATCCATGAACATGACACCAAGAAAAGGATCTATGTTTTCCCTTAAATATGTTATCATTTTGTAATATTCATTTCCGCTAAATGGTGGGCGATATACAAATGGGATTTTCTCAGGCCTAAATGGCACGGATCGGTAGTGTGTTGGCGTTGGTAGTGGACCAACTATTACTTCTTGCATGTATGGTGGTTGTTCATTTCCTCTGAATATAATAACATGAGCTTCTCTTGGTGGTTTCTGTCCATTCTTATCAAGGTAATTTAAGACATCTTTTTTATCGGGTAAATATAAATCACTTAAGAAAATAAAATTTTTGTCTACGTTTATATCTTTTAGATCTACG
This sequence comes from Mytilus galloprovincialis, assembly GCF_965363235.1. Taxonomy (NCBI): domain Eukaryota; kingdom Metazoa; phylum Mollusca; class Bivalvia; order Mytilida; family Mytilidae; genus Mytilus; species Mytilus galloprovincialis. Next base: position 54,609,175 of record NC_134839.1, read on the forward strand.
AGATTCAGTTCGTGTTGATTGTACAAAAACGATCGCAGTCCTTCAATTTCAGCTCTTGTCAGATGAACAAATACAGAACTGGTATTTGATAGTTCAAGGTTTATTTTCCCGTATTTTTCACTAGTGGTTTGACATTTTCCGCTTTCTAGCTTGTCATTTTTGTTGTTCTTTATGATTACAACGATGAGTGCTATAGCTAAACCCATAGACAACAGTCCGAGTAAAATTGCTATTATCCGCCATCTCTGCCCTGATATGTTGGTATAACTTGGTCCTACAAAACATATAGAATCAGCACTACTACATTGACGATTTTTTAATTATAAGAATTTTCTGTTTTTTTTTTGATTTTTAACCGCTTTGAAGAAGTTTTTTTTTAATGTTTTGATCGTTTTACAAATTGCTTTTCCCTCTCGGGTGAGAGTTTTAGAAAGTATTATGTTATGTTGTTTCAATATTTTTTGTACAAGATATTTTTTATAAAAATTGTATATTTTTGGTGTACATTTTTTGTTAATAAATATCATACATTTTTAATATACAGAAATAAGGATAAGAAAATATGTCAATATAATGTTATTATTTACCTTTCATTTCCATAGTGATCAGTGGTTATCTTTCATAGAAAATAGACGATTTTTGTAGGCTTAGTTTAGAATCTAAAACAAAGACAAACATAGTTATACGATTTTTATCATTCTTCTAAACCTGCACAAAACATCATGGGAGACCCAGTGTATCAATATTTAAGATTTTTCTGATTACTTGTTGATCATGTTGGTTGATTCTTTCCAACCTAAAGGCATACAGCTACATTCCTTGTAGTACTTGGTTACTTTTATCTAGTTATAGAACGATGTAAGTTCTGCTTACTTCCGGTGGAAGAAAGAACTAAGATGGACGAAAGAGGTAACTAAGAGTCATAAGTCGAAGGCAGACAACACCATGGCAAAAAAATCGAACAGATCATAAATAAACACGAACTAGTCAGTAGTCATGTGCTTGTAGTTCAGAGGTTATCGTTGGTTTATGTCTACCCTATTTGTTTTTTTTTTGTAAACTGTTTGTTATGAATTAGAACGTTAGTTTTCACATTTGAATGTTTCATATTATTTATGTCGGCCGACGGGGCTTTTTTTAACCGACTCCCAGTATACGGTATGTGTTTTTTTAATTGTTCACGGTAGTAAAGTTGTTTATGAATTGATTGCTTACATTCACTTCATTTGAACGTGGATGGATAGCTGTATCATTGGCATTCATACCACGTCTCCTTATTTGTATAGCAAATCTATCGTAGATAAACACATTTTAACAACAACTACAACTAAATGCTGATTCTGGACACTTTGTAGTTGACTACCTAAATGAAACAAGAAAACTCATAAATTTCATTTTAGATTTTTACCCACTATAAATGGTCCACTATATTTACACATTTCAGTTCTTCTTACTGTAAAGAATCTCTTTAAGAGGTTATGGCCAAACTCTTACGGGCAAGACTGCCTGCTGATATATTCCGGAGATATCTTCTTAGAAAAGATATGTTTTGGAGGTTTTTTTTTTATCCTGAATTGCATTTAAAAATGTTACAAGTAGGGGAAGTTATTCCAGCAGGAGATATTTGTACTTCCCATGTCACAAGGGATAATTGTTTGCGAAAGGAACTATTTGGAGGTAACATTTGCAGAGGACATGTAGAATACGTAAGATGCGTTTTGGCAGATATTAGAGAGGTTGAGATTGGAAACTTGTACGTGTACGGGTACTTGTAGCCACACGTACACGTACACGAAGAAACGTCTAGATTTTTTGTTGAGATTTCGCTGTCGCACGTGTACTGGTACGTGTACCTAGACGTACACGGAAGAAATATCTAGTGCTTGCTTGAGATTTTTTTTACGTGTACGGATACTTGTATGACTGAATTGCGGTTTTGAAAACAACAATTTCATTGGCTGGCTTATTCCTCACTTTCTTCTAGCTCAATATGTCTTCTGCCGAGATTCTCTTGTTGTCTGCTATTGAAGATAAGGACGAGTTGGTCCTTATTTCAACTGAAATGAACCAGTCTCACGGCAATGTATACAATGGAGAAAAAATTAATTTGGAGGTTCTCACTAATGAACAATGCAGATTTATGTTTCGATTTGAGAAACAGGACATTGATAGACTGCGTGTTGCTTTGGGAATCCCACTAAAAATTGTATGTAACAATGGAACAGTTGCAAGTGGCATAGAAGGGCTTTGTATAGTTTTGAGAAGACTTTCATATCCTAATAGACTTGAAGATATCTCTCCAATTTTTCAAAGGCCGTTGTATGAATTATCTTACATTCTTTCCAAGACGCTAGACATAATTTATGACAATACCAGTCAAAAACTAACTTCCCTAGATCAAGAGTGGCTGTCTGAAGAGTACCTTCGTACATTTGCAGAGGTCATTCATGAGAGAGGATCACCTCTTCTTAACTGTTGGGGATTTATTGATGGCACAGTAATGCCAATATGTAGACCAACCAGGCATCAACGAATTGTGTATAGCGGTCACAAGCGTGTGCATGGATTGAAGTTCCAGTCAGTTGTTGCACCAAATGGACTAGTGGCAAATTTATCTGGGCCAATAGAAGGCAGGAGACATGACTCGGGTATGCTGCGGGAGAGCGGTCTTATGAATCAGCTGGAAGGCACAATGAACAGGGTAGATGGAACGCCATATTCCCTTTATGGTGACCCAGCGTATCCTCTAAGGCCCCATTTGATTGCTCCATACAGAGGAGCAGCACTTACTGCAGAAGAACAAGAATTTAATAAACGCATGTCAGCAGTCCGTGTTTCTGTTGAATGGACATTTGGCAAAGTCCTTTCCTTATTTGCATTTCTTGATTTCAAGAAAAACCTCAAGTTGTACTTGCAGCCAGTTGGCAAATATTACTTTGTAGCAACTATATTCACCAACTGTCATACTTGTTTATATGGCAGCGAGACAGGAACATTCTTTGGATTAAATCCACCAACCCTAGAAGAGTACCTCCAATAGGCATAAATGTATATGGACATTTGCGTTTTTTCATTGATCAGTAGAATGGATTCCATTATTTTAATAAATAGTTTTTGTAAAAGATATCTCCTTGAATTTTTTTTTATCTTAATATAATTTCAGAATGAGAGTTCTTATTATTTTGATAGTTATCTGGTCCCATTACTCTCGATAGTTTCTGAATTTATAGAATTATTTTTTCCGAAAAAAATAGAAAAACTTAAATAAATCACACCCTTTCCACATCCCCCGGACGAGAATTTAGAAATGGTTATTTCGTGGGTCAATTAGGAGGAGGGATAAATGCTCACAAGCAAATTAAACCCTTTATGTGCCTATCCCAAGATGTGACCTTGTAATTCAGTGGTCGTCATATGTTGCTGCCTGCCTTACATGATTGTATTTGTTTTTTTCTGTTGCAGTTTTTAGATAAAATCAGGCTGTAAGTTTTCTCTTTTGAATTTTTTTCACATTTTGTCATGGCTGGGCCTTTGATATATGGTATGTTTTTTTTTATTTTTGAAGGCAGTATATTACCATATAGTTGTTTACATCTTCGTTCTTTGGTGGATAATTTTCTCATTGGCAATCCTGCAACATATTACTTTAATAAAAACATTTTTAGCAACAGTGGCCATCTTGGTTTTTAAAATTAATTATACCAGACGTAAAGTGATGAATGTCTGTAGTTTAAATATGGACAATTAAATTAGTCTAAATAACGTAACAATATAGTATTTATTTCTTCAAATATAACATTTTCAACGATTTCCAATTCTTATCATCACATAGACTACTAAATTAAAAGTAAAATTAAAATGCAGTTGCTTTTGATTTATTTAAGATTTTTTTACAGTTTTGATAAGTTCCATCAATAAAAGCTGTTGTTGTTTGTCATTTTCTATCTTCTGTTTCCTCTCTTCCCTTTCCAGCTCAAACCTTTCCCTCTCCAGCTTCAATTCCTCTTTCCGTATGCTCACTTCTTCCATTTTGATGTCTTTTTCGACATCACATTTTTCTTTAAGGTACGACATAATAGATTCATTACCCTTTATTTTGGTGATCTTACTGGGTGTTACTGTTACACCTTCACTGTCTACAAGAAGAAATTAATGTAACAATTTTACTTTTCAAACATAATATTGTTAAAGCATATGCCGTTACTTTCTATCTACAATTACATAACCGGTTAGTATATCTTGGTTTTTTTTTTTAATCAAAACAAGGTTTATATATATATATATATTGTAGCCAGATATTCTCCTTCTTATATTCTGTTTCCTAGGCCTAAATTTGGTAGAAATCCACTTTCTTGCAAGTCTTATACGTTTTGTGTTTTTCTATTGTTGAAGGCCATATAGTTATCTATAATTGCTAACACCAACTTCATTTCAACTTTGGTGGATAGTCTCATTGGCAATCAAACCACATCATCTTATTTTCATATTTTTATTTTTATCATTTCAGGCTGCTATATATACCTACTAAAAATTCACGAGTTTCTTTTTATTTTACATGTTTTATTCTAAATACATTACAGAAAATGAATACAGCGTACCATTTGAGATCTTTACTGGGGTAAGGGCTTCCATTGCCCTTTTTCTGATCAGTTTTGCAGAGTGTTCATCCTTGTCCTTCTGTTGAGCTTTTTCCTTCTGTTCTTTGTCTTCTTCTTCAGCTAATGACTGAATTTCTTGAAGAAGTTGTTGTTTTTCTGTGTATTCTTCTTCTGTTCCAGATCTACAATGTATTGGGAATCTACATGAATAACTATTTAACTATTTATTTAGAACTGCAATTAAACCAAGGAAAGAATTAAGAAAATGGCTATTCAAGAATAAAATGCAGGGTAGGCATGGTAGGAGAGAAGCATGGGAAGCTCTTTCTTAAGACCACGACCATACATAAAATGAGAAGATATTGGCCTTCTCTTGACTGGTATTTTTTGCAAAAACACCTCCAGAACATGATATATCTGTTCAAAATGCCGATTAGTCTTGTACAAACATGTACACTCTGTCTGATTCAATCTGAATTTCAACTTTTTTTTGTGTGTTAAACATGTTAAATGTACCTGTTTTAAAATGTATAAACAAAGTCAAATACTATTTTATTTACCTTTTTAGTGCTTCATAGTTTTCTTTCTGAAACTGCTGCAACAGTAACTGTGTCCTTTCTCTCACTCTCCTGGATGTTACATTAAATACTTTATCAACATTTTCCTTTACGTTTTGGGCAACAACTTCCCATTTTGTTTTGTCCTTGTATGGGTTTTCAGCCAACACCTCCTTTAGTAGGTTCAAATCATCCTTTGCTGAGAATCTCACCTGTGTTTTCCTAAAAAGTTTGGGTAATGCCATGCCTTTGCTACAATAAAAACATGTATGCAAAATCAATAATGTTAAGATTCGATTTTTAAAAAAATGTAAAGAGTTCAAAACTTGAATTTTTGCTACATTTTGATATTACAGTTTAAACTTAGCACATATTTAGCAATCATAAAGACAAAATCCTCTGTTTTGTGTAATATTTCATTTTCTTATGCTTAAAGGGCCCTATAGGTCATGAAATATTAAATAACAATAGAAAATGGCAACTAATGAAGGAAAAGGCCTTGGAGAAAAGTGATAAACAGTTCATAAAGGTGTGGATGTAATGGCACAATGTCAATGGTAAACAATTAATCAAATGAAGATGGTAAACAATTTGTTCGTCAATTTACATGTACAAGAGCCCTGCAACACCCTACATGTTATGTAGCTACTATTGTTATATAATGTTCAGTATACTTGTTTGAAAAGGTCACTTCCATATATATAAAAGCAACCAGTTTATTAAAGTTTGATAGAGGATAAACTTATTAAAGATGATTTATTGTTGGTTGCTTAACGTCCAGTGGCAAATATTTCATGCATGTTCAGGACGAGAACAAATAAACAACAAATACAATAGGTAGGTCCTGTAAGTTTAATAGAGGCCATTCGGGGAAGTTTAGACTGTCACTGTAAAATGAGTGGAAATTGGATAGGGACAGACATTTTGCCTTGCAACAGGCCGCCTACGGACCCCTCCAAGTGTTGTTGTAAGAACTCTTACGAGCATAGTGCGTGGCACTCTCTATACACGAGGCATCGGATTTAAAGTAAATTGGTTAGCAGGGGCGGATCCAGCCATTTTAAAAGGGGGGTCCGAACCCAGGATAAAGGGGGTTCAAACCACATCTCCCAATTTAAATGCATAATCGTAAAAAAGGGGGGGTTCCAACCCCCGAAAAAAACCCTCCCTCGATCCGATTTTTACAAATTTTTGTGGTTGTACGTCGTCGGGCACCTGTTTACTTTTGTCACCGAAACTTACGGCACTTTTCGCATGTAATAGTTTGAAGGGCACCAAAATTTAAATCAATAACTTGTTTAAAAAGACGTTTTTAAAAGCCAAGTTTCAGTTAAATTGGTGTGAAAATAAATCTGAATCATATTTATGTCACAAAGTCAAAGACCAATGGCGCCAATTTTGCAAAAATGCAAATGGCGCCGCCTGATTCATTTTCCCCAAAACAGACGTGATTCATGCAGTCTATTATGCTGAATTAATAATATTTTGAAGAAATGTGATACAACACATGCTTAAAATTTTAACATTTATAGTTTTGTTCCTATACAAAGTCAAAAGGCATCGTTAAACCCACACGGGTAACACTTACTTGTAGCAGTCTCTGCACACGTTTTGATCAACTTGTAACGTTGGCGAAAATCACGTGACACTCCAATTCTAGTGACGTAATACGAAAAAATACAAGTTTCACGTACCGGTACCGGTACAAGTTTCCGATCTCAACCTCTCTATTGTTTCATACGTTTTTACGATGAACTTCTAACGCTGAACGATAGCAGCACAACACCGTTGTAGAAGCTAGCTATATACGCGTTAAAAGTCATATGAGATATGCAAAAATAACTTTCGGCACTCACCGTGGCTGTTGATTCCTCGGGAACGCTCTCCTACCTTTTACATTAACACAGAATAAGTGAGCCGATGAGTTAGCTTTATACAAGCAGGATGCAAGAATAGCGTACAGCAGTCACTGTTGTTGATGTTTCCTCGGGAACGCTCTACTACCTTTTTAATGTTTACCAATTTATTTCTATTTATAACTAAAAAAGTATATACATGAACATCTTAAATAGCCCATAAAAGAGATTATCCTTTCAAACTTAGTTTATCTTTAAATTATCGTAATTTTGGATTTTTGATGTGTGACGGATATATAACTCAGAGGCTAGTAATCAATAAAATACAGTTTAAATTTTTAAACATTGCAAAATTGCAATACAAACGAAGAAAGTAAAGGGACCATGTATTTCATTCCAGAGAGAACGCCGAGAGTCTATAATTTATCCAGTAAAGAGCATACTTTTCTTAAGGAAATTTATCTGAATGCATATTGCAAATAAATTTAAAACACATTTTAATAAACAACTATATTTAAAATACACTTACGGCCGATACCTGGCTTATATGTATCACGGTTACACAGATTTGCATGGGAATTGCTGAAGCATGGATTTTCTTAATACGTATACCACGAACAGTTTTTTAAATGAAATACATGAAGTATGACACTCTAAATTTAACGACAATTTCAAAACAAATGCTAATTTCAACAGTTTATGGTGTACCTCTAACGCTAAATGATAACTGTTGTTCGTTTGGGGGAGGGGGTGGTCAGGAAGAAGGACATTATTTAAAAGTTTATATTTCGTTGATTTACAGGTTCAATGCAGACAAAAAGCGACATTTACAATCGAATGACCACAATGTGATACAATTACCCCCCTTTGCAGTAAAATATGGTTCCCTTGGTATTTCACAAATGATTATAATTGTTTATTGTTTTATCTTCTGTGAATGCTTATTGCACAAGTGATATTTAATTATCTCATTATTTTAAACTTTGTTAATTTGATTTATAATCATCTTAAAATTGTGGACCGATCAACTGTCCAATTTTAAATACTTTTTATGTATAAATAATAAGTTAATAAAATACAACGTGTGCATACTCATTTTTGTAAGTATAATTTGGTCCTCAATGTTCTTCAACTTCGTACTTGTTTTTGCCTTTTTATTCGAGCGTCGCTGATGAATCTTTGGAAAACAAAACGCGCGTCCGATATAAAATTTCAATTCTAGTATCTATGATGAGTTTATTTACAACCACTGGGTCACTGCTGGTTGAGTTTTTATTCACCGGGGGTATCACTAGCACTTCTGTGTTGACATGAATTATAATTGATATGGTCATGGTTATAAATTATCTGTTTACAAAACTTTGAATTTCCGAAATAATAAGGATTTTCTACCTCAGGAATAGATTAGATTAGTTGTATTTGGCAAAGCGTTTAGGAATTTGTTATCCTCAATGCTCTTCAACTTCGTACTTGTTTTAGCCTTTTTAACTTTTTTTTTATTCGAGCGTCACTGGTCAGTCTGTTGTTGACGAAACGCACTTCTGGTGCAAATATAAAGTTACAATCCTGGTATCTATGATGAGTTTAGTTACTTATGGCTTTCAAAGCAAAACATGCAGAAATAATGTTCATCTTTTATGCGCAATAGGAGTATACTACTATTTTACAATGAACGAACCCGTGACATTGCGAAGATTACATGCTCGGTAAATGAGATGTGTACAACTGGAAGATGTCTTGGAAAAGTTTGGATGAGGATATAAGAACACTTTATGAATTGGTGTATGGAAAGATCTCGTGTAGCTTTAAGGCGATAGACCTTGGTTCAGGGAGATAACTCTTTAAATCAGTTATGTGTTTGTAAAATTCACGTTTCATAAAATTGAGAATGGAAATGGGGAATGTGTCAAAGAGACAACAACCCGACCAAATAAAAAAACAACAGCAGAGGGTCACCAACAGGTCTTCAATGTAGCGAGAAATTCCCGCACCCGGAGGCGTCCTTCAGCTGGCCCCTAAACAAATATATACTAGTCCAGTGATAATGAACGCCATACTAATTTCCAAATTGTACACAAGAAACTAAAATTAAAATAATACAAGACTAACAAAGGCCAGAGGCTCCTGACTTGGGACAGGCGCAAAAATGCGGCGGGGTTAAACATGTTTGTGAGATCTCAACCATCCCCCTATACCTCTAACCAATGTAGAAAAGCAAACGCATAACAATACGCACATTAAAATTCAGTTCAAGAGAAGTCCGAGTCTGATGTCAGAAGATGTAACCAAAAAAAATATACAAAATGACAATAATACATAAATAACAACAGACTACTAGCAGTTAACTGACATGCCAGCTCCAGACTTCAATTAAACTGACTGAAAGATTATGATTTCACCATATGAACATCAGGCACAATCCTTCCCGTTAGGGGTTTAGTATCATACTATCATAACATATATGAGGAGAACATAACCTGTGTCATGCCAACAACTGTTTTTAGAATAAATGTGTTTAGTTCCGATGCAAAGACCTTATCAGTGACTCAATATTAACGCCAAAATATGCAATCTTTAATGACTTGACAACAGTATCGTAATTATATCCCTTCTTAATAAGTCTATTCAAAGGTTTTGTAAGTTTCTGAGGTGAATACTGACACCTTTGTGCTTTATAAAGAATATTTCCATAAAAAATTGGATGTGAAATACCTGAACGTATTATAAGTCTGCATGTTGAGCTATATTTACGAATGATGTCTTTACACCGATGATAAAATTTAGTAAATGTTTTGACTCGTTTGTGATATCGAAAACCCTGGTGTAATTATTTTTCAGTAATACATAAATTTCTCTCGTTAAAATCTAAAACATTGTTACATACACGAGCGAATCGTACAAGTTCAATGTATTTTAAGCATTTACCTGAAACAGATTGAAAATAATCTATGTAACCTAGAAGCTTAAAATATATTTATGAAAATGGTTGACACAAACGTACTGATGATTTTAAGAGTTATTTCCCTTAACCTAGGTCTTCCTCCTTAAATGCATGCATTTTATTTGTCACAGATTTTTTTTGTACAATATCCAACACATAATTGACAATAGAAAAGGATAAGTGAAATGTCATGAAAACCCATACCACAAATTTGGCTATAAAAGGCCAAGACTTAAGAAAAGTGTTACCATTCAAATCAGAAACTAACGATCTAATTTTAACAAAACAATTTATGAAAATCGAGAATGATCAATACAATTTACATATTAGAGGACTATTCTGATATCTAAGTATCTTTGACCGCGAAAACATGTGCTAGTGATTTAAGACTTATATATTTTGGATCCACAATGCTCTTCAACTTGGTACTTGTTTGGCTTTATAACTATTTTGATCTGAGCGTCACTGATGAATCTTATAAAGACGAAACGCGCGTCTGACGTATTGAATTATAAGCCTGGTACCTTTGATAACTAATTATATATTTTTATACTTCACGTTAAAATGCCATATTTTGATTGGCTAATACGAGGGTGTTAATTTACTCACATGGCTGAGCGGGTGACAATTTTTTTTAATGTCACCCTCTCGTCAAGACAAATCATAAATCGACAATTTAAAGGACAATGAATTGAATTTACATCAAGTAATTGACTACAATGCTTTAAAAGTTCTACGTTTTGACTCAAATTTTATTTTTTGACTGTCAAAACAAAAAAAATAAAACATCTTGCCTAAATTTTGTTGTTTTTTCTAATACTCCTAACGTAGGTTATGCACATGACCTCATAGAAATTACTTTCAAAATAAAATTAATTTGTAAAAGACAATAGTGATAGGACAATCAGTATAATAAATTAAATAAAACATAGCTGGGAGGGTGATAGAGCAGATTCGCCGCGGTTGACACTGTTTTCTCGGGGTAACAATCTGCTCTATCACCCTCTCAGCTATGTGTTATTTATATAGTGTCGATTTGAGTCCGTGTTCCTCATTAAAAGTGGCAGAAGATACAAAAAGGATATTCAAACCCACGATGGGATATAGTGTTTTGAACTGTAGAGAAAAGTTTACATTTGGAAACCTTAAGTTTGTCATAGGATCTAGTTAGAAGTCGCCAATCATTGTTATCCTCTAAGAAAGGATTAAAATATGAAGCAGACGTTCTAGTTTCGGTAGTACTTCGCTATAAACTTGGTTGACTTTTAAAAACTGCCTAGAATTCATTTAGAAGGACCAAAGTCTAAATATCTATAATAACCACGATACGTATCCACCTGTTTGTCCCTAATCCTATCTCTGATGTGGTTGTTCAAATATTAATGCCAACTCTTCTAAGTGAACTTGGTAGTGGTTGCAACCTTATGGTAGTCCGTATATTTTTTTTATAATTATTTCTTGACTCGTGACGATTTCAAACTAGACATAATGTATGAACCAATGTATATTGTTAATGGCGGTAATAACTTTGTTGATATAGTCTACATGAATTAAATGTAAACTTTATCTTATACCAGAAAATTGTAAGAAGGTTACAGATAGTGTAAGTATGAATACAAATCACAATATATAAAGTCAAATAAGATATGATTTTTTATACATAACAATTGGTCTACACGAGAGGATGACATACAAAACATGTTCTCCCGCTAAGCAATTGGAAAGAGTAAATAATCTCACTCGTATTTAGCCAACCAATATCTGGCATTTCAACGTGAAGTATATTAATTATTGTCATCTATTCATGGAAGATAATAATTACTTGAAATGAACTGAATTATTCAACGCATCAAACCACAAATATGCACAGTTATAAAATCATTGTTTGCTATCATGATGCAAAGTGTTTTTATGTTGTTATTCTGATGATATTTTTCCACATCTAAAACACACGCAATGTAGTTATAACGCCATTTTTGTGAACTTTATGATGGTTTGATGAGTATTTGCCTTCTTGCCCGGTAAATATAAAATAAAAGTCAAATCTACCACACTTTCTTCGGAGAGGACATTGTCCTTGAACTAGATGTAGATTTAGCTGAATTTCTTAAACCACCATTTCTAGTATAAAACATCCTAGTTTGGTCCTGGTAAAGCTTCATATTTGACCAGGAAAAATATTTAGTACAGTCAATAAAATTAATCCTTCTGTTGAATTCTAGAGTCTTAAGTTTAGTAGCTGTGGTCGGTTTTGATAATCTTGACAATAAGTTCTTTTCCTTAGGCACGTACGACCGAGGTCTCACAAATGGCGTCATGCTCTGTGTTGGTGTTTCTATTGCTGTACTTGGACGGGATGGACGTAGTGGTTTAGGTTCTCTCCATGACGGAAATTTCATACCCATATTATCAGCCGGTGCAACCGTAACCTGAGAAGAAAAAAAGGAAAAAACATTTAATTAATTGGTTGCACCTATTTCAAATACATTATCATTTAGCCTTAATTGCGCATTTATCAATTTGTGACTATTATAATCTACATTTGCATAATGTTGTTTTCTATGTTTGTATCACTCTGCTCCGCTCGTCTTAAACCGACAGATGGTTTGAATGATTGTTTTCTGCTTTACCTTCTGTAACAATTACTTCTGGAAAGTGGATCGACAAGGAATATAAAGAAAGGGAAATTAGTTTGTAACGGCATGGGGAACGATTATGTTAGATAGGAGAAGAAAATAACACATGGCAATGTTTATGGTGATTTGGACTATTGGAGCAAAAGTCATATCATTAGATAAAATATTTCATTATCATCATTATTCTTTATTGTCATATAAGTAGCATGATACTTGTGACATAAAATAAATAATAACAACAACAAAAATAACTGTTTTTGTAACTGGTTTAAATACATGCATGGTGTTCGGCATTTACGTTAAACGAACGATAACTCTAATCACTGTAACAAGTTCTACATATAATAAATGATTGATTGTTGGTGTTTCAGTCACATTCATATTGATATCAATTTTTGTCATTAAGGTTTGAGGGTATGGTAAAGTTATTTGAAATGAAAATTTTAAAGGAAAAAGTAAAATCACAAAAAATACTGAACTCCGAGGGAAATTCAAAAAGGAAAGTCCCTAATCAAATTGCAAAATCAAAAATTCAAACACATCGAACCAATGGACAACAACTGTCACATTCATGACTTCGTACACGCATTTTCTTATGTAGAAAATGATGGATTATACCTGGTTTTGTAGTTAGGTAAACCTCTCACTTTTATGACAGTCGTATAAAATTCTATTATATTGACAACGATGTGTGAACAAAAAAAAACATACATAATAGGTCAAAATGTAAAAAAAAATAGGTGTACAGCAGTCGACGTTGTGTTATTTGTTATCTTAATCACTATAAAAACAAACAGATAAATAAACAAACATTCACCATGACACAATAACAAAATGACGGGAGGTATACGGACAGAGCCATGTCACATGCAAACAAAAACACAAAAAAAAAGCACACAGAAAAAAGTACATTAGCAAAAACGAAAGACGAGAATACAGAAATCATCATAGAACATAACAAAGTAACGGGATGCATAGGTACAGAGCCACGTCATACATTGTATGTTACCAAAAAAACACAAAAAGGCATACAGAAAAAGCATATTATTAAAGTACACTTTGTTTCAAATAACCATGTACTGATTGAGGATTTAGTCTTAGATGCATGATTTATTTTCAATTTAATTGTCTTTTAACAAGCTTATAGTAATTGGGATTACATTTAGATCTGTACTAAGTGTCTTTTTGTTGTTGGAATGTACAAGTACCCGACAACGTCCACCCTGTGGTTTTGTTAGATGTGTGTCTATTTGTATCCATCTGATGAGTTAAGCCTTTTTCAACTGATTTTTATAGTTCGTTCTCATGTTGTACTGTGACAACATTGTCCTAGCTAAAGGGGGAGAGGGGGAGGGTAGGGATCCCTCTAAGATGTTAAACTTTGCCACATTCTGGTTGTATGTGCCTTTCCCAAGTCAGGAACCTGTAATTCAGTGGTTGTCGTTTGTTGCTGTTTTACATATTTGTTTTTCGTTCATTTTTTGTACATTTATTATGCCGTTAGGTTTTTTTTTTTTGTTTGTATTGTTTTACATTTGTCATTTCGGGGCCTTGAATAGCTGACTAAACTGTATGGGCTTTGCTCATTGTCATAGGCCGTATGGTGATCTATAGTTGTTACTTTCTGATTCATTTGGTTTCTTGTGAAGATTGTCATTGGTAATCATACCACATCTTCTTTTATATATGCATACATAAAGTATACTAGCCTGGGATACTAGCTCACGGTTTTACAGTAGACTGACGTGAGAATGCTTGACCAGGTTCCCAGGCTAAAAGAAACTAGCAACGTGTTATATCGATTTCACAGCACGCTCGCTCTACATTCGTTTATAAAAACCCAAATGGTCTAAATAGAAAATTCCAAACTTGGACGAGAATCTATGTATGGCAAAGTTGTATCATATTCGTAATAAATAACAGTATTTCCTTTGGCGGATTCAGAGGGGGACAGAGGTTGTGATCCTCTCTTCTGATTTTCTTGAAAATACATAGAAATTGACGATAATTCTTAAGAATCTATCTTGAAATCTATTTTAAACACGTCTGATCCTATGCCGGATTTATACTATTAAAATATAAGATCCAACTTGAGTTATAATGCAACAACAGAATGTTCCGAGTTCCTTTAAAATCAGACAACTGAACATTGTATTTCACATACTTGCTATTGTTTCGTCAGATTTTTTCCTAACAGATTTATTGAAACTTAGGATGTATAATTACTCATTTCCTTTTTCATGAAAAGTAGCAAAAAAAACACTTTGCACGTTTATCGTTTTAGATAATGCCCTTCCATTCATATGAACATTTTTAAATTTCATTGACAATTCTCGATGGTAGCAACCTCAATGTCCTAAATTACAATTAAAAATACAAGTACTCACACGACTAGGTTTATATGGTGATGTTGATTTACGTGTTAAATCCACTGATTTGGTCGACGTAGTTGTCGAGGTACTTCCAGGACTGTAAGTTCTCCAACTCATAGAGAGAGAACTTGCGGACGAACTTGTCGGCATTTCGGGGGGTTGTGTAACCACGAAAAAAAGACTCTCCAAATACAATTTCACAAAATATTCATATTTTTTTCAAATTAAAGCTGCACATTAGTCCCACGTACATATTCTGAAACTTTATGAAACAACTGACTCGACAACCAAATAGAATTAAATCTTGAATACATAAAAGCCAATCAGATTATTGGATTATTGGCAGATTAACACTTATAATTCTTTGGTGTTAAGACGCCATAGAGTTTAAAATAGGTCATTTTCATATTGTAATTATAACAATACACATTTAATTTATTTAAAGTTAAGATGTAAAAATAATGTGTTCTATAAGATTCAAGAATAAAAGGATATAGATATATCAAATTAGTCTCATTTAGTATTTTAAAAACATCATTTCTGTTAAGTAAACATTAATTGTAATTTAGACTAGTAATTTTTACAAATGGAACTCCGAGGGCTGGAGAAAATGTTTTTAAATTGTATACGATGACGTCAATACTATATATAATAATAATAGCATTAATATTTAAATAAATAAATGTTTACCAATTCACAAAATGCCAAAAATCCAGTCGGTAACCTTAAAAATAAACAGACATTAATGCATTAATATCTTATTATTTGAAGTTATATAAAGAATTCCTTACAGATAAGCCGGCTAAAGAGGAGAGTGACAGTCGATCTCTCTAATTAGCAGTTCTCGTCCTTCCTTTTCCCCCATGAACATGTACTATGATTTTAAAATGATGTATGTCAGAGGATAAATGACACACCAATTTCAAAAGCATGCTTGACCATCAAATTTTATGTAAAACTAGTATAGTAGTATAAAGGCATATAGTATACTACTTTGTAACCAGTGCATTCGAAAATGTTTCAATAATATATATAAAGTATTAACCAGGGTTGTGGTCAATATCGTGGCGGCTATGTACATAGGGCTATGTAGATGTATGAACATTGAACGTGTAGTTAGCCGAGATACTACATGGATATTGATAGCAGCTAGGCTAGCTACACGTTCAATTGTCATAAATCTACGTAGTACTACGTAGCATTATTTAGCTGCTACGATGTTGAACACAACCCAGTGGTGTCTTATATTTTTTCCAAGCTGGCAGTTTTGTTCCCCTAGTTTCACGTGTTATTAGGTATGATCCTTAGATGGTTGTTTGTTGGTATGAACAATCACACGTTTTTACATTCATCTCTCTTTCACCGTGAAAAGTAAGAAGACAAAATGTACATAATAATATAGCACCATAATAGAAGTGGGCAGTTGATTCCATATGCCCATACCTTTCTGCCTAAAACTGTTGTGAGTAACACGACGGGTGCCACTACCGGATCAGGAACTGCTGTCCTTTTCTGAGCATTTTAGTTAACCTCTAGTTAATGTCGGGATTCGTCTTATTCAATTCTTTAGTTTTACGTGGGGTCTTTTTTGTTATTGTTGTTTTATCGTCGTTTTTCCTTTTCACAATAGTGTTCATTTGGATAGGTGATTTATTTCAGACATGGGGTAATTGAAATATGTAATTGTAATTGACTGTAATTAATTACAATTTATCATGTAATTGAATGTAATGTGTAATTGAGCATTTTTTCAATTACATGTAATTGAATGTAATTAATTACATAGCCAAAATTGCCTGTAATTGACAATTACTTTTCAATTACAAGTCAATTACATTTGAAATTTTGGATCAAAAGATTAAATCTTGTGTTTTCTCAAAAAATTATTAAAAGCAATAATCTTAACAAATGTTGTAAGCTGACAAAGAAAAGCCTTCACAGTATACTTTCTGTATTAACACAACCATGGTAGATTCTTCATTTTGTATTGAATGATAAAAAAAATGTAGACACATGCCATAATTTTAAAAGAAACCACTAGGAAGTCACTGTCTTGACCTTAATTAGTAGATTTAGATAGATATTTTAAGACATTGATTTAACATAATTAACTTTATTCAAGGACTTAAATAACCAATAAATATAACCTCTGGCTATTTGTTTTATTACAAACTATATAATGACTGTTTTTATAACAGTTATGTTAAACAGATATAAGGCTAATTAGAGAGAGATAAATATACCCCTAGGGCCTATAGGTACATGTTTAAATTCTTGAAGGGGTAATGCATATGACAAAATATCACTTGCAAAATTTGTTCACTATATATATGAATGTTGAAAGAAAACATTTTATCAGATTTAAAAATGAGCTCCAAGAGTGTACTGGAACATTTTACTGTTCCTGATGACTTCCAAAATGGAAATACTTTCAAAGGAAAATGTATGCATTGTGGCACCCTCATTAGTGGAAGTTATAAAGTTACATCCAACTTTGTTACACATATGAAGGTAATACTATATAAGAATTTTAAAAATTAATAAATTCATAATGCTTCTTTTTCATTTCTAATCAGATTTCATTTATCTTATATCCTCTAAGAGCTTACATTTAAATTTGGAAAATATTTTGTTTATTAAATTAATTAGTTGTGATTAAAACTAAAGTTTATTTTTGTTTTAAGAAGTCAGATTTCTAAATCACTTATTTAAGATAAATAATTTGAATAAGCTGGGATAAAAATGAAAATCATTTCAAAAAATAAAAAATAGTGCTCTTTTTTTGTATCATTTACAATCAAATAAATTTAAATAAATGTAAAATTTCAATAGGTAAATTAAAACAATTTAATATTTTCAAGATATTAAATAAGGCCTTTTGTAATTTTCAGAGAAAACACAGAGATTTGTACATTCTGCATTCTGAGAATAAAGAAATTCAACCAACATTGACACAATGCATAAAAAAAAGTGTAAAATATTCACCGTCTGATCCAAAACAGTTAGAAATGACAAATGCTCTTATAATGTTCATAGTTGGGGATCTTTTACCACTCTCTATTGTCGAAAGTGAAGAATTTAAAAACTTGATGGAAAAAGCTGACACTAAGTATCAAGTGCCTAGCAGAAAGCATTTATCTTCGAAACTTCTACATGAAAAATCGGTTGAAATAAAAAATAACCTTGTAAATACTCTTAAAAGAGCTGAAAGTGTGTGTTTAACCATTGATCTCTGGTCTAGTAGACAAATGAGAGGATTTTTGGGAATCACAGGCCACTTTATTTTGGACTGGGCTATGAAGTCTGTCATGATATGCTGTAAACGATTCAAAGGTAGACACACAGCAGAATCCATCAGGAGTGAATATGAAGAAGTTGGAACATTTGAAAAGCTGATGATGGTCAAATGTAATGGGAAAATGCTTAAATAAGTTATATGACACAATACAAAAATGTATATACTAGTTGAACACTGTCTAATTGTTATAACTATAGAGCAATGTATAATACTTATGTACATATCATAGAATAAATGCATGTTTTCAATGTTTTATCTTAAATTTCCTTTCAAATGTAATTGAAGTAATTAATTACATTTGCCAAGTAATTGGAATGTAATTAATTACATTGGTAAAAAAAGTCAAATGTAATGTGTAATTTAATTGAAGATTTTGTAATTGTAATTGAATGTAATTAATTACTTTCAAATGTAATTGACCCCATGTCTGATTTATTTATGATTCCTTCTTGTCTGATAGTATATTTTCTATCTGTCTCTTGGAAGTCAGGGGGTGGGGGTTCGAAATATTAGATTCACGTCAACAATTATATTTGAAACTTAAATAAGGAGATTGATCATCATAGCAAAACCTTCTAAAACTACCATCAAACAGTTTCCATTTAAATCCTTAAAAAATCACATAATCTTCTCTGTATTTACTTGGCCAGTTCAAACCTATCTTGCAGAGATGGTATGTAAAATCTCCATCCTTTTAAAAATTTATTATAAAATCGTTCGGACTGCATTTGGTTTGTGAAAGATTCAACCAAGAATAAACATCAATAAACTTCAAAACGTTTATTCCGTTTTGTCTCTTGAAATGTTTTTTAAAAGACATGTCTTACTTAAAACATGATACTGTCTTGGGTATAAACTATGAAACACTTTATGACAGAACTTAAGCTAGTCTTACAGTCATGTCTTTTGGTACCTGCTAAAGCAAAAGTATATATGTCTTGTCTATGTGCATCCTCGTCAAGGTACACCAGAAGAGTTGCATGGTCCATCAGTAAATCTGTAACTTGAAGTACTGATAGAAATTGCTAAAACATGTTATGTTCTTTATGAACTAAAACATTTCAATTATTTATCTATATTTATTAACACATATCAATAAATGAAACAATTGATCCAGTGCAAATGTGTTCGATCAACAGTTCTTCGGGACATCCAGTTCCGCCTGTGTCTTCAATTTTGGTAAAAGTAAATACCAGGACCACCAGACGACAAAATACCGGTAAAAAGAATAAGCGGAAGTTTCCAATTGCACACCGCATTGTTGCTATCGTTGTCTACAACAGAAATTCAAACATGCAACTTTAAATTTCAAGAAAATATAATATATAAGTTCGATTGACATTCATAATTACAAAATATTGCTTTCGCTAATCCTCTTCGAAAGACGGTTTAATATTTGTAACTTGTTTAGGTATTTTTTTCAGGACAAACATGCTTTCTTTTTCCCGCTATTGGTTGGGTTGTTGTCTTCTTGGCACATTCAAAATTTCCATTCTCAATTTTATTTCTTATTTCTTAAAATGTTGATTCAAAAGTTGTTTGTTCATAAAAGCATATAACTGTTTGTTAAATGTTACATATAATATATTGTGGGAAATTTGTTTCATTAAATAGAAAAAGTTAGAAAATCCGCTTAAATGCTTATCATAGTGCAAATAAGTATTGCATTGTTAGAGCCCCCTCATATATATTTCATACTTAAAATGTATACTAGTATTCCTTTATAGCGTGTGTTTAAATGCTCGTCTAATAATTATTATATTTCATTCCATTAAATCTATTTTGATAAAAAAAAAATATGCAAGTTTAATGATTCTTAAAAATATAAGGTAACTCTATAAAACAAGATATATACTAATGGTTTACTTTTTTAAAATTGTTATTTGGATGGAGGGTTGTCTCATTGGCACTCACACCACATCTTCCTATATCCATATAGTATGGCATTCCTGTTAATGTGACAACTATCCATAAAGATCAAATATCACAACGAACAAAGTAAAGGCCATTGCAAAACCTTCAATAATGAGCAAATTTCATGCCATTGTGTCGAGAAGTAATGACAAAATGCGAAACAATTCAAAAATTTGAAGCAACGATTTTTCAAACAACAAACCGTAAAAACAAATATAGCAGACAGCAATCAAAGACAAACGCGGGATAACTATTATACCTTCAACAATAACATCATTACCTATTATTCGCAGTGTTGATCCGACGTTGATGTCAATAAATTGTTACTAGTCGTCTGTGTCTGTAATCTGGTAGAGGCTTCTTGAAGCAGTAACACCAATCTCATCTCTTCTTTAAAGTCCCCGCCCATAAGCTCCACTAGGACATGTTGTCTGAAATGTAATGTAAATACATGAAAATTAACAAACATGAGATTTAGACAAAAACTTCTCAATCTTAAAGTTTAAATATGTGCTAAATTCTATTTAAATGGTATATACTATGAAATTAAGTGCTCAGGACAAGCCCCTCGAAATAAATTTCATAGTACTTACCTTGTCAAAGACTAGCCAATACATAGAGAGTTGATCACAAAGTGTTTTACTGTTATGGTGTCAGTTTGAGATCGTTGATCTACTCTGTTCAATTTATTATTAACTTGTTTAGACTCCGAATGTTGAAAGAATGAGTTGGTGTCTATATTGTATTTTTGTATTGTGCTCAAAATCCCAGTTTTATTTTCTCCGAGGCATGCAAACAAATACATGCACAGCAAAAAATAAATCACACAAAAAGTAAAGAATAAATACACACTAACTTTTAAAATACAGAAGCGCATATATATTACATGTTTTTTATGAAGTAGGGATTTGGTGCTGATGACGTATTTTGATATTCCTTGTTTTTATTCATTTTCAACTTTTTTACCGCTGTATAAGTTATATTGATTTAAAACTGTGTAGATGTTAAAAGAAACCACATAAGAAAATAATATGGGCAAACTCATGATAGAAAAATATCATGCAGAATTTGTTGTTACTTTTCTGTGTTTGTTCTATAGATATTTATTTTTTGTTCTTATGTTGCATTGTCTGGTTTTTTTTATGTGTGACTTTAGGTTTATAATCTTTTTTGGGGGGTTCCTATTTATAAGTATGCTGGAAGTATCCAGAATTTTTATAACTTACTTTCAGGGATGAATTGACATCCATCCTTGTATCTTTGGTTTCTGGATTGTTTTACTTTTTATGTGTGACTTTAGGTTTATAATCTTTTTTGGGGGGTTCCTATTTATAAGTATGCTGGAAGTATCCAGAATTTTTATAACTTACTTTCAGGGATGAATTGACATCCATCCTTGTATCTTTGGTTTCTGGATTGTTTTACTTTTTCTCTTAGTTTTAATAATCTTTCTTTAGAATGCTTTATTTCATTTTCTATCATCTCTAAATTTCTTAAAGAATAATCAATCTCACATTCTACTTGGTCAAATTGTCTTTGAATTCGACTGTCTTCTTCGTTGTCATTACATGGGGTTGAAATTTCATATTCATGATCGTGAAATTCCTTTATTGGTTTACACAAATTGTTATATGTATTGAGAGCATTTTGAGATCCTAGTATTTCTTTTGAATACTCTCCCTTTGTTGCATAACATAGTGCTTTCTCTGTGTATTTTATAGCGTTTGAGAAATCATAATCTAAACCGAAATGTCTGGCTTTCGCTGTATAGTATGACCACTTCCAACGAGTTTCCATTCTCTTCCAACTTTCTTTAGACTCTTTTATTGATCTTAAAAAACCTTTGGCTTTACGTTTGTCTTCTGTTGTAACGGAAACATCTAGATATATACACCGAACATACCTATACCCAAGAGAAGATGTGACAGTTTTAACAGCACCATTCTCTTGAAATCCAAATACACAGTTTCATCAAATTCAATTTCAACAGCAAAATGTTCAATTGCTTGGTTAGCAATGTTGTTGAGTTGTTCCTTAAGACCTGGTTCCAAAGTTTCGGCGTATTTCTGACACAGCATATTATACTCAATGTATAATACCGTACCCGTTTCCCTACAAGCATGCATTAAGTCAAATTTGCTTTTTGCATCATTCACATAGCCTAAGGCGGTATCTAGTTCATCTTTGTTTGTCATTAAAACGGCCGAGCCATATCGAACAAGTCTCATTATTTCTGGAAGGTTTTCCTCTGACAGATAAGGTTTCAGATTTTCCATCTTATCAAAAACGTCAGTATACATAAGATTTTTATCATATATCACTCTCTTATACTCACACCATGCATCTAGGGCGAAAAAGTAAAAGTCTGCAGCTTTAAATCGTTTATTACTTAAACCTGAATTTTCAACAATTTTCCAGTTTTGTTCTGCTTTGAAAAACTCTTCTTCGAAAGTCACGTGATCTCCACTGTGACTTAGACGCTTCAGATAATGTCTATACACAACTAACTTTTTACGAAACTTGCTAAAATGTTCTGCTTTTCTTTGGACGGAAGCTGAGCTATATGATGACTGACGAAGGACTTCTGCTAAAAACCCGTACCCAGTACTCCTTAGTGCCTCGTATAACATGTCCATTGTCATATTATCCATTTTAGTCACTAGGAACATGAACATTCGAGCCCTGTCCCCTCTGAATTCGATGCTTCTCAACTTCATACAAATATTTGCGTTAAAAACATCAATTTCATAAAGAAAGTCCATGACGTAATTTGGATCTAGATTCTCTATAAATATTCGGTGCACTTTTCGGAGCACTACTTTGCTTTGTTCGTCCATTTTGAATATCATTTTATTATACGGAAGTGTCGGAAGGTTTACATGGGTTTTACATGTGTTCCTAAAAAAATCCCTGACGTAATATAGGTCTATTGAAATACAATTCTCTGAATTCACTAGTATATGCATTTTTCGTAGTACAATGTACTTTCTAATTATATTCGTCCATTTTATTACATGTATAATCATAAATTTAAATGTGTTTAATGTTTCTATTGGAGGTTAAAAAGTGTTTAAATGTTTTTAATATGTTTTATGAACCAAAACTTTTGCTGAATAGCCGATATGAATACTAGTACATGCAATCATGTACAACTGAAATCAAATATTACAATACTTATATTACTCTGCATTAAATCATCGGTAAAATAAACAAGAAAAAATATACAACAAGGCTTTTAGCTCTATAGTATACACGTGATAGTATACTGTGTGTTTACTATACATTAATTCCCTTCCGAATGGACTAAATTAATGTAACTTGATGCTCTATAAACTATATAAAAGTGTGTGATTTCTAGTCTATGTCTAGTGTAACATATCTAGTCTTTATACTCCTGAAATATTTTATAAAGTGGAACCATTTTTTTCTCATTTTTTTAAATGATATTCCAATTTTCCCAATTACCTTTGGCTTTTCTATATCCCTTCGATTCTGTAAAATCGGTAACAAAATGTTCAGGCTACTAAATGTCTAATTTTGGCAGATTTTTCATATTAAGTCCAATAAAATATTAAATACTAAATTTGTAATATTGGAATTTAACCCAAAACCGGTACCCTTCATAGCTCGGAACAATTATAGTAATGAAATATGCGTTGGTATTCAATTAAGAAAAAAATGCCGTTCAAATGATAGGAAGGCAATTAAATTTCATGAAATATGTTGTAAAAATTGTATTATGTTCGGTCCATTTGGTCCTTTCAGAGCCTTAATAAAGATAAATTTATAACCAATCTCATTGAAAACAATTCGGACACGGACTGTCATTTAGAATTCAAAGCAAAAAAATGCTTCAAATTAGGACGAAAAAAGTTTTAAAAGTATATCGTTACGATCTACCAACAAGATATTGTCCCTTTCATCTTACATGTAGCTTTACACCAAAACTGAATAGTGAAATCAACCGCAAAAACCCTTTCCATTTCTATTTTTTGAATTTTTTATTTAAAAAAAAGCGCCTAAATCAATATCAGCTATCGATTTACATAAAGGACACCATAAGAATTTGTTAAATTGAACTATAAATGTAATTGTGAAAGGAAACTGTAGCAGCAGACGACTGATGATGAGGCCGCCATACCAATACAGCCGAGCGAAATCATCAAAAACTTTAATGTAACCATGCATTATACGTTATATAGTTTGCTACTGACCCCCTTCGGATCCATAGAGGGTTAATAAAACCCATAGGGGATGGGGTGGTATTGTATGTGTTGGTAGCAATTTTCATTGAATTATTGTATGTACAGAGAGAATGGTTATTTGCGTATGAATATTGAGTGGTTCAAATTTGCATGTATATGAAGTCATATATTTGTGCGTGTACTACTGTAATGTCAGATGTCTGATCAAGCATAGTGTATGAAATTTCTACAATACTATGAATAATCTTAAAGAATATAATTTTCGGCTCTCCCTTGACACCATTTGTGAGTATGTTCTTCAGGAAACGTCCGTCGGAAGGGGACGATAAATGGCTGACCCGTGTTAAGAGAGAGCCATTATCTCTTGAACGTTATAGACACCCTTGTAGATTTCGTAAAAAGAGCAGGCTTATGCCGCTACAAGGCAGCACTCGCACCCGCAAAGTGAAAAGGGATTTATATAAGTTGCAAAACTTGTTTCCCAATCCATAAATATGTTTAAACTAAGAATATAATTGATCTTGTATGTGTGTATCCTTTTTGTAATAACGTGTTACTTAATGTTTCATTTCTGTCACGCTGATGTTATGGTATCGATCAAGATATACATCTGGCAGCTCTTCATTGAATCATTTCCTTTTTTATGTGTGCTCAGCAGAATGAGGGTCCCAAATTGAGCACAAATACAACGTTATGGTCTATCAAGTGAAAATAATGTCTGACTTTTGATGTTCTGGCTTGATGTTTTAAATTTATATTCAGGAAGACCAGTGATTTGTTGCTATTTGCTTTGATGTACTTTATATGTTTTGACCATTTTAAGATTGTTTGTAGTGCAAAGCAAAACCAGAATATTTAATCTAATCAACACATTTATAAGAAAAAAATATTGATTTTGCAATAAAGGTGATCAGCTGCAAGTTTTACATAAGATTCAGGAATATTTCATGTTTCTGTGGTTTGATCTTGAACCCTGCCTTGTATAAGAACGACACACTGAGTTGGATTCTCAACATGCTAGGTCAGGAATCTGATGTTCAGTGGTTGTCGTTTGTTGATGTGGTCCATAAGTGTTTCTTCTTTCTCGTTTTTTTTATATATAGATTAGACTGTTGGTTTTCCTGTTTAATGGTTTTACACTAGTAATGTTTTGGGGCTCTTTATAACTGGCTGTTCGATGTGAGCCATTTCTCCGTGTTGAAGACCGTACTTTGACCTATAATGATTTACTTTTACAAATTGTGACTTGGATGGCGTGTTGTCTCATTGGCACTCATGCCACATCTTCTTAAGTCTATTAGTTGAAATATAACTGTTCACAGAACATGTTAATCAACTCGAATATATTATTCTGATTCTTGAGCCAACTAATATTTGCTTAAACTCCTACATATCGCTACCAGCAAGTATCATTCAAATTCTTTTCATTTAACCCGGTCAGGGGTAGAGCCACCACATCCCTGCATTTACAAGATCACCAGTGTGGTTTATAGACAAGAGATGTATAACAAACATCAAGCACATGATCAACAGAGATTGCAAAAATGGTAAAATACAAAAGGATATAAATTGAATTCTAAATAATTTAACATACTATATACATGCCTCTTAGAAAGTAAGAGGATACAAATAAAATAATACAGTTTTGTTTTTAAATTATTTTACAACTGAAAGTTTGTCGTTGCTCATGATTGATTTATTAATGGCGTTTAACCACTCTTTCATTACTCTTGGCTATATCATAGCGACAATTTAATTTTGTTAGAGGAAGCCAAAGTACCATGGGAAAACCAACGACCTTCCGCAGAAAATCTGACAATTCAGTCAATTACTAGTAAGATTAGAGTCGAGCTCATCTTCAACGGTCAGGGTTCAAACTCAAATCATCAGAGGCTTACATTAACTACGTATATTAAGACCACTCAGCTACCACTTTATGTTATGATGTTTCATAAAAATAACAAAAAATAAACAATAGAAAAACAAAGGATATTTGGTACTAGTATTCATTCATGAAACAAATTCAGTACATGTACAGCAATAAAAAAACATAGAAAAAGAACAGGCTTTTATTGCTTGTTTTTAGGCTTACTGTTGTCTTCATTTCAGCCGATTTCATTGAGTGTGTAGCCAAAGGTAATATCTTTGATTAGCTTGCTTGTTAGCTGAACCGTGAAGTCGTCGTTAGATTAGGTAAACTACCCTCCTTTAAGAGTAGACTAGTCCGACAGATAACCAATCTATCTGTCTGTTGGACTAGGCTACTTCTAAGGGAGAGTAGAATAACTAACCTAGTAATGACTTAACGATTCAGCTAACAAGCAAGCTTATAAAATATATTACCTTTGTCTACACACTCAATAAAATCGGCTGTAAAAGAGAAATACTTCCATTTCAATTTAATTGTAACCATGACTTTCTAGACTATCGTATGCAAGATGACGGAGAACCCCGTATTACTTTAGGCAAACTCTTAAGTAAAAATTATATATCCAATACTTTAATGTAAATAAAAACTGAAAGACAAACATTTTACTAAATCTCTAAACAATATCTATGAATTATGCAAATTGTCTACTATGGAAATTATAACAAAAAAACTGATTTACTCTTTAAGTACCGGGGTTTTGTATACCTAATGAACACGGACAAACGCAACCACATACATCAAAATCCGTTCGTTTGAAGCAATACTAATGAGATTTCTCTGGTCATAAGTGAGCAGTAACTTGCAGAGTCAGTGTTTACTAATGAAATTATAGGAAAACAAATTCATTACACACTAGGCAATGTGAGAGGGTAAGAGAAAAATCTACGAAGCCTTTACGGTATGAATTAGGCAAAATAAAAGTTTCAAATTGCTTTATATAAGTTATCTTGAGGTGAACAAAACATGTGAATACTACGTATACTATTAATCAGCGTTCAAACAGTCTGTAAAATATTACCTATTTAGTCGGAGATTTGAAACTCATCATACCATAAAAAATAACAATTTGAAAAGCCATACAAAGCCATAAAATAAGAAGTGAAAAATTGTTCATTAGTCTTATGCCGTATGAATCGTTTTCTTCCTTGCAACAACTACAATCACAAGAAAATGCTTTAAGCAGCGATGCGCACCAAGTTTTAGGAGTGTATCTACACATTTTACACCCAAGTGTACAACAGCAGAGAGGACATGGCATATCGCACATGCAGCAGCATTCTTTTGGTTGTATCTTGCAAAAATAGTTCTTGTTTCGGCAACAACAGCAGCGCCAGCACAGATTGAAACATCCGTCCTCTCCTCCAATTGTGTCAAAACTCGTCACAAACCGAAGCGTCATCGCTATACATGCGCTAATAGAAGCCAACAACGCATAGAGATGCACATGAGGATTTAACTGATCACAATCACACATGAAAAAGTAAATAGTAAATAGAATGTTTTGCGGAAGTTCTTCGAAAAACATAACAAAACATATTTCACTGTGACCTTGCAAAATTTGGAAGAAGTTTGGTTTTCTCTTTTTAATAATTTCCATAACAATGTTTATTACTTGTAAAATTGACAGAAGTGATCCGAGGAGAGAAAATACAGCTGCCAGTGTCCATACATCATTTGTGTTCTTACACATCGATGTGTCGATTGCTGACATATTAAGCTTAAATGTCTTGTTAATTACTTTAAAATTCTGTTTACAAGTTTGTTCTTCAGTATCACCTGATGTGCCAAGGAACTGAATTGGTCCAGAACTTGCAAGCAACCAATCATTGACTAGATCCCAAATAACGAGAAAAATCACTAAAATTCGAATCGTAACGAATGTGCCGGTTGACATTTCTGTCTTCTTCTTTGAAATGTCCATGCTCGCATCGGAACCACGTCTGCTTTTATGCGGTTCCGTATAAACAGGTTCAAGGGATCTGTGCCACGACGGAACATTGCCATAGTCTACAACACTATTTGCAACAGATCTCGGTTGTCTTGAACTTCGGTATATATCGTCAATACTGCCACTTTCAACGGCTCTCGGTATTTCCCAATTACTTGACTGTCTGGTACCTGGCTCAGATAGAACTCCTCTCCCTCTGTATATTTGCATACCAGGTCCACTCCTTGATTCTATAACTGCTGATCTCTGATCGTACGGTCGTCTCTCATATCTTCTACCATTATAAGCAGAATATCCATGATTATCTTGACCTAGATTTTCCGTTGCAGCGATACTTCTTCTGTCATAGTCAGGTCCCATGAATCTGGTTTCCTCGTTGTCGCTATATAGTGGGTTTGTTCGTCGCACTGCTGGTCCATGTAGTCCACTTTCACTCTGAACGGGCAATGGGATACCATTTGCAAGGTAGTTATTTCCTAAGGGACGTCCATTATATTGTTCTGTTCTATGATCTCGCCAAGAATTTTCATTTCTGCCATATTGATATGGAGACCGATCATCTAGGCTCCCTTGACCATTTTCTTCATTCCATCGTCGTGTGAACTCTTCCCTATACATTCTTTGTCGTCTGCAATTGCAAAATGGCGATTTAAACAAGGAAGAACATATAGTTGGACTATTTTATCTGTAAAAGGTGTGCCACCGTAATTTACAACTGATAACACCGTCGATTGTATTTACGTTGGTCGTTCAGATATGTCTGTTACATAAACTGATAACTTTATTGAACAATTTAGTTTTGATATTTACAATCTAAATCCAATAACTCAGAAAAACAAATATCTTTTTCGATCAAGAAATCAGAAATATCCGTGATCTAATGTGAGGGTGTTTGTATTACGTGCCTACTTGATGCCAATTTTCTGTTTAGAAAATATAATATATATAGTTCTGTAATATGCAAATGACACATTTGTGCGTATGTGTGTAAATGGAAATAAACAATTAAGAACTATACCATGTGCAGATATAGTCAAATACAGAGACAAGAATTAAAAGAAATCATTTTAATCATAATTAAGAAGCGAAAACAAACAAATAGCACATTGTATTGAATGACACAACATTTCTTTATTGTTCATTGATTTGTATCTGAAAGACAATACATTTGTTTTTCGTTCATTTTTTTTTATATAAATAAGGCCGTTAGTTTTCTCGTTGGATAACTGCGAGTACTCTCAGATCTGTTCCCAGTGTCTTTTTGTTGTCGTGATGTACAAGTACCCGGCCACGTCCACTTGTATTTTAGTCCATCTGATGAGTTAAGCCTTTTCAACTGATTTTTATAGTTCGTTCTTATGTTGTTCTGTTATACCACAGTCCCAGGGTTGGGATCCCCTGCGTACGGTGACCTATAGTTGTTAATGTCTGTGTCATTTTGGTCTCTTGTGGATAGTTGTTTCATTGGCAATCATACCACATCTTCTTTTTTATATTTGTTTATACGGAATCCTTGCAAGGTCTACGTACATGACCATCTGACAGGATTCGGCTGATCTCAGCCTCGTTCATCTATCGGTGATCATAATTAAGTTTTCGTATCTAAATTATTATAAGCAATAGGTCAAATATATTTGGTGCATGGAATGATTGAAAGGTGAACAGTCATGTTTTATTTGACGTGTTTTTCATGGTTCATTTGAAAATGTTTTTTATGTGTTTTTTCTCTTCTCAGGTCAGATACTGTAAGCAATTATAGGGGTACTATATTTAGTGTAAAGAATGACTTTAAGGTGCTTATGTCTGTCTAACATGTTTATCAGAACTTGACCTCATTTTCGTGATTCATTGGTCTGTGTTAATTAATTATTTTTTTTAATTTTTTTTTGTGGTGCAGATTATATAAGCAACATGTTCACTTTATTTGGTGTATTGAATGATTGTAAGGTGTGCATGTCTGTCTGGGTTTGTTTTGATCGTATCCTAATTTTAATTGTTCATTGGTAAATGTTGTGTTTTCGTGGTTATGTCCGTTTCTCATATGGTATTGGAGCCAAAGATCAACTATTTTTGGTGAATGGAATGAATACTAGAATTAAGTTGTCTAGCAGTGTTCATTTGACTTTGGTCAATATTCAGTTTCTGTAATAAGGTTATTTTAAACATATTTATTTATAGTGGATTTGGAAACAAGTTATTGCAACTTATATTTCCAACTTTGCGGGTGCGAGTGCTGCCTTGTAGCGGCCTTAGCCTACTCTTTTTTCGAAATCTACAAAGGTGTATTTTACGTGCCAGAGATATGGCTCGTCCCCAAGTTCCGACGGACTATCATCGTTTCCTCTTGACCATACTCGCAAATGGTGTTAAGGGAGCCGACCATTCATTCCATGAAATTTCTCCCCGGAACGGGAATCGAACCAGTAGTCCGATGCGCTAACCACTACACCACGGCTCTTCTGTAATATTAGGCCAAATGTCTCTCTGACAGATTTTGACTGACTTTGACCTCATTTGTGTTTGTACAGATTTCAACATAAATTCAATCATTAAAGCAGGCTTGACATTTCAGCGTGTGCACTCTCGTTTGATTAAGTACTTACAAGAGTGTCATATTTCAACAATAAATCTTGTCCAAATTTTTTTTTAATGAAGTTTTTACCACTTTTTCTATGTCTGTATGTGTTCCTGCAGACAGGAACATATACTGTTCCCAGCTGCAGATAAAGTTTCGGTTTCTCCTGCAGATACAGTTTCGGTTTAAAGGGGGAAATTACGTGAGATATTTGCACTTAAGAAGAAGACAACGGTACACTAGGATAAAAGAAAAGAAATATTAGAAGTATATTGTAAATTATGACAATAGGACTATGTCTGTGACCATTGGCACTAACTTCAGGCTAGCATTGCATACATTTGTTGACATTTCTATACCCTGAAATGCCCATGTTCAACCAGGAGTCATGATAATTTCAAGTTTGTATGTTACTCATGCAGTTGTTTGAATACTATACATGAACCTTAATTTGTGTAGACTGGCACAGTAACATATTTCGACAATGAAACAAGATTTCATTTTGCATCTTCCTGTTTGAGTGATCTTTTAACGATGACTTGCATATGTGAATCAAGAGCGTTTTTGGTCTGTATAAGATAACCCTTGTCTAAACCTGTTTCTGACTTACATTATTTGTTAAAGTATTATAAAATATACTGCACTCTGTAGAACTTCGTTCTTACTAAATATTACGTAGTGTACTTATCAAAGGATAGTATTTACGTATAAAAAATCTACACATATTATCACGTGTATTAAAAGCAAGTTAAGTTTTTTTTTAAATGTGCACGTCTAAATTAGTATTATCAATTTAAATACACTTAACTTAACTGATAAACTCGTAATTATAAAAAAAAACACCAGTTGTTTCTTTTATTAAAGAATCATTAGAACTGAGGAAAGTAGACCAATAACTTTTTTTAACATGTATATTATTACTGTCAAGTTTTTCCTATGATTGTTTTTGCTATGTATTTGTTATAACCAAAATTGGTGTTTGTTTTTCAAATGAAGTATTGTCAGTATTATGAATAAGAATACTAAGATGATAAATAAGTTGCATGAATTGTATCTAAATCAACGGTTTCAATTTGTCTTGTGGATTGATCTAAAACTTATTTATTCTTAAACTTAACGGGGATTTCGTTTAAAAAAGTGTGTACCAAGTTAAAATAGAATGAATGAAAAATACAAGTGTGTGCTAAGTTAGAATAGAATGAATGAAAACAAGAAGTGAACAGCCCTATACTTTTGCATTTCCACAAATGGTACCTGATAATTCTGTAATTTATCAAATCGGACTCAGTTTCTCTCTTCCATAGATACCCATGCTGAGCAAAATAATAAATATATTTCATTTTTCACATTTACATATGCAGCCGTGATAAAAGATCTTGGTATTTTGCAATTTGCAAGTAGATAAAGTCAGGTATTAATGTGTGTCACACATAAACTTTCATAACATTTTTTAAAACTTGAGTCGAAGTTTTTTTATGACTAAATTTTTAAATAAAATTTGAAGACATATTTTCTTTTGTCACCTAACGAAGGACAGCCGGCTTACATTTTTTGCAGATAACATTATTAAAAAGACAGTTTATGATTACCTTTTTTCCTAGTCCTATTTTTTTACATGATGGTTTTGTAAACCTGGTCAGCTAGCCTAATTTAACTTGTCTGGATGATCAAGGAATAGCGATTTAACTTTTTGTTTGTGTATTTTACTTATTAATTTTTACAATCAACTTTCTGAGACATATATTTTATTATACTTTTAAACAGAAACAATGTTAACTGGCCGGCTTTCCATGTGCTTATGAACACGTGTTATATGTAAACATAACCTTTGAACTTTCAAGAAAGCTGATAGAAACGTAACTACCATTGGTTAATCGACCGCTATTTTCCCACGTGGTATGAAAAACCGATAACAATAGAAGAAATGAAAAGTGTGCCAGGATATTGTTAATAAACGTCCAATATGCCAAATTAAGGGACAAGTATTCATGCTATAACTAAGTGTAATATTTAGAAT
Organism: Mytilus galloprovincialis; assembly: GCF_965363235.1. Lineage (NCBI taxonomy): Eukaryota > Metazoa > Mollusca > Bivalvia > Mytilida > Mytilidae > Mytilus > Mytilus galloprovincialis. The sequence goes on from NC_134839.1 coordinate 54,642,022, forward strand.
TTGAAGACACACACATGGCAGGATTTAAATTAGGAGTTATCCGGTTAGGAAAAGCGGCAGGAAAAGTAAGTGATGCTCCCAGTTCCGTTCACCGGAACATGAATGAAACATGGCGCTTTGTTGACATAGTAAACAATATTTGCTTAATGAACACGCCGAATTAATAAAAAGCACAATTTATGAATTGCCAAATGTTGTCATTTCCTTCATGTACAGAATTACAATGAAATGTACAAGGTTACTGTTTTCTTATTTTAATGTCCTCTTGCGACACCTCCCCCTTTTTACACGCAGGTATGATGTATATAAATTCGATCTTTAATATCTTGCACACTATTATGCTGAAAATAGCTTTTCAAGACGAATTAGTATCGATCGAGATTCTTTAGAGAAAGGGAAGGGACCAAAATTTCTGCTTCTTTGTTGAGTATTTTAAAGGTTCCCAATCATAGTAATATATTAGTTTTATTGTTCTCAGAACCACAGGGACTTGTCTCTAACTCTCAAAAATACCTACATATATGTATAATTTTTGTATATACCTATTAAACTGTCCTGAAGTATATATATTAAGAGATACAGAAATTTATTTAGAAACCAGTGGTTTTTATAATTTCTACAGATTCTTTATATTTTTTTGTCCAGTAAACTCTTTCTTTTAATATTTTTAGCATCCCATTGTTCTCTATTCTTTACATGTAAGACCTATGTTTCTCTATCTCTTTGTCAAATGGTGTCTATAGAAGTGTTAATGCATGCTCAACAATGCTTCAAGTCCAATGAAATATAATGAAATATGCATTATCAAATTTTAATACTTTAATATGTCATTGTTTCACAATCTGAAAATTAAGATGTAATACATGTACAAATACAATGTATATGATCATGACCCTTCTACGTCATTTGGTGTTTTGTGGACAGTTGTCTCATTGGCAATCATACCATATCTTCTTATAAATTTTACATGAAGAATTTATTACAAATGTGTAAAATTAAATTGATATTTAATTTCGAATGTATATATTGATCTTTGAAAATTTGAAATTTAATCAATTATTTAAAAATTTACAGTCACACAAAGGCTTTTTGATATACAATTCAGCTGCTGTTATTAGGTCAATAATGTCTGTTTCTTCCCCTCAGCAATCAATTAGCAATACTAGAAATGAACATCTGTCACAGGTAAACATATGTTGGTTACACCTCTGGTTGGTGTATAACTGTCAATTACATTAATAATGTAATCATGGTAATATAAAGCCATTATGAACCAGGACATTGTTAATTTACAAACCATACATTTACTGTTGACTTAAGTTGTAAAGTAAATGTTTAAGTTAAGTCATATTGCGATTATCGTTTTAAAATTGTCTTCCAAACCCTTCAGTCTGAGTGCTCATTTAAGAAAAAAAAAAAAAAAAAAAAAAAAGTTGTAAAGTAAATGGTTATTTATTTGTCAGAAAGCAATATAATTTGATATAGCAAAGTCAATTTCTAAAAATTATATAAATTTTGAGAGAATGTTACATGTATATTGATGAATGTTTTTTTTAGTACTTTCTTGATAGAATGTCATTTACTGTTCTGAAATCTTTTGCATGAAAGAAGTAGGAATCTGAAATTTTACAGTTTCTAACCTTTTACATTTTATAGACAATCATTTTCTTTACTTAAAATACATAGCTGTTTAACTTCATATAATCATTGATGAATATTGTGTGTAGTTGCCTTTGACTACTTTATAAAATGGTCCATTATCTTGATAATGGCTAAACAATTGATGTAATTGTGAGGATGTGGTTGGGGGTTTACAGAAAAGAGAATATTTGGTAAAAAATTAAATAAAGAGAGAAAAATATTCCTTAGAATAAAAAAAATAGAGAATAACGAGGTGCTAAAACACAAAGAATAGAGAAAATGTTTTGCCCCCCCCCCCCTGAAATAAAGACCACCCTATGATGATGAGTATTCAGACCCTCAATTATCTTCTTTCTAAAAAACAAAAATGCATCATTAACAATTGAGATTTAACCATGTAAAAATAATCATGCCAGGAAAATATAAAAGTATTGACATGTACAGGACTGTCCTAGATTTGGATGTCTTTTGAACAAAGATTAATGATTTTTTGAATGACTACTAGTATAGGAATATTTTTATTCCTGACCTTTAACATTGAATCATGACATTATCATAATCCTCTTTTCATAGTACTGTGACAGTCACTGATAAATAGACATTGTCTGTGGTCATACTAAAATTAAGCATCCTTATTTTTAAGATACAGTCACTACAGTGTATTATTGATAAAGATGGTGTTGTTAAAAGAAGATATTTCACAAAAGAATGAAAAATTGATTTCTGTGAAAAATTTATTCCTGAATGGTGCATTTTTTTTGAAGCACTATATACAATGCTTATCACATGTACAAATGTACCACAAAACTCATATCAACTTCAAATTTGGGCAGCATCACGTTCATTGTTCTTGATTTATGTCCTTTTATGAGTATGAGGTTTCGCAAGCCAGGCATCATCTGTGTTCCACATTCATCAATTATCTAGAATTGAAATTAACTTGAATTGAATTTTTCCAACTAATTTGTAGGAAGATCTTAATTGACCTTTAATCTTATCATATTTATTACCATAATCCTCTTTCCATTGTTTGGACAATCATTGATAAATAGACATTGTCTAGATCTAGGATCAAACTAAGCTTTAATAAGCATCCTTATAATGGCTTATTAAAACTTAGTAAAGCTTATAATTACTGGCTAATCCTAGATAAGATTGCAGGTGACATTTATGCAGATGAGGGTTTTTAAGGAGAGTCTTTGCAGCAAATACATATAATATTAGGGGCGGAATTTATAAGGTTTACAGGGGGCCAGCCTCTCACTTTTGTAGGATATATATTTGGTTGATTATTTAGGGAATTACTGAAACATGATTGGAGTGGGCAGACCCTGTCCCCTTATGAAAACTTCTTGATCCCCCACTGAATATAAAACTGATTTTTTATAATCAATGAAAAATAACTTCTTGTCTTGAATGGTGAATATTGCATGCCTTTAAATGCACATGTAACATAGCAAATAATGACAATTTAGAACAAAAAAATATAAGTATATATGTAATTTTGCCTGAAAAAACACACCATTATTTCCCTTTCATCACATTTTGTTAATATTCAAGACATCTTTCATTGCCAAGTATAATCATCTTGACTTTTTTTTGTAATTGATTCTGATGACTATGTAAATGCTCTGTTATAACCAATAAATTGATATAATTGGTCAATTTTTATACCAAATTCAAAGAACAATTGACAATTAATTCCTAAAAGAATTGTACTAGGATAATATCAAAGCTACAACATTTTTTCCTCCAGTTGAAGTTACTGTTTTCAAATTGATATTTATAGGAAGATATTTCTGTCTAACCTTTTAGTAAACTTACATATATATAATCCTCACTTGATTGTTTCAACAATCAGTGAGGAATACATGTACATTTAGTCTATGGTTAAATTTTTTATTGAAAAGTTGGTTCTATGAATTCAGAATAGCATTCTTATTTTAAATGGGATTAATTACAGTACTCATTTTAAAATATACATGTATGTTATGGTTCTGTTCTTGAAATGTTGTCATGGTTGTTGCAAGCTTTAAAATGTTGTAAAGTTTTAAGGATGTAACATATTTTGTATATTATCATGATTAACGCTAGTAGAGATATGTTTACAACATTGGTAGGGTTCACAAAGATAAACACATCTCTTTATCCATTATATATATGGTGTTGTTATAGTTTAAAATTTTCATTTTGTCCGTTATTTTAACAAGTATAATATATGATCAAGCAATTGTTCAAGAAAGGACAAAGAAAGTTTAAATACTTCACTTGTTTGCTTTCTTTACCCTAGTTAAAGTGAGTTTCAAATTATCGATGAAGTTAAATGATAAACTTTAAATTATTGATAGGAAAATTCCTTAGTGATTTCTGAGTGACTGCCAGCAAATACAAATTTAGAAAACTAATCTAGATCTGGTCGTAGCCTGTTTTGGTAAATTTGATAAGAACCTGATAGGTAATACAGTATAGATAAAAATAGTTACGATAAATGATGTCAATTTTCCGAAAAAAGAACATGTTTCACTTTGTATGTAAATGTTTGTGTTGCGTTGTACCTAATATGTATGTTTGTATACGTCCTTTGTTGAGATTTGTTATATCATTGCAGTTTCCATAGTAACATGCAACTACAAAATAATTTAGTTGTATGGCATTGACACGTTTTATCATTTTAATTATTAGTTAAAAGTATACAGTGGTGGATCAAGGGGGAAAAGGAGAGGGGGTCAGGGGGTTGGAACTCCCCCCTTTTTATTTTTTTAATGATTATTGCATTTGAATTGGGACAAATGGTTGGACCCTCTCCCCTTTTATCCTGTGTTGGGAACCCCCTTTTCAAAATGGCTGGATCCTTCTGGTATTTAAGGGCATCACAGTGGAAAGGAAAGAGGTAAGATTCACAGCCCTTCTTTTAGATTGTCTCAAAATTCTATGTTACTACACATGTAAAGTTAAAAATGTTGTGAGTGGTATAGTTTTGCAAACTTTTTGACTATTATGATTATGTCTATGAATATACCCTTGAATAAATTGATTGTACTTGGAATCCGAATGAGGAGCAGAATTGAAATCCTGTGCCCTAGAAAAAGAAAACTACAGCCTTCTAAAAGAAACCACTTGAAAGTATGGAAATGCTTGCTTCACAAATGTTTACAAACTTTCTTGCCTCTGTACATGTACATGTTTACTAGCTCATTATTATAATCATTAAACAATATAAAGATCTTCATAGAAAATAATTAGAACAACATTCAACACATTGCTTACTGAAGTTATATTTAGCTTGTACATTGAAAGGCCATTACTAAAATAACTTTCATTTGTAACAACAAAAACAGGAACATTCTTTACAAGCATTCAGTAATCATGCTTTTGGACATTGTAAATTATTTATTGTCTTTTAGAACATACATTTTCTAACATTTAGTTTTACTATATATTACAAAAAATTACAAAAAAAATTACAAAAATTTACAAAAAATTACAAAATTTGTCTAACATTTATTTTTATTTTCATGTAAATGTCTGAACATATATAAATTGAATATATGTACTTAATTAAAAAAAAAGTTAAAAAAGCAATTTTACCTAACCCCAAGAGGGAACAGAGTTTAAGCTGCAAGGAGCCCAATTATCCAAATGGGTCTTAGCCAAAGATACTAATTGATCCATCCAAAGCTTACATTGGGTTCCAGCCAAAATACCCAAATGATCCTAGCCAAAGCCTCCAATGGGTTCAAGCTAAAGCCTCAAATTGGTCTCGGCCATGGTTTCCAAATGGTTATAGCCAGACTCCAATGGGTTTCTGACAGCCAAAGCTTTTAAGTGATTAGAACATAATAATTCTAATGTACATATGCATGTCGTAAGATTGTTGGTGGATTTAGGTCTAGTTTGTAACATTTAAGGAATCCAAAATTATCACAGATTAATAAGTTCAGAAATAAATGGATAAAATGGGAAAGAATTTTTCTGACGGCTTCGCATATTCATTAAATGAAATGTTCAGCAATTCAGCTATTTTACACTTATGATAAGATCTTACTTGTAGAGCAGCTTCTGCTTATTTATAAATTACAAGCAACTAGAAATAAGTTTTTAAAAAGGAATCTAAAAGACAAAACAAAAGACAAAAAATGTATATATTTGGGGAACAAGTTATACGTACTGAAGAAATACAAATACCAAGGAAAAGAAATGAATGCAAAATTTTAATGGAAGAGAAATGGGAGGAAGATAATTTGATCCACCTTTATTCCCCCATTCAAACATGGCAAAGAAATTAAATCTACCACTTCATGACTGTCCACTTCTAAAGTACCAATAAGTTATTGACTCTGGTTTATCTCCCCTTATAATATCAATATTGACTGATTTGTATTTCATTGGAGAGATTTTATATTGATTTCAGTATTTTAAAAGTCAGACCTGATCTAGATAGAGTATTGTTAGGGTGTGTTTTATAAACTTAGTCATGAAAGATAATTTTTATCAGTTGTTATCTTGGCATTGTATTGATCCAAACTTTACAAATATCATGGTCAGATAATATTATCTAACGTTTGGTAATCACTTTAACATGCATGTAATCTTGTATTTTTGAACGGATTTATATATTATAGTTGAATGTTGATAAATAAATCAATCTTATATATAATGAAGGTACTTAGGTTAGAAATGTATTTTAATTGATGAATTTACATTTCTTTGGAACGTTATTTATAGAATCACATGAGAAAATTAGGAAAAAAGAAATTGTTTTCTTCCTTGGTCCTTGAAATAAATAAATAAAGTTTGATTTTCAACTTCATAAATATTTGCGAGATTAGTGTTACTCTGAAGATGGTACATGTAACACAAGTTTAAATAGAATGACGGTTAAATCAATCTAACTAAAAATTGATACAGAAAGCCCAGTCTTCATTGCATTTCATCCTTAGCTTATTCTGGATAAGAAAATAATTGTAATAATTGTTTTTTCAACTTTTTTTAAGATCACCTGGCCCAAAGGGCCAAGTGAGCATTTCTCATCACTTGGCGTATGTCGTCTGGTGTCCTGCATCCATAAACTTTTACAAAAATCTTCTCCTCTGAAACTACTTGGCCAAATTTTACCAAACTTGGCCACAATCATCATTGGGTATCTAGTTTAAAAAATGTGTCTGGTGACCGGGTCAACCAAACAAGATGGCCACCATGGCTAAAAATAGAAAATAGGGGTAAAATGTAGATTTTGGCTTATACCTCTGAAACTAAAGTATTTAGAGCAAATCTGACAGGGGTAAAATTGATGATCAGGTTAAGATCTATCTTCCCTGAAATTTTCAGACAAATCGGACAAACCATTGTTAGGTTGCTGCCACAGAATTAGTAATTTTAAGGAAATTTTGCAGTTTTTAGTTATCTTGAATATTATAAAATTTAAAGAAAGAGATAAACTGTAAACAGCAATAATGTTCAGCAAAGTAAGATCTACAAATAAATCAACATGACAAACGTTGTCAGTTGACCCCTTAAGGAGTTATTGGCCTTTATAGTCAATTTTTAACCATTTTTCTACAATTTTAGTAATCTTTTAAAAAAATCTTCTCCTCTGAAACTACTGGGCCAAATTAAACAAAACTTGATGAGTGAAACCAAAATGATCAGTTGACCCCTTAAGGAGTTATTGTCCTTTATAGTCAATTTTTAACAATTTTTGTAAATCTTTGTAATTTTTACAAAAATCTTCTCCTTTGAAACTACTAAGTCAATTTTAACCAAATTTGTCCAGAATCATCATAAGGGTATCTTGTTAAAAAAATATGTCCGATGATACCACCTGCGAACCAAGATGTCTGACATGGCTAAAAATAGTATTATAGGGTAAAATGCAGTTTTTGGCTCATATCTCAGAAACCAAAGCATTTAGAGCAAATCTGACCGAATTATTTTGTTCCTTAGGGAAATGTCTATCTGCTCTGAAATTTGTAGACCAATCAGGCAACTTGTTGTTCCGTTGCTGCCCCTGAAATGGTAATTTTAAGAAAATTTGCAGCTTTTGGTTATTATCTTAAATATAATTATAGACACATATAAACTGTAAACAGCAATAATGCACAGCAGAGTAAGACCTACAAATAAGTCAGCATGATCAAAATGGTCAATTGACCCCATACTTGGACAATTTTATTATAGATAGAGATAATTTTGAGCAGCAAGAATGTTCAGTAAAGTAAGATCTACAAACACATCACCATCACCAAAACACAATTTTGTCAGGAATCCATCTGTGTCCTTCGTTTATGATATGCCCATAGACCAAGATGAGCGTTTTCTTATGATTAATATTATTTTGAATTGAATGTTTTAGAGCTCTCTTTTCACTGACATGACTGAGAGTGCTAAGACTAACTGTTTGTGGGGTGGAAGAGTTCTCATGATAACTTAATTTTCTCTTTCACAGTTTTGCAGCAGCGCTTTTTGGCAAGAATTTTCCCTTCAAATTTGACCTGATTTCCCCTCATGAATATCTTCACATACCCCATATTCAACTCCTGGAGTTGTACAAGACTATAGGTGTGTGTATCAGTACATGTATATGCTATATGTATATATGTTCTCAGTCTCCTTGGATACTTAATTCATGTTCAACTCAAAGAGTTCCTTGTTTAAATTTCATAATGAGTTCATCATGTGAAAGAGAAAACAGTAACAGAAACAGTTTGAATAAAAAGTTTTTATTCCCCAGTCAAGATTCACCATCATATGCCTGGCAACGATCTAAATGACCCAATTATTTTTACATGTACTTTTAATTAAAAGATTACATTTGATCATGACAACAGATGTCACAGGATAAAAGGCGGGAAAACTCATGACTGAAATAGAAAATAAATTTATGTGTTTATAAACATTGATAAATGTATGTTTTTCATTACAGATAAAATATTCCCTTTTAGACGAACAGGATGTGTCCTTAATTAGACGATATGGCTTTCAGGCCCACGTAGATATGGATCGAGATGGTAATGGTGCCAAGATATATGCCTATGCATACGATCTGATAAAAGGGAAGTCCTCGATGCAGTCACTTCATAATATGTTATGGTAAGATAAATGTCCAACTTTATCTCTTCAAGGAAGTTAAAAGTAGACAGTTAATACTTTCGTCATGCAAAGAACATAAAACAGTTTCAAAATAATAGGTTTGATTGGTGATTGCATTATTTCGTAAAGTATATTTACTTGTATGGTATTGGGTGAAATTTGAATACAAAAATGTTAAAAAGGAATATGATAAGAAACAACTCCACCCACTATTAAATGGGTCATTTTGTTGCTTGCCAACTAAACAATAACACTGGTTTCATGATTAGCAAATAAAGAATAAATATACATAGTGGGTCTCATTGGGGTCTAAGCGTGACGCGGGATTGTCGATTTTTTGTACGCGTGACACGTGAAAGTCAAATTATTGTCTCGTAAAAACGGGAAATGAGGTCTTGCGGGACCCGGGAAATGACAAAAAAATGAGAATTGCTTACGTACATAGTGTAAGCGGGATACGGTAATCTGACAAAACAGTAAGCGGGATCCGGGATCGGAACCCCCCAATGAGACCCCCTACATATATATGAAAGTAAGAAGATATGGTATGATGAGAGAAATAATGTAGAAGTCACAAACAATATGTTACTGTACAGCCATCAGAATAAATGGTCAATTTCAATAAGACAGTGATCCAACAAGAAAAGTAACCATAATTTACATTTGAATCTCAACATATGTTCTTCAACAGAAGGAAAACAATTCACCGTTTCAGAATCTATTGCATTCTAGGTAATATTTTCAAAAGTGAACACCAAAACATTGTGATTGGTTTAAACATTCTAAACAATTGAAATTCAACCAATGACTTAACATTATTTTCATTTTGGTGTACGAACAATGAAATTACCCATAGACCTTTAGTTTCGTTGAATAGGCGAATAAAAAGATATTACTGGCCCCTGGTGATGGTACATATCACACAGGTGAATAAATTCACTATTGATAATGTATATTCCTTGTGAATGTTGGTGATAAGAATGTGTGCAATATATATATGCTTATATATGATGGTGATGTAAATTATGGTATAGCCCTGTTTCAGTGAATTACTAGACAGTAGATAGTGATTATTTTCTTAAACACCTGTTTTTTTCTGAAGATTCAGCATGCATTTACTAGTGGTGTTACTTATGGAAGTGATTTTGGAAGATCATAACTTTATTTTGTTTTTCTAGAATTTTTTTTTTATTAACACTACTCTGTGTATACACAACAATATTAATGAGGTTTTTTTTGCAGGGAGAAATATAGAGGAGGTATTGCTCCAGGATTCAAAGTTGTCCATATGAACGGTATCACCGTTGACAACAGGTTAGATAACCTTGCACTAATACCTGAGGATTTTCCTGCGGATATGGTTGAAGAGCCATCTACAAAATCCAGAGAACAGAGTCTGTACTGGTTAGCTGTGCAGCAGTTACACATAGCTCCATTACAATGTGTAGGTTTAAGTATTTTCTTTCAACATTGGTTTACTGCTGCATGGGAGAAGTCAATTTGACTACCGGTATAGTTCTTTTAAAAACTCATCCTTTTTGATCTAGCATATACAAAATGTAATCGATACAGGGATCTTAACTTAAAGAATCCAAGAAACAATCTTTAAATTACGTTACATGACAAAACACTTTATTTCATTAGAAAATGTAAGATCATATAAAAGAGTGGGAGGGCAATCAAATCATATCCAAAAACGCAGAAGATGATAAATTATAGTCCATAAAAAACTGAACCAAACTATAACTTGAGCTATTGACCCCACCAAAATATAGAATGAAGTACCAATGAACACAGGTGTTCTGGAACGGTCAGCAGTTCTTACTTAACCAATGCAATAAATGGACAAATACATGGAATAAGAAGAGACTGATATTTCTTTAGGGGCCAGCTGAAGGACACCTACGGGTGCAGGGATTTCTTGCTGCATTTAAGACCTGTTGGTGACCTTCTGCTGTTGTCTGTTCTATGGTCTGGTTGTTGTATCTTTGACACATTCCCCATTTCCATTCTCAATTTTACATCAATATTTTATTAGACCAGGCATCTGAATTGGATGAGAGACATACATGTACAAAAAATGTACATATAATGAAACATGATTGTGATGAATTTCTAATCATTTGCGAGAAAACTATAAAATTCTTCATGAAAATAATATCAAACGGTACATGCACTGCCTGTAATAAGCTTAGAAATTAGATTTCAAAAATACATGTATAACACAGCAGCATGAGTATACAAACTTAAAATCTTATGAATGCTTGTATTAGCTCAAAGTATGCTCCAGACGTTGAGAATTGAAATCACATACCCTATTACACTGAAATATGCAAGTGTGTAATTTTAATGTCAAGTTATTGATGTAGTTTTATGTTTTGATCAAGTTTTTTTCTTTTATTACAGCAAAATCCAATAGAAATCCAAAAGCACAAGTTTTATGATAATAATGGTCATGATGTTTACTTAGAAGGTAAGTGTAATAAAATCAAGTGGTCGCTAGGCTAGATAAACTTTGGATTTAATTACTTTTGTAGTTATTTAATTTTATGGATAAAGGAATTTTTTTTTGTGTGGATTTTCATAATATTTGTTTTTGTGATTTTGGCTTTCTCTGCATACAAAGCCTGTAGAAGATTTGTAATTGCTAAACATTAGAAATGATGGTTCATCTGTACTCATGAAACCAATACAAATTGGTATCTAATGAATAGTTATGAATCCATAGTACCCTTAACAATGTCTTTGGAACAGTTTAATGTTTGAAAGACCATCCAGATTTGCTCTGACTATATGTTATGTTAGGTCACTTCTTTATTTACCCTTCTGGTCATGTCTTCTAAAATCTTTTAAAATTAAGATTTTCCAACAAAATTTGTTGTCCATGAGCTTATTTTTTCTAAATTTTATGTAACAGAAAAAAAAACAATCTTATATGACTTTAGGAAGAGTATGATAAATAGCATACAATACGCATTAATGTACATGTTTTGTTTTTCAGAGGACAGTATTTATTATGAATGTCATTATCCCCCTTGTACCAACATGGAGAAACATATCAGACAGTTCAGCATATGTGGGCGTTGTCAGCAAGTTAGGTAAATAATATCAAATAAAAGTAGATGCACAAAACAAAAAAAGATATTGAGAGGCAATCAAATATTCTTAGGGTAAAATTAAAATAAACAACACTATGACAAAAAAATCAAACAAAAACCAACCTAACAAGATGTAGATCAATAAGACAGCACCACACTTGACCTGAGTATTTGGTACACATTAAGAATCGAAAAATCACTTTTTTTATGTGATTTTAAGTATTTTTCTCTTATGATACCAAATTTTACTGGAATGTCTAAAGATCAGCAAGCTATTTATGTAAATTATAAAATGGTTACATTTTTTTGCAGGTATTGCGGTACAATTTGTCAACAGCAAGATTGGCCTGTCCACAAGACTTACTGTATTGAGCGACCAGCTGTAGACTCAGACACAGAGAGCTTACCCGACAGATGAAACAGGACCCTCTTTTTAAAATAACATTGTTTAAAATCAGTGGACTTTCCCAGAGTTATCTGCCCACAGGATACTGCTTCACACCATAGTTGTTACACTGAAATCATGAGTGTAAACTCTTACAGCAAAAAACATTCATTTGATAAACTTTTTTTTTCGAAGTGGTAAATTCTGTTTAAGTGTTTGGATTGTTTTAAAAGCTTTATAAATTCTTTGTTACTATGCCGCTACAGCATAATCAATGTCTGAAATACTGGCATATCATTGTCTGAAATCCAAAAGATATGCTGGGCTTTATTCACTTTTTCTTAAAGTGAGCTAGTTCTTGATTTTTTAAGTGTAAATTATTAGCTTTAGATGGAGGTAATGAGTTAAAGCTCTTTAAATTTCGCCAGCATATAAGGTATTTCTGTCCTTCTAACACATTTTGTTTCAAACAAATTGTAGTTGTTATAATCAAAATTGACTTGTTAAAACTGCTAAAGTTACTTTCAATCTGTATAATTTAGATTTTTGATACTGTCAAGTTTAATGAAATCTGTTTTAACAAATGGAATAGAAATGAACCACTTTCAATTGAATAGGTAAATAAATGTTTTTTGTTGTAAGCATTTTGGAAACCTATATACTTTATAGTGCTTAATATCTGCAACTGATGTCAATTCTAGTTTCTTTGAATTTGTTGAAAAAAGTGACCGCATTATGAAATCCTTATATATATATGTATTAAATGTCGATGCATTGTTTTGCAGCAATGATTAAGAACCTAGCAGCTGAAATCATTGTTTATATTGCTGTATGACAAATGGCATAGGGAAAGCAGACCTTAATTTTGATTTATATGTTGAAAATGCAAAGTTGAAGGAAACCGAATAAGTATTATTTTATAACTTTATTTTTAATGAAATCTAGAATTTTTCTAATTTGAAGTAAGCCAAATGAGTCTTTTGTATACTGATTTGTGTGACTTAAATAATTTGAGCACTTTAGAAAGTAAACAAGAAATATCTTTCTTTGTTTTGAATTTGAAAATAGCAAATACAGTACAAACATGATAATTTGGTAAAAATTCACTTCAATTGACAATTTTTTAGTGTGAACACTAAGTATTGGTTATTTGTTTTTCTTTCCTCGTAAATATCAATTTATATTATATGCAAGGGTCATTCCAGTCATCTTGTTTCAGATTGATTCGATCACTTTTAAAGCACCAACAAAAGTGGTGTTTGAGTTAATCAGAATAAGTGTACTGTATTTAGCACATGTGCTGTCTTTAAACATAAAGGTTCTTGCATGTTGGTGCTTTTTTCCTTGATTGTTTGCATTGTCATTGCAGATGATTGAAAATTTTGTATTTTCATTGAAGACATTAGTTCATTTGCATTTTCATTGCATATGATACAATTACTTTGCATTTTCATTGCATCAAGATTGAATTACTTTGCAATTTTTTTGAAGATCAGTGGATCATTTGCATTTTCATTTATGATTGGATCATGTTCATTTCATTTTCGTAAAGAATTAAATGCTTTAATATTTATTTTGTTGCTGGTTTGTGTGTTAACATTTTATTTAACAAGAATCTAATTTTAATGTTGTTATAGTAACAGATTTAACTCTTCCGTGTTGCACTTTATTTTGTTTATTTACATAATATTAATTATTTTATTTTATATACGTAAAATTGTTTATTTTCGTTTGTCTTTGATACATTTTAAAGGTTATATTTGATTGGCATAAATATGTCACATGATAATTATGAAATATACACTGAGAATGTGTATATGTATTTGATTTTGAAGTTATGAAATTTTATGTACAAAAATGTATATTGAAATTTTATGAAATATGTGGATATTTAAATTTTCAAAGACAAACTTCATTTATTTATTATACTTTGTTGCTTTAACATGATGTATGTGTTTTATTGTGTGTAAACTAGTCATATATATTAACGCCAACTAATCATGCCATTTGATAACAATATGTCTAATACACTAGTCAGATTTTTATACTTCTGTCTCTTGTTTCTGTTTTTAACGACTAAGAACAAGTCATTTTAAATATACCTATTGTGTATATTTACTTCTTTGATTTATGTTACAAACAACTAAAGGGTAGGGTACTCTTCAAGAATTCCAAATATGTTGAACCACTTTATTTTGTCCATAGATTATTACTGTAAATTCAGAAATTACTGCATGCATTTAATTTTGCAATTATTCAAGAATGAACTATATAACTTGTATGGTTTTGTTTTATTATGCAATTGAATTGATTTTGTTTAAGACATTTTATTTCTTTTATTTGTTTAAGAATTGAACAGCATAAGATTCAGGTTATAAAAGAAGAAAAATGTTTATAGCTGTTTGTTAAAAATAAAAAGCTATGCATAGAAATCCAATTCATAGGTTTTTTTTAAAGGGAGATAATTTGTTATGTTTTTGTTCTCAAATAAACAGCCATTTTGGATTCTTGTAATTAGACATTTTTTCCTGCTTAATAACTTCAAGGGACAAAAGTTACAAAAAATATAGTATTTACAATCATTTCTGACTTTTCTTTTGTATTTTATTCTGAAGTTACTTCTTTGATTTAAAGATTAGCAAGATTTGTAATAGAAAAATCAGCAATTAACACTAATGATAATTATTTTCCGATATATTAGTTTCAAATAATTGTTGTGTTTTACTAACTCTGCCATATATGTTTGATGTGTAGTGTGCCATTAACAAAACTAGTGCAATATATAAACAGACATTCCAAACAATATCATTCCAATACATGATTACATAGATAGTAGCAGTTATACATGGAAAATATACAATCAAATATACAAAATGGTGACAATATATTTTAGAGAATATAAACTTAGATTTTTTATCTAAGTAATGTGTATTTATTGTCCTAGGCTTATTTTTTTTAGTTTTTTTTTTAAAGATTGATATGGACACAACTCAGGATAGTTAAGAGACATTAGTTTCGTCCAGTCTTTACAGCAGATTTCATTGAGTGTGTATTCAAAGGTAATATCGTTGGTTAGCTTGCTTGTTAGCTGAACCGTGAAGTCATTGTTAGGTCAGGTAAACTATTCTCCTTTAAGAGTAGACTAGTCCGGCAGATAACAAATCTATCTGTCTGTTGGACTAGTCTATTTCGAAAGAAGGGTAGTATACCTGACCTGATAATGAATTCACGGTTCAGCTAACAAGCAAGCTAACCAAAGATACTACCTTTGGCTACATACTCAATGAAATCTGCTGTAACGTTGAAAAGTAATGATATTTTTTCTTTTACAAAAATGATCTTCTGATTACCTTTTTTCTCACTGTTCTTGGAACGTAAAGGGGTGCGCACTATACACCCCGACATATGGTACAATCATGACCAAAGAGAAGTACATATATAAGCTTTCCATAAACTCAATTATCTTTTATCTTGCACTTAAACTCTTACAAATTTGTTTTCAAATATATAAATTAGAAGCTTGTATATCATACACTGTATCACTTTATTCCAATCAGGAAATTCTACAACTTTTCACAATTCAGATGAATCTATCAAGGGCCCTGTTTAAACAATGTATTTCTCATAAAACTTTTTCAAGAGACATGTTTAAACCATTGTAAAAACTTAAAAGTTATATTACTTTAATTTGTTTTCAGAAATTGGTTCATATACTATTTAATTATATTTTTTCCTCCTTTAGCTCATTAGTGACGACCTTTGTTTTTGTGACACTTGACACACACAGGAAGTTGTCTAAGTGACTGTATTTCCTGGAAAAGATTAAATAGCGATAAGGTGTATACTGTGATTTTAAAGGTCAAAATACGGTAGCCAAAACTTCATAACGATTAGTATTAAAAGTCTTAACTAATGTCTGTCAACAAATACCTAATTACAAGTGACATTTTATTAAAATATTTTTTCTGTTCACTACACAAATCAAATGTCATTGAAACCCTTTCATTTCCATTTGAACTGAAGGTGCAGATGTTTATAAAACTGTTATATTCTGTTTATTTATTTATGTTGGTAATCATAGTAACTGTTTATTTAACATATTTACTTATGGTTTGAATAAATTAATTTTGTATTAATATGTCTTGTTTATATTACCTGGATTTTGAAGAATATCCAAGGGAGACAAGTTGTTGTACTCTTGTTCATATTCTGTTTATAGCTATGTTCAGTCCATATAAGAAAGAAGATTTGGTATGATTGCCAATGTGATAACTCTTCACAAGAGACTATAGGACACAGAAACTAACAACTATAGTTCATCGTATGGCCTTCAACAATGAGCAAAGCCCATACCGCATAGTCAGCTATAAAAGGCCCCAAAATGACAAAAATGTAAAACAATTCATACGAGAAAACTAACAGCCTAATTAATGTACAAAATAATATGTACAGTCAGGATTCTACTTCGTCAAAAAAAAAAAAACTTCGGGCAAGGGGTTTAACTGTTATGCTGTTATGGGGCAATTTAATTCTTTGTTATCTGTTATTTTGAAAATATATTTGCTGTTAACTGTTATTGAAAATTGGAATGTTAGCATTTTTTTTGACAGTCAATATTCGGTATAAATTGAAGATCATTGGCCATTGGGGTCTACTAATATGTTTGTCCCGTATTCAGAGAAGGATTCCATTAACATATACCCATCACAGAAGTGAGGTCCAGGACAATTCAAGTATATCTTATGATTATCCTTTGTAATAAATTCCATTTTTTTTATGAATGTGTATTTAGAATTATCTTAATTTTTTGTATGAGAATAATGTTCCTTGTTTTCCGTACAAACATATTAAATTAAAACAATTCTTAATATGACAAAAAGGAAAACATATGGCCAGGAATATCTGACAAGGATCTCAATTAAGGACTAGGTCCTAACAACCACTTAACCTTTAATATAATATGGTACATAGACTCAGCTCGTTGATTCTTTTCAAAGCAGAACCAAATGCATTGTACAATGAAAGTTCCAACCATGAACTTGGGTTCGAAGCTGCACATAACTCATTACAAACAAAGATTTATTTCGTTTCAAGCCATTGTTTCCCTACTAAACTATGTATTCTACTTACTAGTACACTTGGTACAATAAAAAACCTCAGCTGATAAAAAATTGTTCAAATAAGGCCTTTGAAAATAGTGGAATAAATTGCTTTTAGAGTGTCAAAATTCGTTCGAAGTACTTGATAAATTGCATGCTTATAATTGGTGCTTTTGATTTTTCTACCCTATATACCACTTTGCCTCATAGTTTTATTAAGAAAAATTCACACACCTCATTAAATGGTCATTTAGAAAAAGTCAGAATATTCAAACTCTTTTAGGTCACTTTTTTTATTAGCAACAAAGGGAGCTTCAGTCAATATATATAAACAATACACCAACGTTTCATGAGAACTGCTGAAAAAATTTTTGTGTTAATGTCTGAAAACTGGAAAATCACCCCTTTTTAATTAATAAAACCCCTTAACTCGGAAACATAAAATCTAAAATTTATAAAAATTGAAAGTTACCTCATGTTAATAGATATAAACAATTCACCAAAATTCCTTGCTTTGTGACAAGCATTTTTGAGATATTATCAGAAAACTGAAAAAAAACACCAATTTTATTGAATAAAAACCCATTACCCAGAAACTTAAAATCTAAAATTTATAAAAAAAAAAACCAAAAAGGGAGCTCACGTCAAAAGATATAAACAGTTTCCCAAAGTTTAATGCAAATGGTTAAAGAGTTTTTGAGTTGTTGACAACAGACGGACAACAATATACCATAATACGTTCCGTAAACGAGCGTATAAAAAATATAATATATTGAGTAGTAATTTAAACACATTCTAGATACATAAATTAATACTAAAAACATAGTCATAAAAAAATGGAATGCATTACAAAGGATTATATCCGTAATAAGAAATACTGATTTGTCAAAGACCGAATTATTTTAATATTTCATTTACTGTTATCTGTTTTTGTCCATTTTAATTCCTTGTTATCTGTTATGAGCCAAATCAATTTGCTGTTTTGCTGTTATTGGGACCCCCCTTGCCCCCCCTTGTTGAAGACTATAAACCCTAGTTATCACACACAAAAAATTAAGATTTTTCGAAGATATGCATTTTCATCATCCAACTTGAAAGACTGTCGTCAAGTACTTTCAGTAAAAAAGAGCTATTCGAACACACCTACTCTGTTTTTGTGATCATTAGATAGGTATTTCACTTGACCCATATATTTCACCTTTTAGTACTGTGATTTTTTTATGTTATAAAGTCAACCTGTAGCTTTGATATATAAAAATGATATAATCTGATGCGAGACAATGTATGAAGTATTCTTGATTTGTACGATATCAAGACAAAATATTCAACTCAAACACGCCCGAACATAAAAAGGTGCACTCAATTTTCTCTTTTCGATACTATTGTTACCCATTTTTTGGAACTTTTTCTTGAGTCACATAATGGAAGGGCAGACACGAAAATTACTGAAGTAATAGATTGATATGTTTTATGTCAATAGTAATTTTTTAAAAGAAATCGGAGGATGTGCATTTTCTTCATCCAACTTGAAAGATACCCATGTCGTCGACTTGATATCTGATTGTTCTGCTTAACTATATGTACTAGATAAATTGAAAACTTATGCAAATGGTGTTTTTAAAATAAAACACTTCGTAATTGACAAGAAAATTGTCGTTTTATTTGTTTCTATTAACTTTTAAATTTTTTGTCACTGTAGTAAACATTGCAGTACACATTTATGGCCTTCTTTAACAAAGAACTTCGATTCTTTTGTTCTATTTCAACCAGGTTTCCGACTGTGTACACAGCAACAAACAAGTAACAGGTGTACAACTCAAACATACTTGCAATCTTTTTTGTGAAGTTTAAGAGATCAAGGCTGAAAATTGTTGAAGTTGATTACACAAATAAGGTATTCATTATCTACAATTGTCTGACATCAGTATATTCTATTGTGTTCAGTCTTGAAAATGAATTCTTGTCTTGTATTATTTTAATTTTAGTTTCTTGTGTACAATTTGGAAATTAGTATGGCGTTCATTATCACTGAACTAGTATATATTTGTTTAGGGGCCAGCTGAGGGACACCTCCGGGTGCGGGAATTTCTCGCTACATTGAAGACCTGTTGGTGACCCTCTGCTGTTGTTTTTTATTTGGTCGGGTTGTTGTCTCTTTGACACATTCCCCATTTCCATTCTCAATTTTATTATTGTAACAAAAATGTCAAAAACAAAAATTGTGGTGAGAAATGAAAATCTCCAACAATGGGAAAAGAATATTGTAATACCAGTTTAAGTTTAATGTAGGTTAGTTAAGTAGTTGACCAAAATTTATGTTTGGAGATAACTTGCTGTGAAGTAGATCATTTATCACATTCTCAAGAACATTTCAGATATGTACTACTCTAAATCAATGAAGGCTATTATGACCTCGACTTCATTTTTCTGTGATCATGGGTAAATGTTTGTAGCATAACATCTGTACTGGCATTAGTTATAACAAACCTTTTTTTAAATTGTACGTCTTTAAATTTAGAAAAAAGAAAAAGAAAGTAAGGTTTCAACTCCCGCAGGCAAAGTTGACCTGGGTTTGGCTTATTTTTTTAAAGTCCTTTTTGGTTATATAGCTCAACTGTTTCTGTTCTTAGACATCTTTGGCTTTCCAATATTCTGCTTTCGACATTTCTGATGAAGGTAAATCTGGAAAATCATGTCTGTCGCATGAAATTTATAACATGACATAAAATATCAAACCATAGGCCGCCTCAGGCGTATATCCAAAAACACCCCATATTTCCATTTTTTTTTAAACAAACCAATAAACTTTGCTACATTAATACAACAAGAAAGAAGTAAAAGTTGCAATGAAAGTAATTTTATTCTGAAATTGTTTACACTTTATAAAGTATATCTACAAGACATTTACTACTATTTAAATTATTTTTAAAATTCATAAAAATGATTCTTGAAAAGACTGTGTAAATGGGTAGATTATGGTATGTCTTTATTTACATGCATTTGGTGATTTTGAGTTTTTTTTTTTTAAATTTTAAATCTAACTCGAGTTCTGACAATAACTTGTTCAACTAATAATCAAATTGGAATTTGGTAATACAAATTTATAACTTCTAACCACTATACCTCTGATCCCATCCATACACATGATTCAACAGTAATTCCTTAATAACCCATTCAGACGTTCATACCTTTTTAAAACTTCCCCAGCCTAACTATGATGACTGTAGGGAGTTCAATCTTGCAATTCTTGATACATGAACCTTTCCCAATGTGTTGATATAAAAATATGACAACCTTTATGTCCGTCTCGGATATATAATATGAGAAAACTGTTAAAAATTATCACAAAGAAACACTGTTTTGTCAATATTCACCTCTCAGTGTTAAATGAAAATAAAACAAGAATGTGTCCCCAGTACACAGATGCTCCATCCGCACTATCATTTTTTATGTTCAGTGGACCGTGAAAAAATGGTATAATCTCTATTTTGCAATAAAATTAGAAAGATCATATCATAGGGAACATGTTTACTAAGTTTTAAGTTGATTGGACTTCAGCTTCATCAAAAACTACCTCAACCTTAAACTGTAACCTGAAGCAGGACAGATGGACAAACGAACGAATGAAGGGACGGACGCACAGACCAGAAAACATAATGCCCATAAATGGGGCATAAAAATTGAAAGAAAGTAACAATTTTTCAGCAGGGGTGCATATTACATCGAATACAAAATGAGATTTCAATGATGGAAGTACAAGTTAAATGAATGTTAATCATAATAATTTATTGATTGATTAGCAACCGACAAAGATCTTTCTTAAGAAAACAAATAATATAAGCAAGCTGTAGAATTATATCACATATTTTGTTTTTAAACAAACAATTATTTTTTACAGTTTATTATTCAGAAGGCATCTACTGGACTCTTCACTCTGAAAAATAAAATATCACTTTCAATGTCAAGTCTTATAAACAAATAAGTAAATTATGATTTAACTGGAGGACGAGATAACAATGGAGACATTATTACTCAGTAAAACAAAAATCATGCAGTGCTACATTTAAGGTGAATCACGGAATGATACAAGTTCAGAATTTATTCTAAATAAAACAGGCCTGATGACCTATTCAATTAGTTGTTATTTTTATCAATTTGGGAAAATAACAGTCATAAGTAATCAACGTAGTAGGTTAGCATTAATTTGTGCAGATCACAACAGCTGATACCACTAGCACAGTGCTTCCTACGTTGCTATTGTCATTAACAAATCTTAACGTGTGCACACCTAACTACTTATATGTTTGTATGTCAGTTACTAGTGTAATGACCATAGTAGAACAGCAATAAAAGAGCTGTTCCTTTGCTTTTCATATGTTTTTTTTTATGTGCATGTACTGATATTGTTTTTATATTATAGCACTTTGTCTCTCATGCCAATAAAACTCCAACCTCCCACTACATTACATTAAGACACTGGACTTATCAGATTTAAAATAAAATTTAATTTTTGATGGTACAATATTTTGCAGTTTGATAAATTTCTTATAAAAACATACTTTTGTTGTTCAGCAATTTCATATCTTTCAACCTTAGCAAGGATACCTTATCTTTTATGATTAACAAGTCTTGATTATTACCTTCACATATTTTGCCTAGGTTTATTGGTTTCAAGTTTTGTCAACACTTGAAGTTCCTCGTCAAATTCATCATTATTGTTACCAGCCTCATTTTCAACCTCAATCTGGAGAGGAGTAACAGGAATCTTCTTCCAATGATGTCCTCTTTCAATTCTTTGTTTTTCAACAAATGGTTCAATTGTAGATTTAACGTACAAGATGTCTGGAGTAGATGTTCTATATAACTCAACTTTAGGGTTAATATTCGGCACATCATATTCCATTTGATTATCTGGAATAAAAGCTTTATTTGTAACTGCTTGACTTCTTTCTTTAGTGTTTTCTTGTTTAGATTTTGTAACATCAGTTTCTTGCATCTTAAATTTATCATCTTGATCCAGTTGTGTTGAATATTTAACTACAAAGTTTTTCATTTGCTGTTCATAGTTGGAATCACCTATTTGCCTACCATTTTCCTGTGTTGATTCTAACTCTGTTGTTTTTCGAGTATCATCCGTTTTCGTAATCACATTACTTGCCAATGACTTGGGTGATTCAATATATGGTTTAAGTTCTTCTTCAATCATATCAAGTTTTTCTTGGTATTTATTGGGCTTTTCCAAACTTAGTGGCTTTTCTTTTCTAATATATAACTTCTTTGGGACTGACATATGTTCTCTGGACTCCTGCAAGGTATTTTTTGCGAGATTCTTCACTGGGATTAGTTTACTAGGTGTGACCATGCCCTGGGACCTGTGTTCTTTCCCAGGAACAATTTTAGTAGGAATTTGATACCTCAGTTCTAGTGAGTTTGATTTTTCAGATAAATTCCTGCCATTCTCCTGTCCACTAGCATTTTTTATGGGCGTTTTACTGTCTTCAGCAGCTGGTTGTTTTTGAACTCTTATGGACTTGTCTAAGTAATGTGTTTGATGCTCATCTTGCACATCCTGTTTTAGCCAAGAATCTTCTTGTATTGCTTTAGGTATCAGTTCGTCTTCCCTTGTTGGCATAATTGAACCTAAAATTAGACAGATATTTAAACTATTTAAAGTGCAAATGCTAATTATGAATATTCAAATATACTGAATACAAATATAAGTATTAATTAAATATCAATAACACATAGGTTTGTTGTTATATTGGGAATATGTGTTCATGTTTACAATAATATTCAAATTATTTTAGCATTACAATAAGTCACCTTAACAAAGTTAAGAGTTTAAAGTTTCTTTGTATGATAGCACGGACTGGTCATTCGGGGTAAAAGTTTACATTGAAAATAAATTTTCATAGATTGACCATTCAAAGTTAAGTCTTAGTACAGTAAAGTTTCCCCTCCCTTCATCCCTGTGAACATGTTTTGTATAAGTTTATAATTATTGTAAACACATTACGTTTTTTCTGCAGATCTTAAAAAGAACATTTTGTAAATATTTTTTTGTGATATGAAAGGTCCTATTTCATTATTTTTTATTGTAGATATGTTTGTAAGACATGTATGCTGCAGCTGTCTTAGTGTGCTGGCAAAGTTATTTGAGGACATAATTAGATAATAAAACTTTGCTGCACTCGTCTAGGACAAAACAACATCTGAAGGTCATCATATTCATTAAAAAATCTTATTTTCAATATGATATATCATACGTTTTCTCCTGGCTCCACAAAAACCACAAAAGTTCTGACAATTTTTTTTCGCCCAATCTCCATAGTCTGTACAGGCACTTTTCCCATAATCTGCACAATCGGATAACTCGTCTTTACATGTTTCTACAAGGAAGACACATTCTATGAGTATATGGATTTCTTAAGAATAAAAAATGGATTGCAACATTTATATCAAAAAAGAAGCAAATGCAAAACCAGCTTATAGTATGATGTCAGGTGATTTGGAACTCAGACAGGGGAAAAAATAGTATTAATATTTTTGATCTATTCCTCCTAAAGTTTTCTACACAGATCCTTAAAACTACACACACTGTAGGATGAGTTGTTAAACAAAAGTAGAACCATCTTTTGTAAATTTTGAAAAATGACTGTTTCAAAGTCTGGAAAAATTAAGTGCACAACTTCAATATGTGTCAAATATTTCTCCATAATTTCAAGGTTCTAGATCTCAAGCTGTAGAAGGTGTTGGTAACACAATATAGGTACCATCATGTCCAAATATTGCTAAAAAAATCATAATAGGAGGCACACAACTTCAATATGCTTCCAATCTATCTGTGAAGTGATAACCATCTACTGGTAGGTTGAAATCAGTAGGATTTGATTCAACAAAATATCCCTTGCCCAAATATTCATCATTATTGTACTATGAGATAGTTTTAAACTTTAGGCAACCCAGCCAAAAACTTGACAATCATTTAAAGATTAGTTCTAATTACATTCAGAAAATAACACCAACATTACACATATCCCTAGTCACTTAAAAGGAGTCTTTCAACTATTAATAAAATCAAATTGATCAAAATACTGGTGGGGATTTTCAAGAATATAACAGTCCAAAAGATTGAGTTAATAAAAGTTTGTTATTACATGATATTTCAAGGTATGTCAGTCCCTAACCTAGACCTACCAGTAATTATACAATTCTATTTTAATGTATGAAACATTTATATATACTGGCCATGTAAGCCAGATCTAATAAAGAGAAATATTGAGAAATAAACTGATACGTCATGTATGCAATGAGCAGAAATTGTATATTTATTCATTAGTTACAAATGGTGTACAATTTCTAGCATGTAAGACTATGGACAACTAGTGATATACAGCTAAGAATTACAACAAACTTACCATCATAATTATAATATATATGCTGACATCTATAAAGTATCAATGACTAGCAATCTTAATAATCTACCTCCCCAATCTCATTTTGTGAAAAATGTAAATCAATAGGGTAAAATACCCTTTATTTCTCTGAATTTTTTAAAAGTGAATGATATACAGTTTAAAAGCAAGATATTCTTACTCAAATTAAACCCAAAATACACAAAAAAAAAAAAAAAAAAATTTCTTGCTCCTAGACCCAAATTTAGGTATATATGACCATCTATGTAATAATAAATAGGTGAACTCATAAAAAAATGACCCTTCAGTAATTATCAATACAAAAGAGTCTTCCAAGAAGATAATCTTGGATGGAAAAAAGAAATCAAAACTTGACTAAATATAGCTTCTGAGACTTCGACTTTATATCCAGAATATCTCATAATATGGTATGAATCCTCCATGTTCATGAGCACATAAAAAATATACATAGAAAAATGCTCTGAAAATGTTTTGCAGACTTCATTCAAATTGCAATATTCAGAGAAAATAGACAGTCATTTAAAAATTTGCATACATCAAACAATTATTTTCATAAGGACAATAATAAGATATATAAATTCATAACTAGATACATATATGTGTATTTATAAAGTTCAGATATATATTCATTCATGCCATCTTACCCTCGGAACAAAAGTGGCAGAATTTGGGACAATTAGTATGTGACCATCCTGCATACTGGGTACACACACTAGCCCCATATTCTGAACATTGTACTTTATCAGTACACACAACAGGGTCATCTACCTGTACTGTTGGAAGTGTGGTCGTTTCTGTTAAACATTGGAAGAAAAACAATAGATTTTAAAGTTTAGTAAAATCGATGGGAATGTAAAAATTTAATAACATTAGCTCAGAATGAAAAGCATGTGAAAAGTGCCGCAAAGCTTGTGAACATACTATACTAAAACTAATTTTTCAAATGAAATTTGGAACATATTTTTAAACGTAAACTTAAATGCAAATAGTGCATAAACTCTATTAACTATGAATTTTTAAAAGTTTAAACTATTTGGGAAAAAATATGTGCATTGTGATGTCACTAAACACTTGCTATGAAATACAAAAGTTATCTCAATTTAATACAAACCTTTTTTACTTAGACAAAAGTCACAATGTTTCTGGCAATTTGTTTTTGCCCATTCTCCGTAAGCTGTACACACATCGGCTCCATAGTCGGCACAGTCTGAGATCTTGTCTGCACATGTTCCCATAGACTGTGCTGCAGTTGTATGCAGAGCCTGTGTTTCTGTTCAAGAAAATAAAGTTTAGGTATTTGATGCCATTTTTTTGAGAATTATTTGATTATTGGTATATGTATTCAAAATCAGTGTTTAAACAGGTACACACCATTTTGATTAATTAAAATTTTCATCTAATTTATTCAACTTCATTTGAGGGAAAACTATCTAAATCTTTTGATGATTTTGTTGTGTAAAATGAGCATAAAGCAGGTACTTTTAAACCATTTATTTTTTTCACCAAATTGCAGATCATATGCTTGCTTTTTCTTTATCAGATGCTCCTATTTAACCTTGTACCAGAATGTCCTTCCAAAATGTAGGTAGCCTGTCGAAAAATTATTTACAACATAGTATAAAGTTGGTAATATGAAAATAGACTATTGGTTATGACCAATGTTTTTTTTCAGTTTTTCATCCTTTCAACTGTGCCTTATAGATTGACATCCACTTGCTTTTCAAACATGTCTTAAGGACCACTTTATAAGAAATTAAATCTGAACTGTCATATAAGAATCAAAATAATTCTTTCATCGATTGCTCATTTTAACATGGCTTGCCAATATATTTGTCAGTACTTTAATTCTCCCTCATGTGCAGTAAAAAGATATTAACAAGTATTATGCCTACCAGGTTAAAATGAGCATGACATGAAATAGTGTTTGTCCTCATCTCCTTGTTACATTAACAATGCAACTAAATGAATGAAACTTAACTATCAATAAAACTATCAATGTTACCTTTACAAAAGTCACAATGTTTCTGACAATTTTCTTTGGCCCAGGCCCCGTAAGCTGTACAAACATTGGCCCCATAATCAGCACAGTCAGTTATTGCATCGTTACAAGTACTTCTAGAAACAGTCGTTGCAGCTGAGTTGGTATCTGAAAAATTCAAAGTGTTTTATGGTAAAAGTTGATGTTTGGTTATAACACTAAAAACAGGTAGGTTAAAAGTTTAAGTTAAAATGAAATGTACTGTTTTAAGAAACCATGATTGTCAGGTTTCAATTTTTCGTTATACTATAATAACTGTAAGATTTCAATTATTTTGTATAATAACTGTTCATTAGAGAAGATGTAAAAAAAAGTTTCTTAATATTTTTTTGTATAAAGTTGTATTAATTCTTGTTTTCCCTTAATTTAAATTCTTCTGACGAGGCAGTTGACTTTTTTAAAACAGACTTTTTCTCCTTGGAATAGTACGACCAAGACAGATCCTCAAAACACATACAATTCAACAATTCAAACTTTTTTGTTTAGACTATTTCATATATATAATTTTACCATTAAACATTTGTGATTAGAGAAATAAAAGCTTAACACACCTAAGATGTGTACCACAAGTTCTGCAGATGCAGGATAGTTGTCACAAACTAACGTTTACTCTTTACATACAAAACCATGTCTAGTTTTTTATATATAGATTAGACCATTGGTTTTCCTGTTTGAATGGTTTTACACTAGTAATTTTTGGGGCCCTTTATAGCTTGCTGTTCAGTGTGAGACAAGGCTCAGTGTTGAAGGCCGTACCTTGACTTATAAATGTTTAATTTTAAAAATTGTTACTCGAATGGAGAGTTGTCTCATTGGCACTCATACCTCATCTTCCTATATCTATGTAGTATAAACAAGTGAAACTGCGAGCTACTGCTCACTGATGATACCCCCGCCGCAAGTGGATAATATTAATAGTGTAAAAATATGCAAGTGTTCGGTAAACAGGAAGTTGTCGAGTGATGAATCTGAAAACGCATCACACGGTATAGCTGACTTATATAAATCCTGAAACTAAATTTCAGAAATCCTTGTATTGTAGTTCCTGAGAAAAATGTGACGAAAATTTTTAACTTGGTTATCATGTGTAAAATCATACAAGTGTTCGGTAAACAGGAAGTTGTCGAGTGATGAATCTGAAAACGCATCACACGGTATAGCTGACTTATATAAATCCTGAAACCAAATTTCAGAAATCCTTGTATTGTAGTTCCTGAGAAAAATGTGACGAAAATTTTCAACTTGGCTATCATGTGTAAAATCATACAAGTGTTCGGTAAACAGGAAGTTGTCGAGTGATGAATCTGAAAACACATCACACGGTATAGCTGACTTATATAAATCCTGAAACCAAATTTCAGAAATCCTTGTATTGTAGTTCCTGAGAAAAATGTGACGAAAATTTTCAACTTGGCTATCATGTGTAAAATCAGACAAGTGTTCGGTAAACAGGAAGTTGTCAAGTGATGAATCTGAAAACGCATCACACGGTATGGCTGACATATATAAATGTTGATACCAAATTACAGAAAGGGTGGATGTGTAGTTCCTGAGAAAAATGTGACGAAAGTTTCATGGGACGGACTGACTGACGGACGGACTGACGGACGGACGGACTGACGGACTGATGGACGGACAGACAGAGGTAAAACAGTATACCCCCCCTTTTTTAAAGCGGGGGTATAAAAATAAACTCTTACCTGAACAAACTTCCACTGGGCACAGTTTACAAGTTTTCTGACAGTTCTGTTTGGCCCAATCAGCATACGCTGTACAGAGATCGTCTGCATATCCAGAACAATCAGATGAATCTTTACAGTTCCCTGATTGGGAGGGCTTAAAATCTGAAACCGAAGGTTGTCATCACTAGCAATTTAAAGTTTACAAAACACTTTCCTATTCTTTTTGATACTAGTTGTATGGGGAACTACAGTTCATTTCAATGTGTGACTTCAAATTCAGAAAAAGTGTTTATTTATTATATTGATTACCAAAATCAATTTATTCATTTCAGTAAATGCTGCAGACAATTAGTATCAAAGCTTCTAATTTTTGGCGATACCACTATTCCATCGACATGTTTGCAATAATAAAACATCTCAAATATTTCATAATTTATAGAATAATTAATAAAATTAACAGTACCAATTTTCTTGCACCAGATGCGCATTTCGACAATACATGCCTCTTCAGTGATGCTCATGGCCAAAATATTTGAAATCCAAAGCTTATATAAAAGATGAAGAGCTATAATCCAAAAAGTCCAAAAAGTATAGCCAAATCCGTGAAAGGAATCAGAGCTTTGCATGAGGGAGATACATCCATTACCGTTAATCTGTTCATAAATTATATTGGCATGATTGGTCACAAGCAGAAATATGCTAAATAGATGTGGTAAAGGTTACTTACTATCAGGATCTTTTACACAGAAACCACAGTACTCTTTACAATTAGTTTTAGACCACTGGTGATTATTAGTACACACTTCTGACCCATAGTCTGGACAATCAGCTATCTTATCTGTACATGATGATCCACCTATAAAGAGTTCAATTTATTATGACTATATATCTGCATCAAGTCTAACTTACCATTGTCTTTTTTTCTTATAGAAAATCTAGTAAAAATAAATAACACTGACATCTTGTTTTGTACAGCTCCAAAGTTTTTATGATATTTTTTTTCATGAAATGTGACACAGGAGTTATTCCAACCTCTTTAGCTAACAAAAAGATGAATTTAGATGTTCATATACAAACTGCTCAATGGATAAAACACTAAAACTTGATGAACTCTTAAGATTTCAAGTAGTCTGCAGAGTTAAAATTCTGTTTATAAACAATCTTTAACCAAGATTTGATATTGAAATTCACACACATTTGCCTTCAAGATATTTTGCTCTCCTATATACATGTACTTTGACATATTTTCTTACAAGTTATACCGTACAACATTAAACTTATTTACATAGAAATTCTAAATATGAAAATGCATGGTCTTCATTCTGTGAGAAGGAACAGGACCTTTTTTGGGACGTTGGGATCAGGAGTTTTTTTAGCTCATAATTGCGGGATTGATCCTTTCGGAATTCGGGAATTATTTTTTCGAATTTCGGGATGTTGGGTTTTTCAAATTTGGGACATCTGGATTTCATGGTTTTTTGGGGGGGATCAGGACCCCTCCAACCCCCACCCCCTCTTCTGTGGATACCAGTATTTTAGCATTGTAGAAGATCCTTCTTTTCTCTAACTGATAATGATCAACGTCTTTATATTCAATCCTTTGGATGTGTACGGATTGATCTTTTAGTCTAAGATACATAATTTTTTATATTAGTTATAATTGGCTTTGCACTAGCTTTCAGTAACTGTTAGTACTCTTAGATCTGTACTTTATGTCCTAAGTGTTTTTGTAAGTTGCTTTTGTGCTTTGTATGATTCTGATAAGTAAGCACATTGGAAAATATAACAGAAGTGGTTTTCACCTAGCATAAACAGGTAAACTTTCATTGTTTAAAAGTTAAGTGTTGAACCCTGCACTCATAAATGATTATATTCTCACAGAATCTCCATTCCATTAGAGGAGGATTATGCTGATGTGATTAGGCGTTGCTCCAATAGCTGTTTGAAGACATCAGTTCAAAATGTTATTTCGTTGTCACACATGCTACATGTATGAGTAAAAGTCAGTTTTACATCACAGAATGACAAAGGAGATCACCAAAATTTCTCAAAGCAGACTTACTTAGACTTGTGTCACATGGTTTTGCAATACACATTTCTTGTTCTCCTGGTTTCTGATTTGCTACACAATTACTGTCTGCTATTGGCTGACTGGAGTCATGTGATGCATAACATTTGACCTGTCTTGATTTTACACCTTTACTACAGGTTTTTGAGCACTACAAAAGAAAATGTTGTTGAAAGATTCTACTTCCTTGGGTTCTAAGATGAAAATTATTAAATAGCGTATTTCAGTCAAATAGGCATCAAAATTTAAAATTCAAATTAACTTAGTTTCAGTACAAATCAATAACCATCTTCATCAATTCCATTATATTTAATTAAAAAAAAAATCAAACTTCTTGAATGTATTTTTTTTAATAACTCTAAAATTGTCCAAAAAGGAAAATAATTCATATTTTTAACAAGAGTGCACAGGCTGAAATGTCTCGCCTTCTATACTATAATCATTGATATTGTGTTGATAATCCTAAGTATAAAGCTAAGCTTTATTCAAACTGTAACATAAACTTAACATTAACCAAGATAACTAAACAAAGACCAATGAACCTTGAAAATGAGGTCAAGGTCAGATGAACCATGCTAGGCAGACATGTACAGCTAACAATGCTTCTATACAACATATATAGTTGACCCATTACTTATAGTTTAAGAAAAATAGACCAAAACACAAAAACTAAACACTTTGCAATGAACCGTCAAAATAAGGTCACTGTCAAAGAAAATCTGCGGGACTGACATAAAGATCATAAAATATTTCAATATACCAAATATAGTTGACCTATGGCATATAGTATTAGATAAAAAGACCAAACTCAAAAACTTAACTTTGACCACTGAACCATGAAAATGAGGTCAAGGTCACATGACATCTGACCGCTAGACATGTACACCTTACAATCATTCCATACAACAAATATAGTAGACCTATTGCATATATAGTATGAGAAAAACAGACCAAAACACAAAAACTTAACTATAACAACTGAACCATGAAAATGAGGTCAAGGTCAGATGATACCTGCCAGTTGGACATGTACACCTTACAGTCCTTCCATACACCGAATATACTAGCCCTATTGCTTATAGTATCTGAGATATGGACTTGACCACCAAAACTTAACCTTGTTCACTGATCCATGAAATGAGGTCGGGGTCAAGTGAAAACTGTCTGACAGACATGAGGACCTTGCAAGGTATGCACATATCAAATATAGTTATCCTATTACTTATAATAAGAGAGAATTCAACATTACAAAAAATTTGAACTTTTTTTCCAAGTGGTCACTGAACCATAAAAATGAGGTCAAGGACATTGGACATGTGACTGACAGAAACTTCGTAACATGAAGCATCTATATACAAAGTATGAAGCATCCAGGTCTTCCACCTTCTAAAATATAAAGCTTTTAAGAAGTGAGCTAACGCCGCCGCCGGATCACTATCCCTATGTCGAGCTTTCTGTAACAAAAGTTGCAGGCTCGACAAAAACTATATATTTAAAAACAAATGAAAATGGATCTAATTAACTTAAATTTTTTTCTAAAATGTTTATTTACTCAAGACTTGAATGATTAGGACTCGGAATAGAATGAACTCTCGAGTTAATTATCATTTAAGAAAAAGTGATACACAAGTTAATTTGAGTTATTTCCCCTTTTCCTGTATTGATTTGTCTAATGGAATAACATGTAGATGTCATTTGGCTGCTTAACGACCAACGACACCTTCCTAAAATGCAATACAATAGGAAGGATATGAGAGTTGGTAAACAAGGATTTTAAAAATATTTGGATGCATTAAATATTCGAACACAAACAACAAAAAATTAAAGACAAGATTAGGCTCCTCCTTGCATATTTTTTTCTTTGTTTTGGACAGAAGGGTATTTCAATACAAATAAGAAAAACATTCATAGCTAGACTTGAAGATGAAAGAAACTGTATTAAAGAGTAGATAAATAAATAATGGAATTTCTTTTTGCTATAAACTTGAGGATTTTTATATATCATAAAATTATTCCCCTTGTTAAAATTTGTTTGTAAAGAAGATCAGAATTAATGATAAGAATCCCACCTAAAAATAACCTTTACAGAAAATCATGCATTTTATCATTTCTGAAATTTTCCATAATCATATAAGGTAGACTTACACAAGACCAATCTGTAGCCTTCCATACCCCTGGACAAGGTGTTATATTACAGGATTTGGAAGTCTGTGGCTTTCTTTGTCCTCTACAGTGACTTTCAGCTACAGGAGTGTGACTTCCATGTTGTAACACTGCACACTGAACTGTACGATGTGTTATACCACCTCCACATGTTCTTGAACAAGATTCCCAATTACCAACAGACCAACTGTTAAAAGACATTTTATATTTACTATAGTTGGCATATGATTTTATATTTTTTTTCTATTTCACAAATTTCATAATGCTCCAAACTTAACAAAACTTTTTGAAGATATTAACTGGCATACATATATCTGTAATTTGACTTTTGAATTCTAAAAATGGTGGTGGGTGACATCCAAAATATGCAAATTTTCTTTGATGTAATTAAATGAAAACTGAAGGTAGCCTGGTAAATGAAAAAACAAATATACAAATTTAAGTAATATGGAAAAATCATATCTGTATGATTTGAGACTTATAAATATGGTATTTGACGATTTTTGTTTTAATGATTTTAAACTTTTATATGCTGTTTGTTGCCTTCACGATGTCTTTCAATTAATTTTGTTGATGTGTTGATGTTTCAAAAATGAATCAGCCTCAACTTACCCAGGAGGACAAGGATAATGAATCAGCCTCAACTTACCCAGGAGGACAAGGATAATGAATCAGCCTCAACTTACCCAGGAGGACAAGGATAATGAATCAGCCTCAACTTACCCAGGAGGACAAGGATTGCCATTACATGCTTCTGGTGACTCAGAAGGCTTACTGAATAAATTACAATGGAAGTCATCAGCTGGCTGGTTATTGTTAACCTGTACACAAGTTACCACTGGTATTGAATGTCCTGTAAATATAAAATACTGGGGTATGCAATAAGAACGTATCAGTGTTTCATGACTATTTTCTTTTTGAACCAGAATTATATTTTTTAAAGTACATAAAAAATATTTGCCTATTTTTTTTAGGCACATGGAAGCTACTTTTGACTTAACTCCAAAAATAAATTCATTTCAATGCTTTAACACATCTAAAAAACTAATCAAAATATGAATTCAACTGTGATATAAACATATTTTTTTTCAACAAATATAACATACAGTGTAAAAAAACAAATTTGTGCACAAAGTTCATAAAACTATTGTCCATGCCCCATGCAAGAATCAAGATAAAATGTTGTTGTTTTCTCATCAAAACATTTTTTTCTTCACAAGATTAAACATTTACATTGAAAAAATTCAAAAGTTGTAAATTGGTTCCAAAGCCTAACCTATAAAATAAATTGTACCTATACACCATCAAACGACCAATTCACAGATTCACAATATACAATCAAGTAGATGTGGTATGATTGCCAAAAGACAACTATCACCCAGTGACCAAAGGATGTTTGAATTGTTTAACACTATTCATTTTAGGGTCCTTCATATCTTGCTGTTCGATGTAAGCCAAGGCTCTGTGTTGAGGGTTGTACTTTGACTATTAATGGTTTACTTTTCACACATTGTGATTTGGATGAAGAGTTGTCTCATTGGCACTCAAACCACATCTTTCTATGTAATGTAACTTGCTGTCTACAAAATGTCTTGAAAGAGTCTTTGTGACTGGTAGAAAGGATGGTGTCTCAAAAAAGGTTAAACAAGAATGTGTCCAAAGTACACGGATGCCCCACTCGCACTATCCTTTTCCATGTTCCATGGACCGTGAAATTGGGTAATAATCTAATTTGGCATTAAAATTAGAAAGATTATACTATAGAGAACATATGTACTAAGTTTCAAGTTGATTGGACTTCAATTTCATCAAAAACTACCTTGACCAAAAACTTTAACCTGAAACGAACATATGCAGGAACAGAGCCACAGACCAGAAAACATAATGCCCCTCTACTATCATAGGTGGGGCATAAAAAATATCAGGAACCTTACTGTCAATTCAGAAATTATTGCGATGATTTTATTATTGTGAAAAATGCGACAGGGTTATATCGCAAAAATTTCAACTCGCATTTTGATATGAATTAAACAGGTCTTTTCCTCAATATTGCCAAAACTGAAATTGCATTTTTAGTCTAAATCGCAATAATAAATGCACGCAATAATTTCTGAATTTACTGTACACAACAGCCCAAGTGAATTTTGCTTTTTTCCACCTGCCCACCCGTGCCCACTCTAGCTATAATCTATTTTTTTGTAAAAATATTGATTACAAATGCCTATCTGCTTTTTTCAAGTGATTGTACTTGCAAGTCTTTAGATTAAACAAAAGAAATTGCAAGGTAGAAATTTTGTCCACCCGGTGCCCACTCACATGGTGGTCTGATGGACAAACCAAACTCCACCCGAGCTGTAGTGTATATCAAATCTTACAAAATGTTACTACATTTTAGTAAGCATTAATTACCATGGCCACAAGTCTGACTACAGGATCCCGGCGTTTTGGTCCATTTATAATTAGATCGTGAACCACCAGATGGCGTGTAGTATGTAAAGGTTACATCTGGACTAGTTCCTACATATCCTGATCCATAATCTCTCCAGACCTACAAATAAAGACAATACATGAGGAACACTTTTATGCACTACTGCTAAAAACTTAGAAGTTATTTTCTTATAAATCTGTCAAAGAACCATCAATTGGTAATAAAATGAGTATGGTGTAAAGGGGAATGGGATATGGTGTAAAGAGGATTGGGGTGCAGTGTAAAGACAATGGGGAATAGTGTATGATGCAATTAAGGATAAAGGCATCATGGGGAACATTAAATAATGTTTTCTAACTATTGAACAGAATAAGTTTGGTATAGGTAACATTTGGCCTTTATAGTCCATTAAGTTAAACAATGATTGAACTGGATGAAAATAGACGCAAGACTCTGGTAAATGAAATAGTAATATAATTTTTGTATAGTGTTTATAATACTAATTAAGAGTTTATATTTACCACACAAATAGGCCAAAAAGTAGAGATTACGGTGGAATTAAACAATATTGTTTAGATTTCAACCAAACTTTTACAATTTGGAGTTTAGTATAGTGTTCATTATATTGTATTGTATTTCATTGTATTGCATTGTGTTTAAAATGTATAATTGTTTGTTTGCATTGCTTGACCCTTATGGGTGTAATTTTGCAATAAAGATTATTATCACTGAACTAGTATATATATATTTGTTTAGGGGCCAGCAGAAGGATGCCTGCAAGTGCGGGAATTTCTCGCTGCATTGAAGACCTGTTGGTGACCTTCTGCTGTTGTCTGTTCTATGGTCGGGTTGTTGTCTCTTTGACACATTCCCCATTTCCATTCTTAACTTTAGGAAAATTTAGAGTGCAGGCATTGACAGGCTCCGTGCCATACACTGACCTATAATGGTTTACTTTTTTTAAATTGTTCTTTGGATGGAGAGTTGTCTCATTGGCTCTCACACCACATCTTCCTATATCTATTGACAAACTAAATGTTCAAGGCATATATGTAAAATGTTATAACAACATTTATAGTAAAAGATATTTTTTGTCAAAGCATGCACTATATGCTTCCCTTCCCAAAAAATAAATTCATACTTTTCTTCATTCTCATTTTCGTAGATGTCATATTAAGAAATCAAGTTCTTAATTCCAACAAAGAGATATATATCCTATAGTCATTGTATAAGCTATGATCCATTGTAATATTGGTCAATAAATCCTAATTTGAAAATGAAGCTAGAAATAGAAGCCATTTTAGTGCCTTATGGAGCCTACTCCTATGTC
This sequence comes from Mytilus galloprovincialis, assembly GCF_965363235.1. Classification (NCBI taxonomy): domain Eukaryota; kingdom Metazoa; phylum Mollusca; class Bivalvia; order Mytilida; family Mytilidae; genus Mytilus; species Mytilus galloprovincialis. The sequence goes on from NC_134839.1 coordinate 54,678,479, forward strand.
ATTCTGCATTTTTTAAAATTTTGAATAATCAATTGTACAATATCCTTCACGTATGATTTGATGAGGTTGTAGGGAATAGTGCATAGCATATAGTGTAAAGTGGAGTGTAATAAGGAATGGTGTAACATGGAAATTTACACAGATCATGGAGTGATAAATTAGTTACCTGTGCCTCAACATTAGCAGGTAATGGGCCATTTATTTCTATCTTTTCTGGACCTTGTCTTCTGTACTTTGCAATAACACCACTGCCTGAATATGTCCCTGAACTGGACTGAGAGTTTCCATCCTGACTGAAGAGTCTTTTTCCATTAACTTGTACACCTGTAAAAACACACAGGTATAGTTCAGTATGAGGAAAATTCAGCTACACTTTACCATAACAGAAAATAATCATTCTAATGCAACATTGTTTGTAGCGTTCATTTTGATTGGATATTGTCACCAATTGTAATGGCATAAAAGTGCAGACGGCGTATGACAGATTTTAAAAGTTTGGTTTGAAAATGTTTCATGTTAGTTTGATAGAAGGGAGATAACAATATTGTATTTTAAGCTCTGAAACTAAGTTGGAAATTATGACTTTCTCTGTTTTAATGGCCAGGGTTTATTTCTTAATACTTTTTTTACAATTAAAAAGAGAAACCATGTTACACAGTTAGCATCCTTGTTATGCCAAGTATCAGAAAACAGGAAGTAAGAGTCTGACAAATCATAAAAGTGTGCACATGTTACATGTTGCCAACTCCCTCTTGTGATGTTGATCTTTAATGGAATTGGCTATTATGTTAAGGTCCGTTCTGGACATAGATATCTTCAACTGTTTCAGTTCTTATACAACCTTGAGCATTCCTGATGAAGGTAAATCCAGAAAAAAACACTTATAACTGCCATCCGGTACTACTTGAGAAATTAGTATTTGAAGAATTCTTTTTAAACATCTGCCAACATATCATAAACGAACATTATAAAATTGAAAGTATAATTTGTAAAAAAAAAAAAAAATCGTCTTACTATTGTAATACCTCAGAAAAACACAGGCTTCTATTAATTTTTTAAATTAAAAAACACCAAAAGAAATAATTTTGTAAAATAAAGGAAGAAAAGATTTTAAAAACTGTCAAAGTCCCACTTAACCAAGGAAATTCATGACAGAGATACTGCTAAAATGCACGAGCTAATTGTATGTATTATGCAGCAACTTCAATCAATATAATTTTTTTATTTTTCAATACATGTATATTCTATGCATTATTCATTTTCTTAATTGGCGTATAAATATTTGCATACGCCTAGAGTAATTTGGTTTTCCATACATATATATCTTTCTATTTAGCGCCTTTTCTCATGTCGTGAAAAACTCAATAATCAGATCGACAAGTATATTTTGCATACATACCAATAGTGTTCTCTTTTTCTGATTGAACATTTTTGTATTTGTAGATATTCTACCATTTTTCTGAGCTTTGGAGACCATGATGTACAGAATTGTTTTAATTTATTATTAAACTGATCAGTGCAATTTCTTATCCCACATTGTTTTTTGTTTTATTTACACATTATTAAGACAATCTTTATGTTCGTATGAGCATAGCGAAGGAGAATTAAATTATGTTTACAACCAGGAGCACCTGAGATCACCCCTAGTTTTTGGTGGGCTTCATATTGATTAGTCTTCATTTTTCTATGTTGTTTCCTGTGTACTATTATTTGTCTGTTTGTCTTATTCTTTTTTAGCCATAGTTTTGTGAGTTTATTTTTGATCTATGAGTTTGACTGTCCCTCTGGTATCTTTCAGCCCTCTTTTATATACTTACTTAGGTGGCAGAACTGGTTTAAATTTGTGATAACAATGCCTGTAGCTCCTTTTGGTACAGTTACAAATGTAACATATTCTGTAATACAAATTTAATGTTAGTCATACATGAATTTAAAACACACATCAAATATTTTTTAGTAAGAAATAAAAAAAATAGGTATACCGGTAATTAAACCATCTAATCATATCATTGCTGATATGAAGATAGAGCTTCCACAACTGCAACAAGTGTGTTACGATATTTCTCCACTAGAGACAGTTCAATTTTAATATTTAAAGCGCGAGGCTTGCCATGCTTTTTAAATAATTAAAATTTAACTGTCGAGAGTGGAGAAATATCGTAACACACTTGTTGCAGTTGTGGAAGCTCTATCTTCATATCACAATAAGACGTCACAATAGAAAAATTCAGAAGAAACCAAGAAAATTTAACGTCACAATTAAATGTCGACCTACCGAGAACAGATTTTTCACTGGTGAGAAGAATATTTTTCTAACATCAATCAAGAAATGTGAAAATAGCGCAAAAATTAGAGAAATGTAGATATCTCAATATTTCTATCTGACTTGATCTATTTGTTGGTCACTTAAGGAAAGTTCTTAAAAACTGTACTTGAACATTAATCGCTATTCTATGAAAAAATGTACAAGAAGGTTGGACACCACATGATATTTCTTTCTGTTGGTAATAGGTCATACGTGAGGTAGCAAATACAATTGTTTCCAATTAAAACAAAAATATAGGTGGAAGAGAATATAGAAACACTGTTGCCCTCATGTTCTACCAGGTTTTCCCTTTCCATTATATCCTTACTTACTATTAGCAGTTCCTTCTTTGTAATGACCTCTGTGTTCCTGACAAGTATTCCCATTACCATTACACACGCCACATTTGTCAAATTGTAGGCCTGATTTGTGGTGTCCATCACAACCAAACTCCTAAAACATATTGGAAATATAAGAATAGAATGATAAATTTTGCCTAAGGATGTACTTAGGTGAGGTTTAGGAATTTGTGCTAGATGTTCAAACTCCTTGTTTTTTTCCCCTACGATACAGGGGAAAATATTTTGCCAAATAACACCACTTTTTCAAGACTTCAATAGCTCATAAAAGGTTATTTTCCAAATTAAGAGGGGGCAGGCCGCCTTTTGTGGGAAAAAATTGGTTGAATATATAGGGAATCACTGAAGCTGGAGCAGGGCCCCTCTTAGGCAGTCAGCATGTTCCCTCCCCCTTACAAAAATTTCTGTATCTGGCAATATCACACAGAGTTTGGTAAAAGTAAAAATGTTTATTAAACAGAAGACTACATTAACAAGCCAAAACTTCACCAAAACTCAGTTAATTAATGCGTCAGTGACTTCATCTTTTAACCCCATAATATTGTTCATGGTTTAAGATTTTTTTTTCAAAAGGAATGTTATATGATGTCTAGATGCATGGTCAATATTCATCATATATCGTTATATCGTTTTATCGTAACGACCCTGCATACACAAAGTATCCAGTTTAAAGAATCGACTAACAGAAGATATACCAGACGTTGGTTCACTTGTGTTTAATTATTCAATTCATCATGTAATAAGCTTAATTTGAATTTGTCATAGAAGATCATCAACATGATACAAACCTCACACTTCCCATTTATACATCTTCCTAATTCAGATTGACCTTGACATTCTGTTCCATCCTGGTATATTTGACTTCCTCTTGGTACAGCAATATGGCCACCAGCATAGCGACACAACAATTGACAGGCATGGAGCCCTGTAGAAAAATAGTGATTTGCTGTAGAAATATGTCTTTGGTGTAAGTAACATGACTAAATATTGTAATCAATTCAGTGAAAAATTATATGGATACTTTTTAAATGTGCAGAGTGCATTTTTTCAATCAGATTTTGATAGTTTTTTATTCAAGTCAAAAGAAAGATAACTTGTGTTTGCAATGTTTTTCAGCAGAAAAATATAAGAGTTTTACTGAATCAGGTAGACCAGGCAGGACTCATCTTCAGCTGTTTGAATATTGTATCTCGGTAAACCAGGATTGGTTGGACAAAGAGTGAACACAAATCATATCTTTTAACACATTACATTATCATTAATGACAAGGTAGAATGATTTCTTAATTAATCATTTTTGTGTTGTACGTTAGTTTTAGTAAAAAAAAAATCTGTGTTTCTTAATTTTTTGGAAGAATAAATGTATTTATATTTTGATATTTAGCTGAATTTTGTCTCTGAATGACCTTAGATCTGCTCCGAGTAACCTTCTGAAATCGATCAACAATCAAATATTAATTTTGAGTCAAATTTTACAAATTGTGTTGCCAAAGTTTACATGAACTTGTGTGATTTTTGCATACTGGACAACAAATTTGAATTCAAGTGTAAAAATGTCTATTTACTTTGACTGTGATACAGAAAATGTTTGTGTCTTTGGATTTGATATCCTCATTTTTTGGCAATTTTCAAAATTTCATCCTATCACACCCCCCCCCCCCCAAAAAAAATCAAAAGGTAGCTCCCTAAAGTTAACCTTGACCTTTCTTACAAACCTGATGAGGAAGCATATGGTAACCAATGGTACATTTGATGATTGTAAGACACACTGTCTGTGGCAGCACATTGTTCTTCTTTTAATTTATACTGACTTGTCTGACATGTCTAAAAACAAAAGTTAAGTTAGAATACATCTTATTTTTTTATACCCTATAATAGCTTTCACTGACAGATGGTGCACACTAACCTTACATATAAACTTACATCACTATTCAAGAGCCCCAAACTCCTATCAAATATATTTTTATTTTATCTAAAACAATAGAATTATCTCCCTTTAATCAACTCTTTATAAACTATATATATACTCCACTTCAAAAAAGTGAAATCCATCAACCAATCAACTTACTATCAGCTGTTGTTACAACGACAGACAGATATCTTTCTATATACAAGACAAACAAGAATGTGTCCTGAGTACATGGATGCCCATTTGCACTATCATTTTCTATGTTCAGTGGACCCTGAAATTGGGGTAAAAACTCTAATTTGGCATTAAAATTAGAAAGATCATATCATAGGGAACATTGTACCAAGTTTGAAGACGATTGGATTTCAAATTCATCAAAAACTACCTTCACAAAAAAATTTAACTTGAAGCAGGACAGACAGACGGACGAATGGACGCACAGACCAGAAAAAATAACGCCCCTCTACTATTGTAGGTGGACATAAAAACAGTGTAAACAGTCATTTTTAGAATTAATCAAACAAGTGAATCTATACTGCTAAAAAATTAGCAAAAAAATTTAAAAGCTAGATATATTTACATATGATATGAACTTGCATATAACATCATATTTACTTGTACATGTTTGTACCAGGATGTGATATTTTGTTTTGATAAATACTTTACTTTTTCCCCAGAATTAAAACAAGACTGCACACGCTGAAATGTCTCGCCTTCTATACTAATCATTGATATTATGTTGATAGTCCTAAGTATAAAGCTAAGCTTTATTACAATTGCCACATAAACTTAAAATTAACCAAGATAACTAAACAAAGACCAATGAACCTTGAAAATGAGGTCAAGGTCAGATGAACCATGCGAGGCAGACATGTACAGCTAACAATGCTTCTATACAACATATATAGTTGACCTAATACTTATAGTTTAAGATAAATAGACCAAAACACAAAAACTTAACACTGTGCAATGAACCGTGAAAATGAGGTCACAGTCAAATAAAACCTGCACAACTAACACCACCAAAACTTAACCTTGTTCACTGATCCATGAAATGAGGTCGAGGTCAAGTGAAAACTGTCTGACAGACATGAGGACCTTGCAAGGTACGCACATATCAAATATAGTTATCCTATTACTTATAATAAGAGAGAATTCAACATTACAAAAAGTCTGAACTTTTTTTTCAAGTGGTCACTGAACCATGAAAATGAGGTCAAGGACATTGGACATGTAACTGACAGAAACTTCGTAACATGAGACATCTATATACAAAGTATGAAGCATCCAGGTCTTCCACCCTTTTAAAATATAAAGCTTTTAAGAAGTTAGCTAACACCGCCGCCGCCGGATCACTATCCCTATGTCGAGCTTTCTGCAACAAAAGTTGCAGGCTCGACAAAAAAATAATAAGATAATATAGTTCAGTTACCTGTACATTACACAGCATTGCCATAATTCCTTCACCTTGGCAATCGCTACCTCCATACCTTGGTCTACAAAAAAAACAATTGTAAAAATTAATCTCTTGTTATTTGGCTCGATCTTCATTAAGTGCAATAAAATAAACAGCATGATACCCTGGCCTTTAAAAGCTGACCATACAGAATTAGTTATGCTCATTGTTGAATGCTGTATAATGACTAGGTCTATGGTGGATAGCTGTCACCTTTGCATCATACCAAACATAAAAATTCCTAGATAGATGTTGATAAATTTAGGCCTTTGTATTAGAGTTGAAATAATATAGTATGCAAATCAAGTGTTTAAATGCCTTGTTTGGATACTTTGTTTGGTTGTTTGCTCAGACACTGTAATTAAGATTGACACTTTAATTCAATGGGTAGGTGGAGTAACTATAATCAAAGGTTTAATTGGTCAATGAATTGCATGCTTTTTTAATTCAACTCTAAAGCCCCAATCTACTTACTCTGGATTGCTACATTTTCTAGTTCTTGTTTTGACACCACCTCCACATGTCCTGGAACATACTGTCCATTTGTTTGACCAGGACGACCAACCACCATTGATAGGTCCAGGTGACCCTGATCCCATGGCAACACATTCACCATCTAAACACCACTGAAAGAATGATATTTAATATAATAATGCTTTTGTTTAAATTCTGTTTTACTTGATGATAATGAGGTTAGGTTAACTTCTTAGTATTTCAACATTTAATTTTTCCTAATAATAAAGATTTCCACAAAGGCCAAATAAAAATATATGTGGTTCCAGTTAACCCTACCTGCCCTACTTTTTAGTCTTAATAATAGCCTACCCCAAAGATTTTTTTGTCATTTTTCATTAAGCACTGTTAAAGTCAGAATGTTGCTCCCATAGACTCAATGTAAAAATAAAACATAAAACAAAAAAAAATCCCTACCGACCTACCCTAATTTTTTTAAAGATGTAACTGGAACCACACATACTTTTTTATTTGGCCAAAGTAAAAAAAATAATTTCAGAATGACCTGTAATGAAATTGCACTGTGTACCCAAATTGACCCAAGCAGCAAAAATAGCAACGGAAATCTTACAAGTTTTCCTACAGACTTAACAATTTGTTATTACATGATTTTACATTATGCACGTCTCTCAACATAGCTTAATTTATTTAATTATACACAAAAAGTTTGAAGTATATGTCAATTGATATAATAGTTTTCACTCCAAAACGTAAAATCTACGGAAACGTTGCCGTCACATCAACCAGGTGATCATGTTTCATGTGAATGTAATCATACATGTAAAAAATCAAGGGCACTGTGATCTGTTCAAAAACACAGTGTTAAAAGGCATTAGTGCTGATAACAAAGCACTAACGTGACTAAAACCAGCTAGGGAGCAAATGGTAGATAAATCTTTGTTGTAAGCTTCCACAATCTATATTTTTTCAATTCCTGATGAAAAAGTATTACAATTTTTTCAGTTTTTCTCACAATTAACTAAATAAATTTTACTACAATTATAAATATTAATAAAACTTTGACAATGGATATTTTTTTTTCAGCTGTTACAACCATACCTTTCTGTTTCCACATTCTGTACCATCTACCAGTGGTGAGCTATAACTAACACAATCGTTGTTACTGTTACGACACTTCAGCACACGACAGTCAACCTGTTTATGCAAATGAGACATGCTAAATATATGCATCACAAATAATTCACAAAAGTTTATATAATTGATTATTTTCAGAAATAAGAGTGTCATCAATGGGTCAACCATTACCAATGCCTATATCTTGTTACATTGGTTATGCTTGATAAGAAGTTGGTCAAACTGAATGATTAACTATGGCATGGCTATCATTTTGAAAAAAATATAGAGTTTAGGTTTTTACTCATTGGTGAAGGTCATTCAGTGACCTAATAGTTGCTTACATCCACACCGTTTGCACTCAGGTGAATAGTTGCCTCATTGACAAGCATACCACTTCTCCTTATTAATTACCAATTTACTCTGATCAATTCTAGGTCAGGAATTTAACTCCAAAAAAAAATATCTACTAAAGCATACTTTTGCTCCTACAATTAGTTTTCAAATTTCTAATTTTAAATGAACTTGAAGCAGAGGTTTTCCCTTTTACTCTCCACCAATCAGAATATTTGATACTTTTATGAACATGATTAATTCATTTTACTTTGATGTTTTTATGAGTAATAAACAACCCAAAGGCATACTATATATAACATAGATGAGGAAAAGCCGAGACAGTAAATACACCCTTTTTATTAATTTGCCTTAAGTTTCTTTTGAACATGACATACATTTCAACTTCAACTTTTTTTTTTTACAAAAACCAATATCTATATTTGCATCTGATCAGGGATATTAGAGAAAAGGTTGCATACAGGTTAAAGTGCACACAAAATGGACAATACTTGTTCCATGGAAGTAATAAATACCTTTTAAGAATGCAAATATTTGATTTCCTCTTTAATTTATATACATGATGGTCCTTGCTATCCTCTATACTCTACTAATATTTATCTTCAATACCCATGCAAATCTCACTCTCATTTTCTGCTTAAATCTTTTTTTTATATAAAATTTATCAAATAAACTGTTTCAAATAAAGTATTATCATAGCACTGCACCAGGGCAATAGTAAAACAAGAATGTGTCCCCAGTAAACAGATGCCCCACTCACACTATCATTTTTTATGTTCATTGGACAGTAAAATTGAGGTAAAAACTCTATTTTGGCATTAAAATTAGAAGGATCACATCATAGGGAACGTGTGTACTAAGTTTCAAGTTGATCGGACTTCAACTTCATCAAAAACTTCTTTGACAATTTGATGGTACAACTTCAATGGATCCAGTAAAATGATTGTGATGTATTTCTATGCTTCACTGGTGAAATGTTTACAAGTTTACCTGATTATGACAATATGCACTCTCCTCAAAAGCCAAAGCTAGCTGGCATTGCTTGTTAGCTGAGTAAAACCTCCCTGGTTTTTCCCTAATGTTATTGAAGTTTGTGGCAGTACCTGCAGGAGCATCATTCAAGCAGCTACTTTTAGAAGATGAACTAAAATACAAGCATACCAATATGTAAATTTTCATTTAATTCTTGTCATTTTAATTCTGAAAAAATTAACCACTTATGGTCAGATCAAACTGATTTGTCCTTAGTTCATAAATAATTATTTTTATCATGCAACATATTATCTTTACATATTTCTTTAAACTATACAATTCTTTCTAATTTTTTCAACACTTTAAAAAAGTTTGTATTATGTATTATTATAAGGTTAAATGCTATTTTGATTTTTAAACAATTTAGTTTTTAAACATCATCATTGACCATTTGATGTCATATCCAAATATTTTTTTCATTCAGAAACTTTGGTATTGATATTAAATCTGCTTAAATTTTAAAATTTTGCTTAACTGTTTAATTTATTCAAAACTGTTTTATGATTTTGTGCAATTGAAAGCTGGAAACCAGTCTATTGTTGAAGACCATATGTTGACCGTCTGCTGTCCTATTTATCATGTTGCACAATATCTATCTGCTTTTATACATTTATTTAAAACATTATCCTGTAAATGAAGATTGACTGTCAAATAACAGATCCAATGTACTAAAATTATTCAATATTATCCTTACTTCTTTAACTTATATGAAAAAGACAATTTATCAATCATTGATCCACATTTTCATGACTTATAGATTTCAAATAAAACATAAAACTTTTAATTTATAAAGTTGAACAAAGATAAAAGTACTCTTTCAAATATCCTTAATAAAATTTTAAACATGTGTCAAGTGTTAAAACTCAGCATGCATCAGGTTTCAAACCATAATGAAATTTTGTGAAAAAAAACATATTGAGTTAAAAGCTTTAAACATACTCTACATAGATCAAAGCATAAAAGGACCTTTTAAAAATACACTGTTTCATGTTTTAATATTCAGCAAATTTCCTCTCTTTTTTTTCTTCTTTTATTATGTTTTATGAAGTATGTTTAGGTAGCAATACACAGTTAGAAGTTTAGTTTCGCATTATGGCCCCTGTGAATTTTTTAAATATGAAAGTTTTTGTACAATAAAATTGATTTTTAGATAATTGAAGAATAATATAGCCTTCTTAGTGGGTTTATATGAACATTAAGATTGTTTTTAACATGTTTTATAGGCCATTTATATGATTGACAGTCCGTATTTTCCTATCCGTACCGTTCATAGGTCCATACATTATTGTAGTGTTTATCAACAAAGATTTTGCGCTCGATCTTTTCAATTCAATTTTATGGAAAAACGAGCAGATAAGCATATGATTTTTTTGGGACCACTTGATAGATATAAACCTATGGATTCAGGAAAGGTATTACTGTAATTGATTGAAATTTTCCTTTAAACCAAATTTTGGAGACTTTTGTGACATGTTCACCCCCCTTTTTTGCTATATTTTGTATCTAAGAAATGCAGATTGTTGCCATGGTTACACCCAAGAGGGATTATATTTTACCCTTATGACCATTAGAAATCAAATCTATGGAAGATTCTCTTTCTATAAGTATATACATGCATAGCACACATATAAAGCCTTCTTTGTTAGACAGGAGGGGAAAGAGGGTGTTAAAAAATTATGAGTGTCAATTTTAAGTTTTTTTCCTAACTGTGTATTGCTACCTTATGGCATTTGACAAAGCAAAGAATTGCTTTTTTTTAGACAAATCATACCACAAATCTATTGATAACTAGGTTATAGATACAATTCTGAGGGAGAAACAACCTTTAGAATGACAATATATGTTAGTTTTGTTGTTTATTGTCCTTAGCAACCAATATAGACATTTTGACACAAAGACTTGGTTCCGTCATAAATTGAAACTTTATTGGCTACCCCTTGGAAAAGAAGATTGCGCGTTATGTAGAAACCTTAGAAGGGAACGCTTTATATTTTTTCATGCGACTAAATCAAATTTATTATTTTAGCAAGTATAAAGTCACAATTTAGCGTGAATTAAGCCTAAATTTTTTCCCGCTATTATAAATGAATTCAGTATTTACTAAATTTAAACCAAGGCTTTGGTATGGTAATACACAACAAAATTGACATTCTAGAGCTTTAAAATAGCTTTAACTTGTAAAATTTGTCTACTGTTAAGGTTAATTTAAGTTTTTAAACAAGAAAAGACAGGCTTAGAAGGTATAGTTTTAGAAATTTGACTAAAAAAGGAGAAAATGCACTTTGACATGGCATGTTTCATAAAATCACTTTTTTGTTGCATTTCAGTGTCAACTGCTAACCTTCATAAAATATTTATTTCTGAACCGATTTTCAAAACTAGCAGGCCAATTTGCTCGTTTTAGCTAGTAGAAAACAGAAATCCATTTAAAGTGGAATTGGGAAAAAAAATGTTAATCCTTAAGGTAGCAATACACAGTTAGAAGTTTAGTTTCGCATTATGGCCCCTGTGAATTTTTTAAATATGAAAGTTTTTGTACAATAAAATTGATTTTTAGATAATTGAAGAATAATATAGCCTTCTTAGTGGGTTTATATGAACATTAAGATTGTTTTTAACATGTTTTATAGGCCATTTATATGATTGACAGTCCGTATTTTCCTATCCGTACCGTTCATAGGTCCATACATTATTGTAGTGTTTATCAACAAAGATTTTGCGCTCGATCTTTTCAATTCAATTTTATGGAAAAACGAGCAGATAAGCATATGATTTTTTTGGGACCACTTGATAGATATAAACCTATGGATTCAGGAAAGGTATTACTGTAATTGATTGAAATTTTCCTTTAAACCAAATTTTGGAGACTTTTGTGACATGTTCACCCCCCTTTTTTGCTATATTTTGTATCTAAGAAATGCAGATTGTTGCCATGGTTACACCCAAGAGGGATTATATTTTACCCTTATGACCATTAGAAATCAAATCTATGGAAGATTCTCTTTCTATAAGTATATACATGCATAGCACACATATAAAGCCTTCTTTGTTAGACAGGAGGGGAAAGAGGGTGTTAAAAAATTATGAGTGTCAATTTTAAGTTTTTTTCCTAACTGTGTATTGCTACCTTAATTCAAACACATTCAACAGATCTATGGGTACAGCCATGAACTCAGGCACAAGTTATAAAAGTAAATAAATTAATCACTCTAGACAGCAGAGTTGAAAAGGACTAAATTGAAGTATAAGAAATTATTTAAAAGGTAGAAAGAAAGATGAAGTTATTTGGGTAATAAAAGTTCTTGCAGGAAATGGCTTTAAAATACTCAGAATGAGGACCATTATCAAACCAACTTCTGTAATATTTATATGAATGGTTCAAAAGATATTGTAATCACATTTTTATCCAAAGTTATAGCACATATTGTATGACTATTTAGGAGATAACTGTATTGTATTTTAAGCTCCGACGGCATCAATTGGGGATTTGATGGTCGAAAATTAAGTTTACTGGCAACGTGTTAGCTTAAAATACAATATTGTTATTTCCATTCTAATGAAACTGACTGAAAACAACGTTAAAACGTGTATTTAAAATTTTTCATATGCAGTCTGCGCTTGCACGTACGTCCGATAGCATCAATTGTCAATTGATGCCATGTAAATAAGTGACGTTATCCAATCAAAATGAACGTTACAAATTTGTTGCATTAGAATCTCTTTTCTCATTAGCTAAAAACTTGCTAAAACAAGAATGTGTCCAAAGTACACGGATGCCCCACTCACACTATCATTTTCCATGTTCAATGGAGCATGAAATTGGATAAAAAATATAATTAGGCATTAAAATTAGAAAGATAATATCATAGGGAACATGTGTACTAAGTTTCAAGTTGATTGGACTTCAACTTCATCAAAAACTACCTTGACCAAAAACTTTAACCTGAAACATGCACTTTCATTTTCTATGTTCAGTGGACCGTGAAATTGGGGTCAAAAGTTTAATTTGGCTTTAAAATTAGAAAGATCATATCATAAGGAACATGTGTACTAAGTTTCAAGTTGATTGGACTTCAACTTCATCAAAAACTACCTTGACCAAAAACTTTAACCTGAAAAACTTTAACCTGAAACATGCACTTTCATTTTCTATGTTCAGTGGACCGTGAAATTGGGGTCAAAAGTTTAATTTGGCTTTAAAATTAGAAAGATCATATCATAAGGAACATGTGTACTAAGTTTCAAGTTGATTGGACTTCAACTTCATCAAAAACTACCTTGACCAAAAACTTTAACCTGAAACATGCACTTTCATTTTCTATGTTCAGTGGACCGTGAAATTGGGGTCAAAAGTTTAATTTGGCTTTAAAATTAGAAAGATCATATCATAGGGAACATGTGTACCAAGTTTGAAGTCGATTGGACTTCAACTTCATCAAAAACTACCTCGACCAAAAACTTTAACCTGAAGCGGGACAGACGGACGAACGAACGGACGAACGAACGGACGAACGGACGCACAGACCAGAAAACATAATGCCCCTATGTGGGGCATAAAAATAGGGAATCCTCTATGATAAAAGTTATATCCACAAGATGTGAATATAAGATTTGGAACAGCTAACATGTCCCTATAATTATTTTTTTCCTAGGCAACATAAATAACATGGGATTATTACTTTATAGGAGCTTCAGCAACAGAATCAACACATACCTCATTGTTTCTTCTAATGATTTTGCACTACATTTGGACCATTTAAGACCACCAGCACCATTAGCAGACATAATGTTAACATCTTCTCGGCAACCAGCTTCTCCATCATGGCTCATGCCTAAACTGTCAACAAAATATAATATACGTTAAATAAATTTATAAACACATGTATATTTTTTTTAAAAGATATACATCAACAGTATCTTTCCTTACAAATAAATCTCTTTTTTAATAAGGATACAACCTGGTACATTTTGTAATCAGTTTCAAACAGTTATGTTTGTAATCAAACTCAGGATCGTAATCCAGGGTGTTATGAATTACAGTAAAAGTTGTTATAAAGTATATTCATTGTATAACTGATGGGTTCTATCCAGTCATCTAAATGACCTTGTGTCTCGCTTTTAACATACTTTTTGCTTAATTATTCACAACAGTGAGTTCAGATTCTAATGTTGCATTTTGCTTGGAACATACCTGTGGCCTAATTCATGGAAAATATTGAGTTCAAGATTCTAATCTTTCATTTTGCTTGGAACATACCTGTAGCCTAATTCATGGAAAATATTGAGTAAGTTCTAATCTTTCATTTTGCTAGGAGATTCTAATCTTGCATTTTGCTTGGAACATACCTGTGGCCTAATTCATGGAAAATATTGAGTTCAAGTTCTAATCTTTCATTTTGCTAGGAACATACCTGTAGCCTAATTCATGGAAAATATTGAGTTCAAGTTCTAATTAAATCTTTCATTTTGCTAGGAACATACCTATGACCTAATTCATGGGCAATAGTGAGTCCAATGTCTAATCCTGTGTCTTCATTTACAGAACAACTATTATCTTTAGAACATATAGCTCCAATGTATGACAAACCAACACTCATGTCATCTCCATTATTTTCTAAATCAGTACTGAAATCAAATGTTTGATATAGAATATGGTGCATATATAATTTTCTTCAATTGTAATTATTATACTAACAAATATATGCAAAATAATCTAATTCTGTCATTTCTCATATCTCAATTTTAAGTCTTATATATCATAAATGCCTGTTCTAAGTCAAGAGCAATCATTGTCAGATATTGTTGTTTTTCAATATTTGTTTATAGTTAATCGTTTTCAATTAAATAATAGTTATTGAAAAACTGGTTATTATCGTGATAAAAGGAATGCCCACAGGACAGTGGTATTGGCTAAGACAGCGACTACGGCTCGATCATTATGCTATCACAGTCAATACTACTGTCCTACAGGCAGTCCATGTATCATGTTATGACCAGTTCTTCATTAACTATTTTGTTTATTTCATTGAGGAACCATGTTTTTTCAAATTCTCATAAATTCAAATTGTTCAAAGCGAACTCGTAATTGAGTTATGGTACGATATCTATAGGAAATTGTGATAACTTTACTGCCAATCATTTAAAGGTTATTTTTCAGTATATAAATCCAAAATAAAGTTTTCTATAATCAACTGGATCACTCATTTCAGAATCATTACTCTGAACAGAGAAACTACGCCCCACTGGTCATTAACATGTAAAAGTCTGCTAATAACCCATTTCCTAGTCTGCTTTTTTCTGTTAAAGACTGATGGAATTTTTCACTAAAGAATAAAGAATGTCATGTGGCCTCTAAAGAAGGGGGCTTTTGATACCAAGCCATTCCCCAATTCAATTAAACAGCCAGGGGGTAAAAAGTTCTAACACTTTATAAAATAATAAATGGCTATGTTGAATGTCTTTTTTATATATATTTTTTAACCATAGATAAAACTACAATACTTTTTCATATTAAAACCTTTAACAATGTATAGATTACAATTATCTAAAGTTGAAAGCATACATTATATCAAATTGCCTAAACATTTTCTTTCTTTATCACTAATTTAACTAATAGAATAGTTGATAAAAATATTCACAATAGGATAGCAAAGAAACATGTGTTTAGTGTACATATAATTTACCTGGTGATTAGTAAAACATGGTCTGCATGTCTTGGATTGGAGTCGTCAGTTGGATGATACTGTCGCTGCCATTGACAAAAGTTTTTCAGCAATGTACCTGAATCCTTGTCCATGACCAGACTTGACTAAAAAAAAATATCAAAATATTTAAGGTCCAATTTTCTTCATGCTTTCAAGCTTTGTTATGTCTCAATGACTATTGCCATCACAAAGCTTAATGATACTTCATATCTTGCCTGCTTGTTGGAATTTGAAGCATTTCTTTACTAGATTCCTTCATATAAATAAAACATATCATTGGGAATTTTGGCAACATGTATTTTATGATCTTTTATGCTTTATTCTTATCATTATTTAGGTGGTACCAAACACCTTGACTAAATTATTTGGCTTGTTTAATTTTCATAAAATTTTGACTAAATATTTTCTTTGATCCTTCGACAAAAATATGAAAATTTCAAAAAACTTCATTTGATAAAATATCATTGGATATATAGTAGTTTGACAAACCACAAATTTTTATCATTGAGAAGCTTAATATTTTCTTAGCAATAAAATGTGATTAAAACACTCAGCAGATTTTTACGAAGTTATCTCCCTGTAGTGTTATCAAAGCTTTTTTAAAAACATTTTACCGTATGATCATCTAAAATCAGTATCTCCACTAATGTAAGAAAAAGTTTATATCCTAAACTGGGATCTTGAAATCTCTGTGCTGCCTATAAATATACAAGAATTTAAATTTATACTGTTTTCATTTGGCACCAATCAGTTCATATCAGTTCAATTTCAGTTTGCTAATAATTAATAACATCTATTCAAAATAAGTTGCATGACTGACATTAAGGGAACTATAGTTTTGCTCATTGCTGAAGGCCTTATAGTGACCTATAGTTGTTTTAAAAAATCTACATCATTTGGACTCTGGTGAATAGTCGTCTTATTAGCAATCATACCACATCTTTTACTTTTCATTTAAGACACTTGTGCTTGTTCTGTTTTGTCTCTTTTTTTCGTGTTTATGCCCTGAAATACTTTATATTGGTGGCTTTCAAACATTTGGACTTCATCATTTCTTGCAAGACAAATGTCTATGAAATTTACTGGTTAAAAACGATTGTTGTTAAATCTTGGGCACCTGTTTATTGGCTTGAACTTCACATGGTGATAAACAAAACAGCACCCCCTGATATAAACTAATTTATACACTTATAACTTACTATGTTCAATACAGTTGTTACAAACTTTCTTGTGTCTGCCCCATGAAACTTGGCAGCATCAGGAGCTACAACGGCTTTGATCTCTATGTATTGACCTGCTGATCTTTTTCGTCTACGGAGTAATGGGTATTTTTCTCTTGCCGATCTCTTATGTATATAATTATTTCCCTCATCTAAATCTATAGAATCCTGCTGACCTGTTAACATAAATAATACAAATGTTTATGTAAACATTCAGGAGGGGGGGGGTGTTTTTGTTCACATACACTATTTGACGTTTTGAATGTGGCAAACCAAAAATATTGATCACATGTATATTGTCTTCTTAGCACTCTTCTTTCCATAGTTAATTCAGAAATCACAGGATTTTCAAAACAGTTGACCAAATGTAGAGTGCTTATACTACCTAAATATGATATACTTAAGGTTGGTGGAATACTATTTCCATAGGGATTTGGTTTGAATTCTTTCATTGATTGATTAATATGAGTTCATCATACATGTAATTTCAGAAAACATATACCTCAAAACATTTTGCTGAAGAAGAAACATGATATGCATGAAGGAGTTAAATAAAACACAACATACAGTTATCATGGTTATTACTTAAGCAGCTGAAGTCCCTTTAAAAAAAATGAATATGTATCTTGTTACCTCAAAATAAAGTTAATACATGTACAATACCCACCTCCCCTTCCCCTAAAAAAAGAAAGGAATAGAATTAAATAATATACTGTAAATTAAAAAATTATTGTGTGCATTTATTATTGCGATTTTGTCATTTTAAACTGAAATGCGATATTATTCTTTACGATTTTGATAAATGTCCTGCTACATTTAGATAAAATGTTACAAAATTCGAGTTTTAATTATAGCGTTTTATAATACAACTCTGTCACATAATATTTTCAATAATTTCTGAATCTACATGTACAGTAAACTATCTTATAAAAGATTACCTGTTATCTCCTTACAAGATGATTTTCTCACAGATCTCCGGTAAATAACATGAGGATGAGATGGAAGACTGGTTATATTTAAATGGTCCTCGTGAACTGGTTGTATCACTAGATCATGGTCTGCTAAACTGATAATTCCATGCTGAAGTTTAATAGGTTGAAACAAAATAATATTACATGAAAAATGATTCATCCTCTGACCTGTTAAGGGACGACATCAAAAGTTCAATGAAGGATAAAAAACTCAATTCATATAGTTTTTTTCTGACCCCCCTACCCCCTATTAACTTAATTTGGGAAAAATTGATTGTACAAGACAGATATATGTAAAATCGATGTCAATTTATACAAAACTTGCAGCAATTTGACCCCCCTATCCCGTAACTATTTGAATTAAGTTTTTTATCCTTCATTGATTTTTTTATGTCGTTCCTAAGTCTTGTATGCTTTGTTTTTTTTTAATTTTAGTTCTTTCGTATGTTTTCCGAGTTAGTGGTGATGTTCAATTTGACTGTTCTAGTGTACAATATTGTTTAGGTGCCAGTTGAAGTTCTCCTGAGATGGGATTTTCTCACTGTGTTGAAGATTCATTGGTGGCCTTGAGTTGTTTTTTGATCTTTGGTATGTTGCTGTCTCTTTGACACCTTCCCTGGTTCCATTCTCAATTTTATCATAAGTTGACATAACACAGCCTTTTCAAATATACCTACTGTATGACCAGAACTTCTAATTTTTATAAGAGCTCCCACAAAGACTGACAATTTCCTTGTAAAACAATAAACAGCATATTCATTTTTATTATTAATGATTAAGTTTTCAGAGTGAGAAACAATCAATAATTGATTTTTTAAATTGCTTTCCAGATTTTCTTTGAAAAGATCAAATTCAATTTTCGTAACTTAATTTGTTTACACACAATAATTTCAACAAATAACTTACAAGACCACCACATGTACTTATTGCTGCTGATGATTGGTTTTCATTTTTTATGTAACCATGGTAATGACAAAGCTCCTCCCCTTGTGTACAAGGTTCAAGTGAATTGGTTTTGTTTGATCCCATCCGCTGTGTGATGCATGCTGTAAGATAATAATAAAGTATAATGTAACTAAATGTGACCATGCATTTATGTTGACCTCTACATGTACAATTTTTAACATGTTGTTTGTTTTTTCAGTTTTTTGTGCAGCTGGGTTGCTTTCTCCTCTACATATTTCACGAGTCTCCTTTTAATTACATTCAACTGCATGAATACATATGATCTATTTAGATATCATAAAAGTAATTTTACTTCTGAAATATTTCTATTAGACTAAAATCATTATAGCAAGTCTTTAAATGTTTGACAACAATTGACATTTACCAAAGCTTGTTTTTAGAAATATTTCATTGCTTATTTAAGATAACATATAACATATATAGGTTAATTAAATTACTGCATTAAGCATCAGCAACGTTTATGCACTGTTGATAAAATTTTGTTGTATTTTTATAATGATAGTATGATATAAATATAGTAACTACATGTATAAGGAATTTAGTAATGCTATGATTTTCTTTTTTATCTTGATGTAGAATTGAACATTAAATATATTCAGTTACATAGACCTTTGAGCATGTTGAATTACAAAAAATGCAATAAAATAGATATAGGAAGATGTGGTGTGAGTGCCAATGAGACAACTCTCCATCCAAGTAACAATTTAAAAAAAGTAAACCATTATAGGTCAATGTACGGCCTTCAACACGGAGCCTTGGCTCACACCGAACAACAAGCTATAAAGGGCCCCAAAATTACTAGTGTAAAACCATTCAAACGGGAAAACCAACGGTCTAATCTATATAAAATAAAAAAAACGAGAAACACGTATAAATTACATAAACAAACGACAACTACTGTACATCAGATTCCTGACTTAGGACAGGTGCAAACATTTGCAGCGGGATTAAACGTTTTAATGGATCCAAACCTTCTCCCTTTTTCTGAAACAATAGCATAACATCACAACATAGAAAAACAAGTATTGTTTTAAAGAAACAGAATTATTCAATTGTAAAGCATTTTCAAAAGTATATAAAATTCCAAACATTAAATATCTCTTTCAAACATATATGTGACGGGCCCGATGTGATGTTTGTTTTAATTTTACATACAAGACGAGCATACTGTTTTGTGGATATTTACACATACCTGGAGATATAAGTTGTGTATATGGTATTAAATAAAGATGATAATCAACTCCAAACACATTAAACATGTACTGTTTATTTAAATCTAAACTTTGTGAGATCTGAGTGACTGGCCTTGGTGATATCAATTTGTAATCTGGTACTGAAAATATACACAAACAGTGTTAACTTACATAATATATATTAGGGTTTATTATCATACATGTTTGTAAATGTATTTGATAATGTCAATTCAATATCAGTCTAGACACAAACAGAAAAACATACAAGGAGTGAACTTATATACCCTGAACAGATCTAGACCATGACAAGATTAGACAACAAGTTAATTAATAACAAAGCTTCAAAAGTATGTCTCAAAGCTGAGATTTTCATTCACACATGTACCGGTATTAACTGGCCTTGATAATGAAGAAGCTATCCTTTTAATATATCCACCAAAAGACTTTGTCTATAAATGATGTTTTGAAAAGAAATGGCACAAATTATTTGAAATGCCATTTCATGGTTTTAATTTAGTGCATAGTCAGAAAAGTTATTAACAACAATTTTTTTAATTTTCTCAGAGACGTTATGTCAGCGGCAATAATCCTACCCTGCCCATCATAGAGAACCTTTATATTTTGTTTGTTTTTATACATCTCTGGTGATGTGAAGGTAGTCCAAATAATTATGATGTCTTACAAGGCTATTTTAAATTTTTTCTGGGACACCAATTAAAATAGCCTTGCAAGGCATCCATATAAAATAAATTATATTGACATGATTCAGAATTTGCAGCGCCGGGCAACTAAACAACTACCAGGATTAAAGAATTTAACATACTCAGAAAGACTGCAAAAATTAAAATTACCATCTCTAAATTTTAGACGGGTCTGAGGTGACATGATTGAATTATATAAAATACTGAACGGAAAATATAATAAAGAGGCGGCACAATTTGTTAAATTATGAAAGGATATGACAACACGAACAGGGGTACATGGCAACAGTCTGAAAATATTTCCACAGAGAGCAAGGACAGAATTAAGGAGGAATGCCTTTGCTCTACGAGTGGTGAGTACATGGAATACACTACCCGAAATTATAGTGACATCACCAACCACAAATACATTTAAAAATAGACTACTCTAGACAAATACTGGAGGAATCAAACAATGGCGTACGAAGAGACTATAAATAAAAAATCACCGAAAGTGGAGATCTAGATATAGAGACTGATGAAGAGGAACTTTAGTTCCTGTATCAGTAAAAGAACCTAAGTAAACCTAAGTAAGACGTCATAATTTTTTGGAAAAATGTTGGGGCCTCATTGGGGGGGGGTTCTGATCCCAGATCCCGTTTACTGTTTTGTCAGATTCCTGTATCCCGCTTCTACTATGTTTGTAAGCGATTCTCATTGTTTTGCATTTTCCCATGTCCCGCTAGACTTCATTTCTGTTTTTACGGCACAATAATTTGACTTTCACATGTCACGCTAAGACCCCATTGAGACCCATGCACTAATGTGAAGGTAATCTGTAACCACTGACACTAGTACATACTTAGCTAGTTGCAAGTGGATAAGCTTGGGCAGTACTTCCTTTATAGTTCAGTTTGTTCAAAAGCTGTTATTGAATGCAGAAGTTCTGGAGGAGACGATGTGATTCTAAAATGAATCATGATCTCCTGTCATGATTGCTTTTATATATTACAATGCATTACTCCCTGAATTCTGTAAGTATGAATGTTTATAGTAAATGCAGTATGTACATTTGATGTAATCAAGAGCAGAACCAGCCAGTCCAACCATATCATCGCAGCATATGACCCCATCAAAACAAAAGTATTGTTTATCATAAAAGGGGTTCAAACCTGATTTATTTTAATTTTTGGTTTTCTATGGGACAGAATTTTTCGCTTAGGCAATATTCTGACATATTTTGAGAAAAAGGTAACGAGAATGTTTTCAAATAAAGACTTTTTTCGTAGATACTGTGCGTTTTCATATTTCACAGGTTGACATTTCGGCGGGAGATTTTGTATTTCCGGTTTTCTAATTTTAAAGTTGTTACCGGAAAGGAATGTTACATCCGATCCTCGAAATAACACCTTTTGGTTTTTCTTAACGCCGAAGATGCTTTATTTCCACCAAATGAGTTCACAAGGAGCATAATATAATATCATTATAATATTATTTTTACAAATATGATAAACAATACAGTATACATAGTTACAAACACAAATAAGGAACAACACTGAGTTTTCATATAGGAGCATGTATATATAAATCATATAAAACCTGTATTGTATATATAGATCAGTATACACTTCCTTTTTGCGGCGTAACATAAAAGCTTACCTTGATGAATGTGTGACGTTCCAAAATAATGTAATAAATCTCCACTGTCTAATTTGACATGAAACTGAAAAATAAGATAAAAAAAAAATAATCTTAGATCTGCAATGAAACGTTTGCATGGACTTGACAATAATTTTTTTTTTTATTTTCTTTACTAAATTGTTAAATATGCATCAGAGATTAACACTGTTTAAAGGGTTAAAAGCGAGAGAAAAAAGATATTTCTGCGTCAACAGGGAATCGATGGACAATCATGATTACAATAAACAGGAGGTATGGGCAATGAGACAACAACAAAACAAGACACATAAAAGAACATAAACCTTAAAAAGCCAAAAGACTAGTTTAGAGGTCTTCTCTTCGTCTTTTTGTCTTTTGTTGGAGATTTAGACTTTCGAAATTGCACATTTCTAATACCGTGAGAAACTGAAACGAACTTTTACACTGTTATTTGTCATTCTATATATTATAGATGTACATATTGTACATTATCTTCGAATACATGTAACTCCTTTTAGAAAGTCAAAACAGAGAAACGTTTGAAGTATTTTAAATTGGTGTGTGTTTTACTTTGATTTAAGTCACTTAAAATTTGAGTGCATTTATAAATTCTCGCATGCATATATACATTACAAAAACAAACACTGTAAAATACTCCTTAATCCTAGATAAACATGTTTGGTCTTTGTCTTATTTGGATACTTAAGTATTATGCAACAACGTAATCGTTAGACATATAGAGAAACCACCAAAAACAAATACTTATATTCAATATATATTCGAAGAATAAAAAAAAACTTGTTTTTATTAGTTAGATCTTTACACTGGATTATTGTTTTGTATATATCGCATATGGTTCCTAAAGATACAGGGTACAAGATATCAAGTTCTATTTTCAAAATAAGGTCCCCAGAGGAACGTATACATTTAAAACAAAGATATGAACTCATACAGGTTATTATATAATCATAAAACGTATAAGTTCGTTTGATGTTTTATCATTTGATTTTGCCATTTGATTATAGAGACTTTCTGTTTGAATTTTCCTCGGAGTTCAGTATTTTTATGATTTTCTTTTTAGGGTTGCAACTCAAGATATATGGCAAATATCCTCACACTTGATTATATATATGCAAATCATTTCTTATTCAATTCTTTTCCAATGGAAGTTATTCTTATTCTACTGAAAACATTTATTTATATATCTGATTGTTTAGCTGCAACATGCACTAAGGTACGATACTCTATAGAAATGTGGACACAAAATTTCTATCAAACCCCAAAGAACTTGAAGTTGATGCAAAGAAACAAACATAAATTTGACAAAAGTACAATGTCACACGTTTTGTATCATTCCTGATAACCTATTATTGCTGTAATTAAAGAAAGTGAAAGAAGGCTTAAACTAAAAGACAACCTAAACATAAACACATATTGGAGACGCTATAAAGTCTTCACCCGAAAAGAAAAGTGCTTATTATATCAATGTTCAAAAATTTACTAATGATAAGCCCGAGTCCAAATAAGAATCAAATAAGTTGCGAATTAAATCCAATACACTGGACCACATTATTTCGAGGACAAAACGGCTCTAAAACAGATTATTATTATATATTCTTCGTTAGTAGTACATTAAAGCATAAAAGTATAAAAAGGAAACATTTGAAAAACAATGTGTGTACTGATAAATAAAGGTTATGTGGTGCATATGCATCAATAAAAGGGCGCTGAAAGATTCCAAAACGGAATTCAAAGTCATGTGTCTAAAAAACATTCGTTAACGCCATGACCAAAACGAAAAACAACCAAAAGTCAAACAACAGTACACAATAAATTAAATAGAAAACTAAACACTGAGCAACACAAACGTTCACCACAACACGGTGTGGTCTCCGGAGCCCAAGCATGGTAGGGATATCCCGCTCCCCGCAGCACATAATATTGCCCCCGTTGTGTTGCTCGTATAAGTTCGAATCCGTTGATAAGATTAATTCGGTAGGTCACATTTGAGGGAAAGAGGACGGGATTGTGGTTGCGACAATTGGCAGGGCCGTAACTACCTATGAGGCAGCAGGGGAGGCAACTGCCCTGAAATTTCTACACCATTTTTTTTTTTTTTGGAAGTAATAAAATGAAATATGTACACGAATAACTTGAATTTATATTATAAACAACACAAGTTTAGTTTTAACAGTGTTATCATGATACGTGATATATCTGTCATTTTCCGGATTTTTGATCGAAAGTTAACCGTTTCAGCAAGGATTTGTATAATACCAAGGATTTGTATAGTAAGTCTTACTATACAAATTCTTGGTTTCAGTATAGTTTTATTTGTTTTTTCGTGTGGCCGTCTGTCTGTTATTCAGTATATATTCGTACGAGAACACATATGAAACTTTGCTTTCGACAATTTTGAATAAAAATTTTAACTATTCACATTCATTTAGGGGCTCAATTAAGCAGAGGAAGTTCCTTTCGTATTGTGAATCTTTTATGATATCGGAAATTCGTTACCGGCTGAATTAGCTGTTGGATCGTTTTTTTTAACGTCACCCGATCGTACGAGAACATTATGATCAATGCCTTAGTAGTTAAACACTCCCATTCGTTGTAGCAGGGACTTTCTATACTAAGTATATACTTAGAATAGAAAGTCCCTGGTTGTAGTTATATACATGTCTGTTCAGCTTACAACGATATTGAAATTCAAGGTCCTCGATAAAAAAAAATCTTGCGTTCTATATGATCTTGCTTTATATGTTTTTTAAAACTTACCAGTTTGATTTCTAACAAAATTATCTTTAAATACAGATAATAATTGTTTTCATAAAAATTGCTTCCAGGATCCAGCAAAACTGATGTGTTTCTTAAAGTAAGGAAATCGAAGTCATTTCACTGAGAGAGGAAAATCGGCGGTCACAATGTATTTAATGTTAATAATTATAGGTCATCAAGACGAGGCCTTGGTTTACCCCGAACAGCAATCTCAGGCTCAGACAGCTTGTTTTTGCATAAAAATTGCTTCCAGGTTCAAGCAATACTGATTTTACTAAAAGTAAGGAAATCGAAGGAATACGGGTTATTTTTAGCCATTTTACCGAGAAGAAAAAATCGACCGGGAAGGGGTGGGGGCTGTGCCCAAACCCCCTTCCTCAATCGGCGGCCCCCAAACCCCTGCCTCCCCTGAATTCGAACCCTAGTTACGGCCCTGATTGGCACGGAACATATCAGTCGTAATCTGTAAAACAGATAACGGCCAACCAACTCGTGATAGAGACTCTACAATTTTCCAAGGGATGATTTCAACTTCACTGACACTTTGAACTCTAGGTTCAATATGTTCGTTTTATGCACCACTCCAACGACAAAGACATTGTATTAAAAAAAAAACTCGATCGAATGGAAAAATAATAAGAAGTGGAGAGCATGCATAAAATGAACTATAAAAATCGCTAGCTCTGACGTATGTCGACAAAAGACACAGACACGAGTGAAATAAAACTGCGCAAAGACCTATAATGCTCTTAGTCATTGAAAGGAAGTTGTAAGTTTTAATCATGCCGATGTAAAATATCAACATCGTTCTATATTTGGATACCGATGACTGTAATTCGGGGTAGATTTCATACAATATTAACGAATCGAGTAGTGCAGCCTTAAATGAAAATAATCTGATGAAGTACAGAATTTTCCTGTCTATATTTAGTGAATTCCTCTTATGTTTTATTGAAGATTTAACATCTCAATAAATTAAAAACATAAGTCTGAAGCCAAAAAGAAAGATTTGTTGAAGGGCGGATTGTTGTATAACGTCTCTTGGCAAATATTACATGAATATCATGATTAAAACATGCATGACTATATGGTATGAACTTGAAAGAAAGCTATAGCTGCTTACTTCTACGTCATTTGGTCTCTGATGGAGAGTTGCCTCATTGGCAATCATACCACATCTTCTTATTTTGTTTCTTTTGAGTAAGACCCGAACAAGTGGTGCAGCAGCAAATACGTGTACCAATTTAATACTGGTTTGGCGCGGAATATACGGCATATCGCACTGAAGGCAGTGTATTACTCCGAGACCATATAATACAGAGTCAAAGGCCTGACAAAATTTCCAATTACACTAGCTAGCTGTACAAATACTTTTCAAGCTTTTGCAATAATTTCAAGTTATATTTTTAATAAAGTTCTATGAACATTTTGACCGATTAATGATTCTTTTCCAGCACTTTTCTCACCCTCTTGGAGTAAATTCACTCATTACAACTGAACTGTCTTTGTAGTTTTAATCTCCGACGGAATAAAAACACTACTATGAGAGGATGTAATAAACTGTAGAAATTTCATATACCGGAAAATCTACACACAAGAATGAATATACGATTCAATTATTGTTGTAAAATGCTTATTTTTTACTATTATTTTATAAAGAGACAGTTTTTCAGACTAGTATTGTTGAACGGTGATCACTTAGTATATTACGCAAACAAACTTCTTAAAAGATGCAAACCGTTATATTTGTGTTTAATGTATCCATGTTTGGTATTTGAACAGTAGTTTAGATTAAAAGACAGTGAATAAGTGTTAAAAAATACAATAACAAAAAAGATCACTTGCAACAAAAAAATGTGTCATAATAGATTATAATAGTCTAAATGGTTTTAAAAACAGTACATATGCTAGGCAAATCATGATTAACTTTGTTGATGTACTAATGAATTAAACATACCAAGCCATTTAGAATATTTTTTCGACCCTAAAAATATTAACAAATTTTAAGTTGGCTTACCTCTTGTGAAGCTGTGGACAAAACAAACAGCAATGTAAGAAAATACTGCATTCTGGGAGTTACTGTTATAAAAGTTTCTTGAGCTTATAGATTATTATAAAAAAAAATATAAATAAATATATGCAAGGTATCGGAATTGCCTCAAATTACATTCCCGTTAAGCGTGCATTAACTAGGATCGGATGTAACAAAATATGTCTCGTCTGTTTGTTTCCAATTGCAATTCCAATTGCAGATTGTAAGAGCACGACTTTGGCACAGTAATTAATGTAAAAGTGAATTCGCTGGTTTTGAGAAAATCTCTATAATTCGATGTTGTTTTGCACTAATTTTTTCTTATATTTCACTTTATCTTGTAGTATATTTTTCTAAATAGTTTTTTTTAACTTATTTGTTGACGGTCTTAACTTTATCCTTTATATCCACTTGTGTACCAGTACAGTTATTTAACGGGATCAACTACAACCACCGAACTCATGAAAATTAAGTTACTATCTGTAAGATCACAGACTTGAGAATGACTTATATATCAAACAAGTCCTTTTGTAAATATTAATTAAATGCAATAAATTTGGCGATTTTATCCTAAGCAAATAATACGGGCTCGATAATCACCGCATGCGTACCAACGAAGAATGAGGAAAGCTATGCTAAATGAAGTGTCCTCGAAATTATTTTGTATTTTGTTTATAATTTATCTGTTCCGGTACTCTCCCCTCGTAAGAGGTCCTGCGTCATCTGGTTTAAAAGTGGGATGTTAATTCGTGTTATTCTAACAATTACGTTTGAAGCATTGACATACGCTATGCCATGGTCCGAAAACCAAAACAAATAAATAAACAATGGCAACTGCCACAAATGAAAAAAAGTCTAAATAATCTTAAAGACACACACCCACTATCACATCATAATAGTTACTAGGGAATTTTGAAAAGTCTCTCTTGATGTTACATCTTACGTTAATTTTTTGAATAAAAAATGTTAATCACAGCAACATGCGTTTTTAAATTCGAGAGCAGCAAGTTCATTATGCACTAAAAATTCCAGCGGACAAAGTGAAATTAAGAATTGAAATTTTATGGAAAAAAATCTGCAATCTATTTTCAAATCTTACACTAAGATAAAAACTCAAGTTTTTCTTTTTGGGATTACATACACTAAAATTAAGACAAGGAAATGCACACAACTCTTAAGTAGATAACAAAACAAGTATAAAACCCCTTAACACAACAACAAACAATACCAATGCAGTCAGATACGTTATTTACTAATTTAAAAAAAATAGCTAGATTGATCATACTGTCCTTTTATGACTTGTCCTAAAAAAAATCCGCAAGACATTAGATCAGAAGAAAGAAAGCCATGGCAGTGAAAACAAAGCCGCAGATATGAAATAATGCATCTTCACCCTCTTATATCGTTCGTTCTTCAAATCTTATTTCATCCAGTACATGAAGACACGTTTTGTTCTCAAGCCCAAAAAATAATGTGTACATAATTCCAATGCATAAAAGGAAACATTTTATTCTTGCTTCATACAGTAAACTAAGGAATAAGTGTTCATCTAAAAAAATGCCACTGGACGTTGAGAAACCAACAATCAGTTAAAGAAACCAGACAACGTAGTATAACAAGTATATATGCAGTATTAACCGATATCAGTAAGTCTAATAAACAACAAGAAGTTTGAAAGAAGAAAGGCTATATAGATCTATATCCCTACTGTCATTTTTTTTTTAAATCAAGTAAAACGTCCAGTCGCAAATATTTCATGCATGTTCAGGACGATTTGTAATAAACATATTACTATAAATCGTCCTGAACATGCATGCAATATTTGCCATTGGGCGTTAATCAACCAACAATCAATCAATGTTTGTAATGAACATATTACTTTCATCAACTGAGAAATGTACCCTTTACAGAAAATCACAATAAAGCTGCAGGAAAAGAAAATTAACAATTAGAAAGAAGGAAAGTTCTCAACAGTAGAAGAAACGAACTGCCATATTATATAAGAGTGGCACATTTAGTTGTCATCGGAATATCAATGAATCACTTGGTGCATGGTATTCTTTCTCTTTGAAATAAATGGAGTTTGTTTGGTTTTTTTTTTATGAAGTTTTGAATTGGTTTGCGCTTTATTTTGAGATTGCACCAGCAAATTATTTCTATTTCAATTGATAAACATAATATATGTTAATTTATGCACCATTTTTATTTCGCTTAGTATTTTTTTTTACCTATTCTGACATTGGACTCTGACTCCTTTTAAACTGAATTTTACAGTGAGTATTGCTGTGGGGTTGCTTTTATTCCACATTGACTTTGGGTTTAATAAGCGAGAGAGTTGAGATCTCAAAAATCATGTTCAACCCTGCCGCATATTTGCGCCTGTACTAAGTCAGGAGTCTCTGGCCTTTGTTAGACTTGTATGTTTTTTTTTTAATTTTAGTTCATTTATATAGGTTTTTGAGTTAAGTATGACGTCCCTTTTCACTGAATCACTACATTTTTATTTAGGGGTCAGCTGAGGCACAACTCCACGTGCGGGATTTTCTTGCTGCGTTGAAGACGCATTGGTGGCCTTTGGCTTTTATCTGCTCTTTGATTGGTTGATTGATTGATTGTTGGTTGCTTAACGTCCAGTGACAAATATTTCATGCATATTCAGGACGAGAACAAGTTCACAATAAATACAATATGTAGGTTGATACGATAGAGGCCATCTGGGATGATGGTCGGGGAAATTTTGACTGCCACTGGAAAATGAGGGTATATTGGATAGGGACCGAAATTTTGCCTTGCAACAGGCCACCTACGGACCCCTCAAAGAGTTGTTGCAAGGGTTCTTAACGTACAAAGAGCGTGGCACTCTCTTTACACGAGGCATCGGATTTAACGTCCCCTTTCTGATCGGACGTGACTGCGAACTTGATACATCCCGCACAGCGAAACGGACGCCCCACTTCGGCAAGCGTTTTACTGCCGGTCGGGAGAAGACCAAGTGACAATATTTCTATACCCCAGTCACCCTTGGGGATCTCTTTGATTGGAGTTGATGATTTTTTCATGTGTTGGGGGAAAAACAAACGTTCCTATCAACCATAAAACCGAAGACGGACAAATGTAACAATGGATAAACATTTTAAAATCTCCCAAATACTAAATACAAACAACAATGTATTCAAAAAGTTTCTAATCAAGTGGCATTGTATTTGCTTCCTTAGATAAAAAGGTCGTAGCACTTAAACATAACCAAGTTACTGTCATGCCATTGTCGCAATACATGAGTATAGGTATTTTTAAATTCAACCCTGCTATATTTCAAAGAAAAAATATTTTCAACAAAAGGAAAGGAATTCAGGATACTATAAAAATATCTTTGAATATAATTTATTTTCAGTTTTATATGCATCAAACACTCGGTTAATTCCCCGCCAAACCTTTTTAAGTCTTATAACATGTAAAATCTTGGGGAACTTACGCTTCAATGCCACCTGTTATACTGGATGTTCAGCAAACAACAATCAATCACACATGTGGCTATAAACAATCGTTATCCAAAGCATTGCTGCATAAAAAAACAAAGTAAGCAACGCTACTTTAAACATGACCTATGACATTTCACTATAAAACTACGGATTTCTGCTCAATAATAGTCATTGTGGCATTATTTCAGTAACAAAGAAAAGTATATACAAAAGAACAGATTTGAAATTAAGGGAAATTGCGACGAGTATCTTATCTGGAATTCCCATTAACTTTAAGTTATATGTTATTAATTTCGACACTATCTGTTAAATTATAAAACTCCACGATTTAAAAAGGAAACCCCCGGCAATTTCAATAGAATTGAAAGATATGCATGGTATGGGTATTTCTGGAATTTCTACCCCTCGACATTAGTTTATACTACTGTACTTGGCCAAGAACCTCTCCAGTGTTTGTTTTGAGCTCGGTTTTGAGTTACCTCTTCACGTTATGCAGTCACTTTGGAAATGGTATTGCCAGTCAAAACGATTAAGTTTTAAATCCACAGGCCGGATCTTAATTTTGGAATTTTTTTTTTATTCTGTTGGCTTGTAGAGATGATTTTCACATGCAGGCCTGGAAGCAATTTTACAAGCTAGGAATGCTGGGCCTTCGGTTAAGCATGGTGACTGTTATATATATTGGTGATTTTAAAAAGCTTGACATATTGTAAAGTTGTAAAGACACATACCTATACTGACGAAGACTGCATATCATGATAGACCGCTATATATTTTGCTTCTTCTTAGGACATAACTTTGTTAATATAGCAACTTGAACAAATGGATGTTTTGGATGAAAATGTAATGCATAACATTTATTCATTTTCCATATTCTGCTATTGTTTGCACCTGTCCTAAGTCAGGAATCTGATGTTCAGTATACTAACTAGTTATAGTTTGTTGATGTGGTTCATGAGTGTTTCTCGTTTCTCGTTTTTTTATATAGATCATATCATTAGTTTTACCGTTTAAATTGTTTTACACAATACTTCTTTGGGGCCCTTTGTAGCTTGCTGTTCAGTGTGAGCAAAGGATCCGTGATGAAGACCGCACTTTGACCTACTTAGTAAAATGGTTTACTTTTATAAATTGTGACTTGGATGGAGAGTTATCTCCAGGGCCGTAACTAGGGTTCGAATTCAGGAGAGGCAGGGCCTGTGAGGGGCCTGTGAGGGGTTTAGGGGCCGCCGATCGTGGCCCCCAGAGAGGAGGGTTGGGGCGCGCAGTCCCCCCCCTTCCGCCGATTTTTTTCTCGCAGTAAAATGGCTAAAATGACCCGTTTTCCTTCGATTTCCTTACTTTAAGAAACATCAGTATTGCTGGATCCTGGAAGCAGTTTTTATTTAAACAATTATTATCTGTATTTAAAAATATTTTTGTTAGAAATCAAACTGGTAAGTTAAAAAAACATATAAAGCAAGATCATAGAAAGCAAGATATTTTTTTTTTGTCGAGGACCTTGAATTTCAATATTGTTGAAAGCTGAACAGACATGTATATAACTACAACCAGGGACTTTCTAAACTAGTATACACTTAGTTTAGAAAGTGTCTGCTTCAACGAATGGGAGTGTTTAACTACTAAGGCATTGACCATAATGTTCTCGTACGATTGGCCAGGAGACGTTAAAAAATGACCCAACGGCTGATTCAGCCGGTAACGAATTTCCGATATCATTAAAGATTCACAATACAAAGGGAACTTCCTCTGCTTAATGGACCTCCTAAATAAATGTGAATAGTTAAGTTTTATTCAAAATTGTCGAAAACAAAGTTTCATATGTGTTCTCGTACGAATACTGAATAACAGACGGACGGCCACACGAAAAAAAAAATATACTGAAACGGTTCACTTTCGATCAAAAATCCGAAAAATGACAGATATATCACGTATCATGATAACACTGTTAAAACTTTAAACTTGTGTTGTTTATAATATAAATTCAAGTTCTTCGTGTACATATTGTCAATATTTCATATTATTACTTCAAAAAAAAAAAAATAATAGGTAGTTACGGCCCTGATCTCAGTGGCACTCATACCTCATCCTCTTATACCAAGTTGTTTTTTCTTCAATTTCGAATAAACTCGTGTAAGAAAAAGTCAATCCCAATGGTTGACTTTAGTATATAAATATGGTGATTCTTGACTTATTATGTCAAACAATCAAAGTAGCTATCCGGGATGTGTAAATGCACAGTTTTGCACGTTCAGTCGGAATGGGAACAAAGCCTCGAGAAAGGTAAGAGCCACTATCTGTGCAAGCAAATAAGCCATTGCATCAACTGTAAGAGAAGTATATTAGTGTTTCCCCTATCACACAAAAAGGGCATGGTAACTAAATTAAAAAAGGGCATCTATAGCGCAAGCAAAAATCTATAAAAAGGCACATAGAGTGTATGGAAAATTAACAAAAGGGCACCTTTAGTGTGTGGAAAGTTAACCAAAGGGCATCCACAGTATGCCGAAACATAAAAGTAACATAACCGGTAACCAGTTCAATAACCACTATATGGAACATTAGTTGTATTTTAACTTTATTTTAACCTTATTTAGAAATTATTGTACGTGTTCTTGATGTCGGTTGGAATTCTTCCACTATCAAGCATACCCTCATTTTCCAGTGGCAGTTCAAATATTTTGCCTTTGATTTAATCTATCTAATTTGTTCTCGTCCTGAGTATACTCAAGTTACAAATGCTGTTAGATATGAAGCAAACACATTATCTGAGGGTATGAAAAAAGGGGTTAATATATTTGATATCTTATAACAATGATCAGGGTTTACGTTTAACATATCCCCAGACCTTTACCATAAGGGTTGTTCAAAACTACATTGGTACAGTCTATCATTGATACATTCCTAGATGAGCTCTGTAGAAGAAGTCAACTCGTGTTAGCATTATCATTGATGAGTAACCATGCAGTTTTCTACGCAGTAAATTTACGAAGCAAGCATATATATAATTGCAAACACTAAACCACAATATTGTATAAATACGCTGTTTAAATGTTTCAACCCTAAACATCACACAATTAAAGCCAATAGATGTGAATTAGTGAATTTAAAGAAATTAACGCCCTACTCAGGTGTTACTTGGAAATAAACCACAAAAAGTGATAAAGATGAAACAATGTATTGGAGACGAATTAGTCAATAGTGATTTTATCCCACGCACTTTAAAATCTTTTAAATTACGTTGGGTCATTCGTGACTCTCACCCATTTTCAAGCTGTGAAAAGTACAACCCTTTTAAATTCAGAAAACAAGCAAACAGTTCGGCCTTTTTCAGTGTATGTATATCACAGTATTTATTTAGTAAATGAAAAAGGCAATTTAGTATAAACATAAAGTCTGGATTTATTTCCTTCTATTAAAACCCAATTGACAATCATGTTTAATATGTTTAATGCCTTGTTTGCAATCAACATTGGTGTAATATAACGTTGCACCCTTCAAAATTTGCGTCTGCATATTTTGTTTTCAGACAGTCATGCAGTTTGTACATAGATAAATATAAGAGTGCCAATGAGACAACTCTCCATCCAAGTCAAAATTTAGAAAAAGTAAACCAGTATAGGTCAAAGTACGGTCTTCAACACGGCCACACAGCAAGCTATAGTATAAAGGGCCCTAAAATTAATAGTTTAAAACCATTCAAACGGGAAAACGAACGGTCAAATCTATATAAAATACGAAACAACAACTAATGAACATCAGATTCCTGACTATTTCTTTTTCATACAGTTTGTTCTGCCAGACAAGTGCAAGATATTCATTTTTGACAGTGGACTCTACGCGAAGTGGAGGTTATGACTGGAATCCAAGCTTTGCAAAATTGGCGACATGAGACAATATCTGAAAAAGTCTAATTTTTGGCAATAAGAAAAAATAAAAAAGTCTTTAAACCCGGTATTATAAAAACACAAATCGAAGAACACACATTGGGTATCTAGGAACTGTTGTCTGTAATTCAAACAATTGTTAAATGTGTTAACAATTGCAATTTCAAAAATGGTACAAAATAATTCCAGTTCTTTCCTGTTACCAAAATGAATCAATTTTAAAAAGTTTCTAATGAGAATAAGGAATAAGTTTAAGACACTATTTGTGGTTTACTAGTATATCCTGCAATAGTTTAGTAAATGCCAATTATTGATTTTAGCATTTGTAAAACAAAAGGCCGTTTAGAAATATGATAAAAT
The DNA here is from genome assembly GCF_965363235.1 of Mytilus galloprovincialis. Lineage (NCBI taxonomy): Eukaryota > Metazoa > Mollusca > Bivalvia > Mytilida > Mytilidae > Mytilus > Mytilus galloprovincialis. The sequence goes on from NC_134839.1 coordinate 54,713,409, forward strand.
ATAGTCACAGATGTCGGTAACATGAAAGAATCTTGAGTAACAGGACAGCGGTAACAGGACAGAGTTGGTAACAGAAAGGATTTTTTTCTCAAAAAAATGCTTTATTTTATAGTTTAAGAAAAATACATCACTTCAGATTGGTCACAATTGGAACAGCAAACAATGTCATTTATCCTTTGAAACTGTATTTTGCCAGATGAAAAATCTGCCTATAGGCGATGACAAATTCTAAAATAAATTCCTTTCTGTTACTATCTACTATAATACTAGAATTGCATAATGTTCTCTGCTATTATCAAAAGCAAAAAAAACTATTTTTTCATTCAATATACTGTATATTACTTTGAAGTTTATTTAATGTGGTGATGATTTTTTAAACTTATATTAAATGAAATGGTTGACATATAGTAGATTAACTTTTTGATTCATCAGTGAAATTGTCTTGAACATCCTTCCTGTTACTGATTATGGTTATGCTGTTACTTTTTATTAGGTAACATGACAGAACGTAACAGAAAGGAATTACGCAGTACTTTTTGTTCATTTACTCGAATTGCGTAGAGCTTTACTTTCATCTACATATCAATTTGATACTTGACACTATAAAAACACATGTTCTGTTATAGTGCTGACAATGAACTATTCTCAGAAGGTACAGAAAAGGCTGTAACAGGAGAGAAAAACAACATCATTTTTCTCAAATTCTGATCTTTGGGGAGTTCAGTTTTTTTAAACTGGCTGCTATTCACCTAAACATATGGATTCCAGTGGCGGATCCAAAAGGGGGGGGGGGGCGGTTCCGGGGGTTGGAACCCCCCTTTTTTTGGCCGATCAATGCATTTGAATGGGAGCATATAGTTGGAACCCCCCTTTACTCTGGGTTGGGAACCCCCCCTTTTTAAAATGGCTGGATCCGCCACTGGATTCATACATTCAGGAAATGATGCTCTTCACATTACATTACAAGAAATAATTTGTTGGTCTTTCAAACGTGTCCGCAGGTGGAAAAACCCAGCGGTAATAGGAGGGAAAGTACCCCTGGGGACAACATTCAAAAGACCCTTAAAAATGCAAAATTTTCTTACATGCTTTAGTTATAACAAAATAAGACCAGTAATATAATGGAGAAGTATATATTATATAATCTATCAGATTTGTGAAAATCGGAAGGATGTTTAGTTGATATAGACATTCTTTGAATGATTAAACTTTCAGAAAATAACAGGGGACAACATGATTTTTGGGGGGTTGACCATTTAAATTATAAAATTGCATTAAATGAAATATGAGAATGTTTAATTGGTTGTAGTTAATGCATTATATACTCGAGTTAATACTGAAACTTAAAATTTTCCAAAAAGACGTCTGAATAAAAAAATAATTGCTGGTGAATAGCGGGACATGGAAATTATACCTTTTCAGATATTGTCTCACATACAGCATGTTAATTGCAGTTAATAATACATAATTTCGCGGGAAATACTTCCCGCCATAAATACTCGGTTATCTCCCATTTATTTACATCTGAAGCCGATTCATCGATTTACTGTTACTGCAAATTTTCATGAATATTTTACATCAATCGAAATAACAACACCAGTGGCACAGGCAGCATGAAAAATCAACATCTTAATTATTGTAAATTGACTCAAAAGATAAATAATTAATGTCGTTAGGTAATTCCATGGTTAACTATGTAAATAATAGGTTAAGAAATCATCTGCCAGAACGACAGAAGAAATTGGCATTAGATTAACATAAACGTTGGATTGTGCTTCACTATAATTTAAGGTAAATGAAATAATCTATGTTGTTCGTAATAGGAGTACAACAATGTCACACACTAACCAAAATGAAAGCAAAAAATCAACAATTTAAATTGGGCATTAATAACTTTTGCTATGGTACATGTATACCCCCTTGGGCTTTGGGGTGAATTAGAATTTAAACGTACATGTATCTCCAGAAAATTCCATGGCTACCTGCTATTTAAAGAGAGAGGGGTTGGGTTGGAGTTGTGTGGAGGGTAGAGTTTAATTCTTCTTTTAAGATGTTTAGAGTTATGTTAAGGTGAAAAGTAATAAAATATATTTTTAAAGTTTTTCTTTATACATCTTGTTTCACTTTCACATAATTAAGCTTGATCAATTAGTCAAAATAAAATTTCATGACTTGAGGAAAATTTCAAAATGATAATTGAAGGAATGAAAAAAAAAGAAGATTTCTCTAAATTCAGAAATTTGTGTGTGCATTTATTAATTACGCCTTGTTGAAAAATGTACAAATATGCAAGATAAATTAATGCAGACATAACACTATCAATATTTTTTTATTTCAATAGTAAAGATATCCCAAAAGTTTTGAAAATAAATTGAAAGTGAAAGCTTAAGTAGGTCATTACAATTGAATAAAATAAATAGTGATTGTTTTTACATGTTGAAGGGCAATAAGCCTTGTAGGAAAACCATTGATAATTTGCTTATCGCTATTTTTCTTTCATCTTAAGCCCCGGTCACAACAGATCATACAATTTTTTGTTGTGGAAGATCTATAAAATAGTTGTTGTGGCGCTGTCATGCAAAATGTCAAAAAAATATTTCGAGTGGTCACATCATCTACTACATGTCCACGATGGTTCCACGATGGGTACAAGACAGAAAAAAGAATTGTAATTGTACTGTCATAGGTTAGTTGCAAGTCGGTTGTGTGACAGTCATGCGACAGTCGTGAGACAGTCGTGCAATAATCGTACGACAATCGTGAGATGTTTGGGGCTATTTGTCAGGTTTTCATGTCAATGGATGTGTGTGTTACTGTCGTGTCACTGTCGTGCCTCTTTCGTATGACTGTCGTGCCACTGTGATGCGACTCTCAACAAAAGCTCTTGAAACATGCCAGGCTCAGTCTTCACGCCGAGTGGCAGCCCAGGCAGCCCAGGCTGGTAAAATTGCTCTCGGGCCTGTAAAAATCAGACCTACAGGCCAACAGAATCTAACTAATTATTTTCAAAAATTGAGCTGCGGGCCTGTAATTTTAGCAATTCAGCGTGTAGACTGCAGGCTCCATCCGCATGAATCCAACAAAATCACCGGCAGATTCCCCTTCCAACTCTCACATCAGTGTACTATACTGCCCAAACATCAGGCGCTGTTCGATCCATGGCCTAACCAACAAACGTGGGACGTATTGCTGGTTCCTGTACTGTTTACATGCTTGAATCAACGCTTACAGGACAATATTTTGCTCATGTTGTAGTCCGCCAAGGCGCCTTTTCAACAGGGCCAAGCATAATCGTTCTGATGAAATAGCCATCCTGTTTAAACGGTAGAGGGTAAGTTTTTCCAAACATTCATTCCCACCGAATTGTATTATTCTAAATACAACGAAAATATGTTGCATGACGATGGTATCACTGTCGTACGTCAGACAATCAATGTTGTGCGATCATCGTACGAAATTTGTTATTTGTGAGACAATCGTGCGACTGTATCACGAGTGTCTTGCGACAGTTGTGAGATTGTCTTGATTATATTAATACCCACGACAATGTGTTTATCGCACAACGATTATAAGACACTTACATGACAGCCACAAGACAGTGACACGATAAAAAATCGTAGAGCGAAAAAGGTGCATGTCAAATTTTCGTCACACAACAGCGCTACGATGCTCAAAATATCATGCGATTGTTGTGCGATTGTCATACAACGACCACAGATGGCAAGCGATTTGACCAAATGTTGTGGCATTGTATAGATGTGTCGTAGGTTTGTTTAGACCAGGGCTTTAGTTGATATTAACATTGACAACAGCATGTGCTCCCTTAATTTCTGTCGATGATTTTCTATCTCAAGTGAGTAGTATGATATTAAAATTACCACAACTAAAGACTAAAGGAAAAATACAGAAATAGCCATTAATTATATTACAGAATACTTCTTCCACTTAGAAATTTGAATTTCCATTGGCACATTGAATGTCCATTCTGATATTCAGTTTTCCTCTGTTTTGGGTCGATGTATCGTAACAAAGATCACATATGATAACGCAACAAAATTTAAATTAGAGCTTAGCAGTTCTTTGGTCAATAAACTAGGTTGACGTATGACTGGAAGGTTCATATCAAATTAGGTTTAACTTATTTGTATTAAATATCTTAGCATGACTTATAAGAACTTGGTCATTGTAATGATACTGTTTTGGTTTAACTTTGTGACAAATTTCTGAGATAAATTTAAGATTTATTAATTTTTCAATTGATATACCTATTGTGGGAGGGCTTAGGTTTATTAAAATTTGATAACAGGATTTAATTTTGATAAAGTTTCAATAATTAAAGTAACATTTAAAATCGGTTTCTTTGAATTTATTATTCCAATATTCAAGTTATGATAGTTGATATTGATATAGTAGTATATCAATTGTAATTGCATCTAAGGATTTAAAATAAAAAGTTTCTGTATACCTGAGTAACCTTCTGGTTTTTTGGTCACAAAAGACCACTTTCGAGTTTGTCAGTCACTGGAAAAAACTCAATTATGCGTGCCTTTATGATGTTATTTACCAGATAGAAGGGATTGCCTGTATCCCTGTATTATAAACATTCATCAAGCGTCTTAGTGATCGTCATTGTGCAGGATAAACGAGAAATAATATTTGTTCTGTAGGTACTTAATTACAATTCCCATATGACAACTGCTTTGAAAAACAATTATGAGAATTCAATTTGCCGAATAATTCATGCAATATAGCTTTGAAGTTTTTCAACCACTTGCTCAACATTGGAACGTAAGTGACAACACCCCTTAACGCATGAGTCATGTTCTCTAAAACCAAAGTTTTTGACGTAAATGCATTGAACTGGAAAGTTGTCCTTTGCTGGTATTGAAAATACCAAGTTTCAGTTTTGATCTTAAATCAGCTGTTATGTGTAAAAAATAGGAAAAATTAATTTTTGTTTTGATTAAGAACATATTTTTGGTACACATTTTCATTACACAGTAAAGATTGAAAAAAATGTCTTTTTGAATACAAAGTAAAGAATTCACTGATAATAGAAAAATGATGCATAAAATAACTTAATGCTATGGTTTTATTTTTTTCAGGAATAAATTAGTACTGACAATGTGGTACCATCATTTAACTTTCTGCCTTTTATTTGTAGTACCTGTAATAGCATTCATTGGTATGTACATTAAAAAGATATCTATATATATATTAAATCAATAGCCTCTGTGTTTATTGTGGTAGTGTGCTAGCCTTGAGTGAGAGAACTCCACAACAATTCTGGCTGATCATGTCAGTCTAGTGCAAAACATTGGTTCATATCTAAATCACATTACGTTGTTTTCATCTTAAATATGCATATCATTTGCCACTGAATATTCATTAAATATTTGCAACTTTATATTCAGCAAGCAGCTGTCAACTAATATGAGGACTTTAAAAAAATCTGCTATCAATCTAATAAAAATACAGATCCTGTGTCCATGCTTCACTAACAAATATCTCAGTATAACAAGATTCAGTTCTCTTTTCTATATCACATCTGCCAATGATATTTCAGCCTTTAAAGTTTTGAAGGTGGGTTTCATTATTATAAAACAACATGAGGATTCTGAGATTCTCTAAAACAGAAAGTAAAATGGAGTGTTACCAGATCCCTTGTAAGCAAAAATTGGTTCTGTATTTTGATCAGATTGACCTGAAGTATAGTTGTGTATTTGTATTGGGAGATGAAATATATTAAGATTTGAGTCCCTTTTTGGAAGATGGGAGATGATTTACATGTAAACCATGATTCAGTGTTCTTTAAAGATGTCGTTTAAGAATATCCCTATACACATGGTACAATTTCTATCTCACTTGATCTCTGGTGTGTGAGTTGTTATATTTTTATAGATCAATTTGACTTGTTAATACTTGATGATAATGGATAGAGTGCAAGTAAACTTTCTAAATAGAATTTACCTGAAAGAACTTAATTAGCAGAAATTAACTTGAAATTTAAAAGGTTTTAATGTCGAGAGGTTTAGATGTTTAAGATCACAACATCAATATTAAATAGTGTTTTATATTAGTTATCTGAAACAAAACTGTTGAATAGGCATTATTCAAGATTTAACTGTTTTTGTTTTCAGAATTCACACAAATGCCACTAAGTCAAGCTGTTGTATTTGGACACAATGTAGTACTAAATTGTGAAGCTGTCACAGATCAACCTGGTACCCTTACATATACTTGGTACCACAATAGGACCCAGTTGACAGCCTCTGTATTTTCCAACAATTCCCTGTTGATAGTTGATGTACAGCAAAGTAAACTTGGTAACTACAGTTGTCATGTGACCAGCAGTAACCATTCAGAGACCAACATATTGTCATCAGCAGTCCTCATCCAAGCATGTAAGATTATTTTTAAACAGGCTTGAGAAGTTGTATTTTTCATCATAAACATTGGTTTACTGTTTACTGAGCGGTTTATTTTGTTACTTTCATGATAAAAAAAATAACACAAATATAAATCATGAATATTTAAACTTTTTACTTATGTATCTACTTCAAGTAAATTTGAAAATAGTGAAATCAGATAGCCACGAAATGGACCAGAAAGAGTTAAACACAAAATAAAGTAATATAAGACGAACCATCCATCAGACTCAATATTATATAAAAAATTCTAAGATGCAGTACATAATGGGTATACAAATGAAGGTTTTACTGAATAGGTTCCAAAAAAATGAATAAAATACTTTCTGAACATTTGCAGAACAGTTCATAATGTTAACTTCATAGATATAAACATAGTTATCTTCCATATTGTGCCAAATAAGGTCAGGGTTATCTCCCATATTGTGCCAAATAAGTTCAGAGTTATCTCCCATATTGTGCCAAATAAGTGCTGAGCTATCTCCCATATTTTGCCAAATAAGGTCAGGGTTATGTCCCATATTATGCAAAATAAGTGCAGAGTTATCTCCCATATTGTTCGAAATAAAGTTGGGGATGAGTAAACACAGTGTTGACAGATCAAATTAAATGATTTTCAAAACAAAATTAATTGTTTTTATTGAAGATATAAGACCATTTGTAAATAATCCATCACAAGTAACAGTCACAGAAGGAGAATCTGCCATACTAGAATGTGTAACAGGGGAAAGTGCCCCACCCCCTCAAGTTTATTGGGAGAAAGATGGACAGCAAGTCACCTCTGGTTCACAGTTTAAAGCAAGATTTGGAACACATTCATATGACATGATTGGACAGTACTACATGAAGCTTATATTGGATTCAAAACCTAGGGAGACTGGATTATATTCCTGTGTAGCAGTTAACACAGCCCAAGGAATACAAGTAAAGAGTTTAGTGGTACAGGTTAAAATATCTGGTAAGAAAACATCAGTTAAGCTGAGATACATTTTACAACAACAATTATTTTGATTTTTGCATGTTTTAAGTAATCTGGGTGATAGAATAGTGAGTAATGAGCAACTTGGGGAAAATTGGGTATCTTCTTTGTGTAATTTATAATTCTCCTACATTCTTTAATTGGAAGATGTACACCCTTTTGATTTTCTTTAATGAAATTTTTTTTTTTTCAAAATTGGCAAAACTAAGTAAATGTTCAGTAACTTTCTCAATAGAGGGTTACCATTTTGAATAATATCTCCTCCAATAGTATATATGAAGAAAACTTCATTCTTTCTTTATTTTTTCAATGCTGTAAAATCTGAGAAGAAAAAAATTCTGTACATTTATTATTGGGATTGATAAGCAATGAACAAACATCAGAGATTATTTATTGCCATTGTCTTGTCTTGTGTGAAGAAGGCACACCTCTGGTTTAAGGAAATGTTTTATATGAATTAGCTGTCAAAATTCAAAATGCAAGTTTCTGTTTTTGCGAAAGATATGAGGTCACATTGTTTGCAATGATAAGAACATCACAATTTTGTTTGAATATACAGTATTTAAATAATAACATTTTCTATTAATCATTTACAGATAATCGAGTCTGTTTAATTTAACAGTTTATTTTTCTTCTACTTGGTATGTAATAATAGAGGTTACTTCTTTCAGCTATAGAAACAAAACCATACATAGATGTAGATATTTCCCAGAATTCTACAGTGATGGCACCAGAGGGTTTTAGATTGGTTCTCAACTGTGCAATAGGTGGTTTCCCTAAACCTGTCATCACATGGTACAAACTCCAAGATGTTATTGTTCCTGACTCCAGAGTGAGAGTCTTAACTAATGGTAGTTTAGAGTTTGTGCTACTGATTCAAGATGACCAGGGTTACTATTTTTGTGAAGGCAGTAACTATCTTGGTCACGTCAGAACTCAGGATGTATTTGTTCAAGTATCATGTAAGTACATTAACCAGGGATATTTATTTCTTTCACATCTTGTGAAATGAATATTTTCATATAAACAAATTATGATTGTAAATTTCCTTAAAGTATCATGCTGAAATATTTGCAAATTGTATGGTGATCTCAATATTTACAATGTAATTTTTTAAAATGTTTTTTTACAGATATTGACCTTTTATTCCAAGAAGAACCAGAGTCTTTGTATATAACAGCAGGACAGCCAGTTGTTCTTCACTGCTCTCCACCAATCAGCTTTCCTCCAGCTAATGTATCATGGTACAAAAACAACCAACCAATGGTATACAGGTAAAATCTTCAATATTTCTTGAGCTATTATGCATCTTGATGTCAGTATTTATTCATTGAGAACAACTAATCTACTTTTAATGATCAGTTTTCATTTGGGAAAAGCATTTAAAGATAACTTGCTTTTTGAATTTAGATTTTAGCTATTTTTTAGTAAATTTTACATGTCTAAGGGGAGATAATTCAAACAAGTATATTAAGCTTTGGCAATACCTTACGTTTAATACCAGTTCCCGGTATCCATCAAAACCATAAGGCCATGCATAGACTTCAATTTTCTTTTTATATTGTACATATATGTTGATTTTACACTAAATAAAAAAACAACATACCTATAATTGATTGAAAGAAATTACCATTGCCATGATAATTGACTAACATTGATTAAAAGATACAAGTACGTAATTGTTTATTACAGAACAGGAGAAAAGGCTGTTTACATTGTTGATCTTGTGATTGGAATCTGGAATCTATTTTTTACAGATAATTATTTATTACAGAACAGGAGAACAGGCTGTTTACATTGTTGATCCTGAGGTTGGAATCTGGAATCTATTTTTTACAGATAATTATTTATTACAGGACAGGAGAACAGGCTGTTTACATTGTTGATCCTGTGGTTGGAATCTGGAATCTATTCTTTACAGATATACAGAAGCAGGATGAAGGCAGATATTTTTGTGTAGCTACAAATAATTATGCTATTCCAACATCTAGAACCTCAAAGTCAGCAGACTTGCAGATTGGAGGTATGTTAAGGGTAATAAATATGTAATAAAAGATGGTATGCTGTCTGAGATCACTCAGACTTTACTTGTTCATATTATATATAGATACATTGTGGATAATGAATTTTGAACCCAGTATGTTTAAAGAGTTCAATTTTTTTAATTTAAAAAAATCTTTAATTCTTAAGACAGTGAGCAAATTTATCGAGGTCAAGTACACTGTATACACTGAAGTTGAAATTGATCTTAATAATGATGATAAAAAAAACTTGTATTCAATTTTTTGCTTTCAAATTATTATTTGTTTCGTAAAAGTGATGATATTTTGAATTTGCTCTGTAGGTGGTCCAGTGTTTTTAGATCCTCCAGTTTCAACCTCTGTGGTTACAGGAGAAGGGACACAGATGATATGCATGGTTGGAGGAGATCCCTTCCCACAGATTACTTGGTTTTTAGATGGACTTATGGTCCTTCCTGATGATACACTAATTTTAAGGTCAGTCTTTAGACACACATATTAAAGAAAAACACACATGCAATAGTGCAATTAACAAAATATACATATACACAATTATAGGGAGAATGAACACAATAAAAGCAATGAAAGTGCTCTTTTACAAATGGAAGTTTTTAACGACCTTGACTGGCTATACAGCCCTTGCACGGTCGGGGTGCTCTTTTTGTATATTTTTGCTCTGTATGTACAGATTCTGTGTCATGAATACCTCACATCCTTTCTTTTCTGTCATAAGTATAATGATGGTACCTAAGAATTGATGTAAGTTTTTAAAAAGTATTTTCTGAGGTGTATCTTTGAAAAAAAATAAAAATAGTTTTACTCTCATATCTCCTTTAATCCATTGATAATTTTTTATCCTAATTCATGAGACCATGTTTTTATACCCTGCTTAGAATAGCGTGGGGCAACATTTTCTGGTCTGAATAACATCTGCCTGATATTTCTTCTATTGACGATCAGGTTCAATTTTTAAAAAAAATATTGTTTTTATCCTCATTTCAGAATTCACTGATCATAGCAGCGTGATAGTGGAAAATCAGTACATTTTAAGGTTAAAGTTTCTGGTTAATGTGGCTCGTGGGTACAAAAATTTCAGCAAAAAATTGAACCTTTATTTTGACTGACTTTTAAAATGTTTATATCATTGAAAAAGCTCCAAATTATCTCCCTTTGGTGCAAAAATGCCATTTTTTGGCATTAAATTTGAAATATCTTTTTTAACTCATTGGTAACCTATATTTTTTATTATTGTTTTCATATAAGCTGTACATAAACTAAATAATTGTAAAATTTAAGCGATTTCTGTAATTAGGTTATTTTTTTTATTTCGATATTACCTCTATTTCTCCTATTAGTTCAACAGAAAAAATGACATTAACAAAAATTTATGCTTCTTCCGGAGGCAGATTGTGAGCTTAAATGAACGGTGACCCCATTTTTTTATTTCATTTTTCTTTTAAGTATATGATAAAGTTCAGTTATAAAAAAATATAGTGAAATCCTATATTAGAAAAAAAATTTGATTTATACCCAGGAGCCCCTTAAAGTAGTTAACGTAAAGTTGTGGTCACATCAACATGAAACGTTTTGTTATTGTGATGTGAATTTTGTCAATTGTATACAAAATATTGTTTTTTCCCTGATTTGATGGTTTAATGAACAAGGCAAAGTATCTGAAGCAGGGAACACATTCTCTTGTTAATCTATATTTTAGTGTTCATTGTAAGAAAATTGTATTTGTAATTTCAAAGAAGATTCCTAGTTTCTACCATCTTATAAAAGAACCCGTAGTATTGAATAATCTGCATGTAATTTACAGGAATCAGAACCAAGAACTTTACATGGCAAATGTAAATAAGATAAGAGAAGGACTTTATACATGTAGAGCTACAAATGTTTATGGTGAAGCTGAATCTACTGCTTATTTGAAAGTTCTAGGTAAGAAATTTATTCTTCTGGTATCATAGTTTAATTTTTGTCTGTGCTCGTTCATCAAAGAGACAACAACCCAACCAAAGAGCAGAGGCCAGCTGAAGTCCACTAATGGTCTACTAACACAGTGAGATAAGGCTGCACCCTGGAGGAGGGCATCAGCTGGCCTCTGCACAAAAAAATTGTAGCTAGATCAGTAATAATGGATGCCACACTAAACTCAAAAACATAAAAATGAAGTAAAATTAAAAAAAGCATACAAGACTAACAAAGAGCAGAGGCTGATTTGGGACAGGGGTAACATTTTGCAGGGTTAAACAAAAATAATACAGCTTGTATTTTCATCGTGCTTGATAAAGGTTCTCTCTGTGGGAGATGATGCCCTTTGATATTGACTCCCTAAAGATTTCTGATGTGTTTTCAGATTTGAATGCAAGAGTAGGAAAAGAAACTTTTTTTGCGTTAACAAATATTTTATTCAGTCATTTCCTAATATATAAATACCTATGTAGCCCAGGTCGCATACTTAGGGACTCCTGTATTTTTAACCGGAACTTCAATGGTGTATATGTATCTATTGTTTTCTGCTTTGTTTTAGTGCCACCAGTAATTGTAGATTTTACTGAAACAGTAACAGTAATATCAGACCATGATTTGGTACTACCTTGCTATGTTAATGGAGATCCCAAACCTACTATTCAGTGGTCAAAAGGTTAGTTTTGATTCCTAGTAAACATTGGTCAAATACCAAATGATAATTATGCCCCATTTATTTTTTATGGGCATTATGTTTTCTGGTCTGTGGGTCTGTGCGTCATTCCTCTATTCGTTCGTCTGTTCGTCCATCCGTCCGTCTGTTTGTCCCGCTTCAGGTTAAAGTTTTGTTTAAAGTTTTTGGTCAAGGTAGTTTTTGATGGAGTTGAAGTCAAATCAACTTGAAATTTAGTACACAAGTTCCCTATGATATGATCTTTCTAATGTTAATGCCAAGTTAGAGATTTTCCCCCATTTTCACGGTCCACTGAACATAGAAAATGATAGTGCGGATGGGGCATCCGTGTACTGGGGACACATTCTTGTTTTAAGAAAAGATGTAAAATGCTCGAATTCTAACTTTTGTATTTAAAAGTTGAACTAATTTGCTGCAATCTAGGGATGACAACACACACGTTATATTGATGTGAAGAAGCATACATTTTTAAATTTTACACCAAAAGGCCATAAAATATATTTGATTTTTATGCCCCACCTACGATAGTAGAGGGGCATTATGTTTTCTAGTCTGTGCGCCCCTATGTCCGTACGTTGGACGTACCGTTCGTCCGTCCCTTTCGTCTGTTTGTTTGTCCGTCAGTCTGTTCTGCTTCAGGTTAAAGTTTTTGGTCAAGGTAGTTTTTGATGAAGCTGAAGACCAATCAAACTTGAAACTTAGTACACATGTTCCTTATGATATGATCTTTCTATTTTTAAAGCCAAATTAGACTTTTTACCCCAATTTCACAGTCCACTGAACATAGAAAATGAAAGTGTGAGTTTCAGGTTAAAGTTTTTGGGCAAGGTAGTTTTTGATGAAGTTGAGGTCCAATCAACTTGAAACTTAATACACATGTTCCCTAGTATGATCCTTCTAATTTTAATGCCAAATTAGATTTTTTACCCAATTTCACGGTCCATTGAACATGGAAAATGATAGTGTCAGTGTGGCATCTATGTACTTTGGACACATTCTTGTCCAATTATCTCTTAAGACAATGAAATTCATCTATTTATGGTATTTTTTTTCAGATGGTAAAGATATTAATTCAAGTGACAGGATTCTTATTGGGTCATCTGACCTTACTGTGAAGAAAGTTGATCTTAAGGATGCAGGAATCTATACTTGTCATGCATTCAATATGGCTGGGGCTATTTTAAGTACGGCGACTGTCACAGTTAACAGTATGTATCAATCAATCAATTTTTGTCCTGTCCTTGTAAGGGTTTTTCCAGATATACGTTGGTAGGCAATTTCTTGGGATACCAAACTCTAGGTTAAGACAATTATATTTTCACTTAAGATCCTCCACAACAGACCCTTTCAACAATAAGTTTCGAAAATATGCTTCCATGACTAGATCATATAGATTATATCTTTAGATATATTCTGTCCTAGACACCTTCATCAGACAGAGTTAGAATCTGACATAAGCTAGGCTAGCTTAGAGAAAGTGGGATGATTTAGGTAATATTCACAACAGCTTGTATAATGTATAAATAGAGCAGTTGCATAAAAAAGAGGTAGAGGGTACAAAGGGGGAATTCAAAAACCATAAATGCAAGAAAAACATATAATGCCAAAAATATAAAATGTAAAAAAGACAACCAAAGGTCTACAAAACACTATACAGAAGAAGAAAAAGACTAAGCAGCATGAACCCTTCCATAAAACTAAGGGTGCTTGTAAAGGCACATTTCTTGTTCATTTCCTAAACAATAGTAGATGAGAAATTTTAGTCTGAAATATCAAAATCAGTTTATTTTTGCAGTGAAACCAGAGTTTGTCAAGTCACCATTGAACATAACTGTAACCATGGGCCAGTCTGTAGCCATGGAATGTGTGGTCAGAGGTAATCCCACTCCAACAGTTTCTTGGCTGTTTAATGTAAGATTTAACATTATGAATAAGTATTGCAAGTAATTACTAAGCCCTTAAATTATGTCTGTCAATCTGATGTAATTTTTCAAAAGAACTACAAACAAGAGCTTCTTGAAATTTGTTAATCACGCTTTTTGTCAACATACTTTACTGTGAGATGCATTTTCAGATTCATAGATTTTCAACTCCCTATTTACTGAATTTCTAAAAGCAGAGATTGCATAAGTGAGCAGTAGCTCACAGTTTTACTTGTTTTTATGCCCCACCTACGATAGTAGAGGGGCATTATGTTTTCTGGTCTGTGCCTCCGTTCGTCCCTCCGTCCGTCTGTGCCTCTGTTCGTCCGTCCGTCTGTCTCCGTTCGTCCGTCCGGTTAAAGTTTTTGGTCGAGGTAGTTTTTGATGAAGCTGAAGTCCAATCAACTTGAAACTTAATACACATGTTCCCCATGATATGATCTTTCTAATTTTAACGCCAAATTATAGTTTTGACCCCAATTTCATGGTCCACTGAACATAGAAAATGATAGTGCAAAGTTCAGGTTAAAGTTTTTGGTCAAGGTAGTTTTTGATGAAGTTAAAGTTACATCAACTTGAAACTTAGTACACATGTTCCCTATGATATGATCTTTCTAATTTTAATTCCAAATTAAAGTTTTGACCCCAATTTCACGGTCCACTGAACATAGAAAATGATAGTGGGAGTGGGGCATCAGTGTACTATGGACACATTCTTGTTGATGAAATATTTTGTATTCAGTTTAGATGATATTAAAAAAGATAGGTGAAATATACAAGAGGGACATTCAAAGTCATTAGAATGCTATGTCTGAAAAAGAAAAAGATCAACAGTCGAACAAAAATACTCAAAATACAACATAGAAAACTAAAGACTGAGCAACATATGTTGCTCATGTAAGTACAAACCTAACAAAACAAATCATGATAGGAAATACAGGCACTGCTTGAATGTTACTACCTGTACATAGAAAGGGAAAGTTCACAATTATGAGCTGAAATCATCTCTTTTGTCATAAAGTTTTGTTTTCATTGTCAATTTCTAGATGTAAGTCAAGATATGAGGCAGACTAAACTATATCTGTTGTATCCATTATCACAGTTACCGAATTTTGAATTATTTAGTGAGTCTCAGAACATCATCAATATAGTGGAAAGAAAAGTTTAAAGATACTGCTCTCTTCTTTTCTTTCTTTCTAAGAAGTTCCTGTAAAAAATCAGCCTATCATGGATGCAAAAATCAGTGCTTCAGAATAAAACTTTGACAAAAAAATGTCTAGTTAATATCCTCATATGTCTTTTCATCAATTTAAAACATTTTTATCCGAAATCATTAAATTTGAAATAATTGGGGCCAAATATGGCCTTTACCAAACCTACTCCTTTAAGAATTCTGATATGCTTTTCAGGGTACTAACCTACTTCCACCAGGCACTATTGTATCAAGTGATAATCATGGAATACATGTTGCTATAGTAACATGGCGCCATGTTGGATTGTATACCTGTGTAGCCTCTAACATACTGGAAGCTGCCACTAGAGATGGGAGGTTAAGTGTGCATGGTATGATTTATAAAATTCTATTGCTCTTTAGAAATATTTGTATTTATTATCTTATTTTTCTGTAGCCCTTGTACCTTGATATTTTAGGGTTGTTTTTTTTACCGTATACATTTGATTCTCATTAAGGTATTGTAATGATGCAATTTAGTAATATTTTTATTTCTCTAGTCATCAACATGGAAAGTATAAATGAATGCTATTTTTGTACATTACTTATGTAAATATTTTTGAATTGAATTAAATTTAAAGTTTTTTTTTACAATTATGTCTTTGTTCAACCACATTTTTCAAAGTAAAAGGACATTTCTTAGTCCTGAAACATGAAATCAAAGTAATGATGTCACTTGCAATAATAGTATCAAGTAGAAAATGTATATATAATTGTCTGTTTACTAGTCGGACATTGTTATACAGTCATTGCTTTTCTGAACATAATTATTTCATCGTATGATTTTGTTTCAGTTTTGCCAAGAATACAAGCCATAAATGGAGATCCTGTTGTCTATTTGAACCAAGAGCTAGATCTTACTTGCACAGTTAGTGGTATACCAAATCCAACAATAAAATGGTTTCACCAAGACACAGCAGTCGTCCCATCACTGGATGGCAGAGTGACTATACCAGCACAAAACAAACTCTTTATTAAATATGTCAAAGTTTCTGATCAAGGTTTGTTCTGATTGCAGGTTTTGAAGGTCTTATAATTGCTAAGTTTTATAATGCATGGCACCAATTATGGCAATGAATCTTTATATGAAAATTTTCTTAATAATTATTAAAAGGAAATTGATTTTACCATCATTGATATTGCTACCTAACAACAGAACAAAATAAACCATAACTTTTATCGAAAATAAAGCTTGTAGCGATTATGATAGATATTTTATTTTATACAGATGTAACCTGAACTAGCTGAGCTAAAATTTGTCAACAATTTGAAGTTGATGTGGTTTATGTTATTGATATGAAATCATGCAATACAGAAAGAAAAATCATCACCAAACAAACTTCTGTCAAAGATTACTTATGTGGTGTTACTCAAATGTATAGGATATATATTTAATTCATACTCTAGGTGATTATAAGTGTGTGGCAGAAAACCTTGCTGGGAAAACAGAATTTCCAATCACAGTTACAGTCATCGGTAAGTATTTTTATTCCTCACATTTAAGTGTCATTCATAATTGTCAAACATTTTCAAAAGCATGTACAACTCAGCGGTCGGGTAGTAGCATAATTCTCGATTGTGGAAGGGTTTTGCTTTGAACAAAGGCTTACACAATTCTATAATTTTCTGCTTCTTCTGTGCAACATTATTGAGAAATAGAAAAGACTGGTCAGCTTGGAATCAGAAAAATTATTCAGAGTGACTTAAACCAGCCAAAAAATTAAGGAATTTTGCAACTGTGAAAGAAAAAATTCAGACATAATGGATGTTTTATACATTAATACCTTTCAGTCATGAGTGTAAGGATAATTGATATTCTCAAAACAGTTATATATGTTGTTATTTTAATATTTTGTAGACAGAAAGTAATCTATTATCATTCTTTATACTTTCATATTGCAGCGAGTAATGCAACAGAGACATTGATATATAGACGTGCAAAGGCTTTATTCTGATATATTCATATACCTGCCAACTTTTCAAAATCTCCATGGGTGATTTTATATGCAAGAGGAACTAATGCTTCTCTTATTTTGTCATAAGTGTTTTTAATCTACTAATGTATTGTTTAAATGAGAACATATGTGATTTTATATTCTTTGAACTCACTTCTGATTAGGTGTTCAGTTTATATGATAAATAATTTAGAATTCAGATAAACGCCCCCATAGCAGATATCCCACTCAAATCGGGATAGTTGGCAGGTCTGTATATTAATTGATCAATTATTATTAATTTGTTATATTTCAGAGTCTCCAATTCCACCAGTGTTGACAAGAGCTGTGTCCTTCACCTCCACATCTGTGACCTTGACATGGTCACCTTCAACACAGAAACCAAACACACCACTATCTCAGTACATCATATATTACAAAAAAGAGTAAGTCAAGTATAATGTTGGATTAACATCAAATGCTTTACATTGTGTTTCAAACTTTTTGAGGAATTAATTGATTGAAATTATTTCACAAACCTTTTATGAACAAAGTGTTTTAAAAGGATTCAAGCATTTTTTGGGATACGATTGCTTTCAAGCAATCTGAAGACTTTTACCGTTGACTCAGCGCTGCATTCCCTCACGTCAACCGTTTTATTCTAAACATTCAGCAACATCTCAGATTCTTATGATTGTCTTGCTTTAAAAGGTAAAAACAAGCAAAAGGATTGAACATAAACAACTTTCCTGTAATGTTCTTTTCATAATGTTCATGTTTGATATTTCCCTTGACCTATATGCGTGTTTTTAACAACACGGAGAATCAGAATTAAGCAGTATTTAGAATTTAGCAACACGTCAGAGGGAATTCCCCAGTTTTGATAAATGCGAGAGTTCTCTGAATTCCGATAATTCTATTTCTGTCATATAAGAACTGAAATGGAGTTTTTCCATATTTTACCGTTATGAAACTGATATTTGATACTGTACTCTCATAAAGAAATGGAGAACCATTCATCATATCATTTAATAAACGTTCTTGTTCCAAATCGCAAGTCGCAGGTTTGTTTATGTATTAATGCGCATGCGTATAGTTTTCTTGATTTCAAGGGGTATCAGATTGAGTGGTTGCTCTGGATTCCCCGCTTCATTGATTAATTTGAAATTCGTGGGATTCTTTCTTTCTTTCTATGTCTGTCTGCTATTGAGGGTTATTGTTGTTGCATAATTTTAAATCATATGCATCATTTAAATTAGAATAAATGTAGTGTTTACCTATAACACCCCTTCAACCGAAATGGAGTCTTCCATATTATCGTTTCGAGTTGTCTCCCTTCCGGAAGTATTTTTCCGTCAAAATCGAAAGTGGAAATACAATACGACTCGTCAAGAAAAATTAACTCGTTAGATGTCGATAAATGTCGTATTATATTAAGAACGATCTCAATTTAAACAGAGGAGTGTGTGTGGAAAGGAGTCATGCCCACGAACCAAGGAAAATTGATATTTAAAGAGTTAGAAATGGGGTTCCTTCTAGTATTTACGGTGATAAGATACGAAGTGAAATACCTTCTCTCACTCTCAGTGACTGCTGTGGAAAGTAAACTTGAAATTGATAGTTCAAAAATAAAACACAATAGGTACATTGCTCATACACTTGTTTCCGGGATTGGCTATTTTTAAAGTTGAGTGACTATTCAGATTATTACATTTTACATGTGCAGTTGAATTAGTTTTGAAAATAAAACTATCCAGCTGTACCAGGGCTGCCAAAAAATTATGCGTGAGACTCACGCATGTTTATGCTTTTTTGCGGCAGTATCCTTGGATCTATTTTTTCCCTCTTTGATCTTATCAATTTTGGCCAAATCTCACGCATTTGTTTAATGAAAAGTTGGCAGAATGGCTATACATGTGTCAATGAAAACTATGGCAATTGTATCCCACAGAGCATTCTGCTCTTTGATTATGATGATTTTGATCAAAAGACATTCAGTAAGCAAAATACATTCTTCATTAATAATTAAGTTATGTAAATATTTTTATGGTGTAGCATAGTCCCTATGAAATGTTAGAAATAGGCATAACATAAGTTGCACCACATCAAGTGTTTAGGATGTACCTAGGTGAGGTTTAGGAATTTGTGTCAGATGTTCAGACCCCTTGATTTTTTTCCATCAATACAGGTTAAATACTTTGCTCCATGACACCCTTTTTTAGCTCACCTGACCTGAAAGGTCAAGTGAGCTTTTCTCATCACTTGGCATCCGTCGTCCGTTGTCCGTAAACTTTTACAAAAATCTTCTCCTCTGAAACTACTGGGCCAAATTTAACCAAACTTGGCCCGATCATCCTTGGGGTATCTAGTTTAAAAAATGTGTCAGATGACCTGGCCATCAAACCAAGATGGCCGCCATGGCTAAAAATAGAACACAGGGGTAAAATGTAGTTTTTGGCTTATAACTCAAAAACCAAAGCATTTAGAGCACATCTGATGGGGTTTAATTGTTTATCAGGTCAAGATCTATCTGCCCTGCAATTTTCAGATGAATCGGACATTGTTGGGTTGCTGCCCCTGAATTGGTAATTTTAAGGAAATTTTGCAGTTTTGGGTTATTATCTTGAATAGAATTATAGATAGAGATAAACTGTAAACAGCAATAATGTTCAGCAAAGTAAGATCTACAAATAAGTCAACATTACCAAAATTGTTAGAGAACTCCTGAAGGAGTTATTGTCCTTTATAGTCAATATTGAACAATTTTGTAACTTGTACAAAAATCTTCTTTTCTAAAACTATGGGCCAAATTTAACCAAACTTGGCCACAATCATTACTAGGGTATCTTTTTTAAAAAAGTGTCTAATGACCCTGCCTGCCAACCAAGATGGCTGACATCAGTAAATACAGTAACAGGTGAGCGACACAGGCTTTTGAGAGCCATTAGTTCTTTTTGTATATTACTTCAAAAGCACATAAAACTTCATTTACCAAAATTTAAACAGATTCTAGATTTCTTTTTTCTAGATGGAGACCCTCATCAATACCAATGCAAATATAAGGTAAAATTCAAAGTCTTTTTAGCTTATTTTGTTCCTTAACTATAAGTGCTCTTCAAACTTAAAGTATCAATTTTAATTTCTTGATTTTTTTTAATTTCACAAGAGAACATCCTTAAACCACAGTTACTGTGAATACTTTAATTCGTTGGTATAAATTTTCTTGGTTTGAGCAACATTTACTTGTTCGTGGGTTTTTAAATTCGTGGATTTTAGTTTTCTAAAAAAAATAAAAATTGAAAAATTGAAGCCATTAGAAAAGAAGGTTACAAATTGTCTGGATTGAAGGAAATTGCAAAGTAAACATTGACTGTGAATGATCAAATTAATTAACCCGAGAAAGAGTGATCAACAGATTAAAGACCATCAAATGCGTTAATAAGGCTGACTTAAATAAAACAGTTACATAATCAAATGCTATAAACATATCTTGAATTATAAAATAATTCTTATCAAAAGCATCCCCAGCATGAATTTATTATTTCCCACATATAGGAGATTATGAAGATATAAAATGAACACTTTATCATAGCATATCAATACCGAAAATCTGACTTTCATCGATCAAAAATATTTGTTTATGAGAATTATAAGATCAAGAGTTGTACAATTTAGGTTTTTTTTAAAGATTAAATGGGCATAATCCTGTCTGCAGTTGTAGTTCATAGTGCTTTTCCCTGTGACTACTATTACAGTATTCTCAGATTTGATGATATTTAATATACTCTCTAGATCTATCAGTAGTCAAACCTACATGGGGATATTTCCATGTCTTGATTTGGACAACGGTTGTTTCATTTTATTGGACACTTAAATTCGTTGATAAAGTCATCCACGAAAACCATGAAAATTGGTTCCCCACGAATAAAAGTGCTTTCACAGTACTTTATTAGTGCTATATAATCCTTTGCTGTTATATACTTTCAGAATAGATGTAGATTACAAAAGACTACCCATTACAGCAGGCAGTACAGATACACAGATAGAAGTGGTTGGTTTATCTCCAGGATCCATGTATATGTTTGTAGTGTCAGGGGTAAATCCAGCAGGAGAAGGCAGGCTTAGTAATGTGTTATCTGCTAAAACTATGGACTCAGGTAAAGTTCACTTATATTTTTCATTGTGTTTGTCTTCTTTAGATACTGAAGTGGAAATAATATAAATAATTTAAGTGCAACAGATTTAAAATATATGATCTGCATTATGTAATTATAGATGGAAAAATAATAATGTTTTTTTTGTTCATTAACTTCTGCAAAATCATGAAAATTAATGTATTTTTAACAATTTATTTCCATGGTAAATTCTTCTGCATGACTACAAGTATGATAAAAAAGATAACCTACCAGGGATAACATTCCTTACTTTGAACAAGGGCCAAAAATAGTTGATGAATCCAAACCTAGTTTTGTATGACAGTATTTGCAATCATTATAATTTTGCAGGCCCTTCACCACCAAGAAATTTGAAAATATTGTTTTCAAACAGCTCAACTGTGCAGTTGGAATGGGAAATTCCTGCTGAAACAAATGGACAGATCAGAAAATACCAAGTATGGTATAAAGCAAAGGGAGATAACACTGGTTAGTAATATAGAACAAATGGCCAATCAGAAAATACCAAGTATGGTATAAAGCAAAGGGAGATAACACTGGTTAGTAATATAGAACAAATGGCCAATCAGAAAATACCAATTATGGTAAATAATAAAGGGGATAACACTGGTAATTCATTTGAATAAAAAGGACAGATCAGAAAATCCAAAGTTTGGTATAAAATAAAGGGAGATAATACTGCTAAGCAATTTGAAAATCAGTTCTCATAATGAAGGTAAAGTCTGATAAATTAAACAACTAATTCATATGACTATATATCTAGAATTCTTGAAGATTTAAACAATTCTCCTGTTATTGTTTATTTTACCTATATATTTGTTTATCAAGTCTATTGCGATGGATTTTGATATTCCTTAGTGAGACACATCGTTTCCAAAAACATATTGGAGTTTTTTAAATCTTTTAATTGTTGACAGGAGAGAACAGGAATCAACACCAACAAGACTGTGACATCAAGAGAGCCATGGTGTAGTGGTTAGTGCATAGGACTACTAACACAAAGGTTCCTGGTTCAATTCCCGTTTGGGATGAAAATTTCAGGAACTCAATTTTCGGCTCTCCCTTGACACCATCTGCGAGTATGGTTTTGAGGAAACGATGATAGTCCGTCGAAAGGGGACGATAAATGGCTGACCTGTGTTAAGAGAGAGCCATATCTCTTGCACGTTAAAGACACCCTTGTAGATTTCGAAAAAGAGTAGGCTAATGCCGCTACAAGGCAGCACTCACACCCGCAAAGTGGAAAGGGATTAATATCAATTGCAAAACTTGTTTCCCAATCCACTATAAATAAATATGTTTAAAACTAAACTAAAAAACATCTTAGACTCTGTGGTACTAAGAATTCATGACAAGCTTCATTAAACACTTGAAGTTTAACCCTGTGAGGTATAAGATTTCCAATTATTGCAATTTTGTTACGATTTAGTGTCCTTATTACATGTTGGTTTTACATTTTAGAGATTATGTCCCTTTTTACAACTAAAGATATCAGCAAACCATCAGTTACCATGACAATAAGTAATCTTGACCCTTTCACTCTGTATGAGTTCAAGGTCAGAGGTGCTACAAAAGAAGGTGGTGAAGATATGTGGGGAGAATTATCAGGCTATGTTGATGTGAAAACATCAGCTTCAGGTTGGTATTTTTTATATTTACTTAACAAAAAAGGTCTGAATTAATCTGTATTACATGCCATTGATAAAGAAGAAGTATAAATGTGAATATAAAAATCTTCCATTTATCAAATGATATCAAAATATAAAAAAGAAGAGGTGGTATGATTGCCAATGAGACAACTGTCCACAAAAGACCAAAATGACACAGAAATTAACAACTATAGGTCACCGTATGGCCTTCATCAAAGAGCCCATACACATAGTCAGCTATAAAAGGCTCCCATAAGACAATGTAAAACAATTCAAATGAGAAAACTAACGGCCTTATTTATGTAAAAAAAAGGTGAACGAAAAACAAATATGTAACACATAAACAAATGACAACCACTGAAATACAGGCTCCTGACTTGGGACAGGCACATACATTAATAATGTGGCGTGGTTAAAAAGTCTAGTCTGAAAATTGATTTGTCCATTGTCCTTTCCTGACCAACTTATCTTAGTGTTGACACTATTACTGCTTGATGTTTTTTTTGTTTACAAAAACATGACAGAATATAGTTTTTATTTGGATGGATAATTTCTAAGAGATACAGTCATTTGTATCTTAGACATGCAGAGTTTGGGGCAACAGCTTTTTGTGTCGTCCAAAAAAGAAATAAAACAAAAATGTTAGGAAGAGTATAACAACTTAATGGTTTACCAAAAAGATAGCTGGGTAGACTATAAATGTTTGACACCACAGAAAATGTCATTAACCACCAACCACTGAGATAGATATAACATCATATAAGATTTTCAGAAAGTTTTGTTCTTTATATGTGACATCATTAGTCATGCTGATCTTTTTTTTCATGACACCATTATAGGAAAATTCAAAAGAAACCTAGAAATTTGATGTCATGATTAAATTTCAACCAATTATTTGCTGAGTATAGATATTTCACTAGTGAGGAGAAATAATTTTCTCACAGCGATCAAGAAATGTGAAAATAGCTCAAAAATTAGAGAAAGCTTTACTTAGTAGTGTTCTTGATTTTAATAATTCCATGAATATTAAGTTTTTTGGTTATAATTTTGTCAATGATTGCCTCAAGTTCAAAAAAAGTTAATTTAAGTGAATTTTGATAAACTTATGGCAAATGAATGAAAATTAGTCTGTGGGAAAATATCTATTAAGATATAAAGAATATTCTATTTTTTTTCAGTTCCAAGTGATGTGCCACAGATCACAAAAGTACAGACATTATCATCAACTGCAATTCAAGTAGGATGGCAGGTATGTAGAAACAAAGTTTTTAAAATAGGCTGTTAAACAGAAAAAAATCTTTGTTTTAGCTGAAATGATTTTGTCTTTAAAATCAATCCCCTATTCTGATTGACTCTAGATGAGTAGAAATTATGCTTAGATTAGTGTAGCCCATTCAAGTCGAAACAAATAGTTTGGTGAGTGGTATATACTACAAATCAATTGATTGGTCGAAACAAATAGTTTGGTGAGTGGTATATACTACAAATCAATTGATTGGTCGAAACAAATAGTTTGGTGAGTGGTAGATACTACAAATCAATTGATTGGTCGAAACAAATAGTTTGGTGAGTGGTAGATACTACAAATCAATTGATTGGTCGAAACAAATAGTTTGGTGAGTGGTAGATACTACAAATCAATTGATTGGTCGAAACAAATAGTTTGGTGAGTGGTAGATACTACAAATCAATTGATTGGTCGAAACAAATAGTTTGGTGAGTGGTAGATACTACAAATCAATTGATTGGTCGAAACAAATAGTTTGGTGAGTGGTATATACTACAAATCAATTGATTGGTCGAAACAAATAGTTTGGTGAGGGGTATATACTACAAATCAATTGATTGGTCGAAACAAATAGTTTGGTGAGGGGTTTATACTACAAATCAATTGATTGGTTGATTGATTGGTGTTTAACTTGACTTTCAACGCTATTTTTTTGCAGTCAGTTTTTATTGGTGGAAGAAGCCGGAGTGCCTGGTGAAAACTAAAGACCTTCTGTATGAAAACTGACGAGCCTAGTCAATTGAGATTGGAGTTGATTGCACATGCCCTGTTGGGAATTTAAACTAACAATCTCATTGATGAATGGCTAGTGATACAGTAGTTTGACCACTCAGTCACCAAGGCCCCTACTAAATATCAAAGGCGCTCCATTACATTACTCTTTATTATGTTTGTTGTGAACGTTAAATATCACGGCAGTACCTTTTTGTAAACGTTACGTCTTTCCCGGCAAATTTGAAAGAATAACAACTTTGTTTTCTTGCTTGTTATCAATCTTACATTTCTTTAGTTACTTGTATTTACATGCTTTATATTGTTGAATCGGTGTCGAGATGTACGAAATCATGCTTGCTTTCTATATAATTCATATTTAAGTACATACTGACAGTTATTTACATGATAAACCTTGACCGGCAACAAACTATATTTGTACACGCAAGGATAAGGCGTGCTAAGACCTATAAAAAAATGGATTTTGCTGATAGCAAATGAATTTGAACTGATCTTGAAAGATTCAAAGAGGTAATAACACATACACGAAAACACATTCAACCATTTTAACATATTGTATTTCATTTACCTGTATTTATTATTATTGATAATAATAATCTCTGATACTTTTAAAAGTTGTTTAGTCATTATTTAATATCCAGAAACCAAAGATATTGTTTGTAAATTTAAAGATTGGTAACAATCTTTACAATGTTGAATAAATAAGTAATCAAGTTTTTTTTTAAGAAAATTAATAGTTAATATGATTAATTCAGTTTAAATATGATATTTGTTTCAGGACCCTCCAATGAATACATGGAATGGTCAGAGTTTGAAGTATCGTGTATACTTTACTGATTTAAATTTTACCTCTGCAACAAATCAGATGACAACAGCACATTTTTCTATCAATATCACCACCTTGTCACCATGGAGATGGTACTCTTTTGTCTTGGAGATTGGAAATGAAGCTGGTTGGGGAGATAGAAGCAATAGTGTTATTTCAAATACATTTTCATCAGGTATTATCAGTTTAGTTTTTGTAGTTTGAAAAGAGCTGCTCATGTTGTGTTATTTCATCTTAGTAACTAATATGAAGAGAATCCAATGCTTTTTTTTTTAATAATCTTGGCTCATTAATTTTGAGTAACCTACCATTATGATTTGATATGAAATGTGATTTTTCCTGAATATGCATAAGATAATTGACCATTATGAATAAGGAGATGTTTTATGATTTGATTATGGATGTCAGCATTTCAATTTCAATAATTGTGAAGACAAAGTAGATTGATTTTAATGAAAAAATATATTTTCAGCCCCAACAGCACCTCCAGTGATTTTAATTATACAAGCATCAGATAAAGAAGTTGAAGTAACATTTCAGGTAAATAGCATATAGTAATTTATTTAAAGGACATATATGAAAACAATGAAAGTTGGAGCTGAGACTAATTTGTTACTGTAGTCTCAGGTTGGTGTTGAATTTTTTTTTTTTAGAATTTTAATTTAAGATGTTTAAGAGAATGAATTAACACCATTTCTATCCTTCTGTGTGTTATGGTATGTATAAACATGTCTATAAAACGTTTGTAGGCATTATTTTGGTCTGGTATAGCATTTATTAACATTTTAAACTTTGTGACTGCAAAAAGTTTCAAGGTCAAAGGTCACATCATAATGGAAAACCTAAAGGTACCATAAATTCTTCATCAGACCCCATCCTATGCATGAACATGCATATGATTAGTTTTCAGATATAACGGTAATAGGTTGAGGTCATAATATATACAGTTTAAGTTCCAGCTTTCATCCTGAGTCCTTGTCAAAAATAGAATGCTTGGAAATGAAATTCTATTAAATTTCAAGATAAGAGGGTCTTGCTCATGGTCGCAATATGACAAGAAAATTTAAACTCATTAGTATGGTATATATTATAAGTTGTTAATTGAATTTTTGCTAAATATTGTAAAATGATTGTTCTTGAGGAGAACTGGAATCATAGTTCATGTATGGGTCAATTGCAAAGGTCAAGTATACATGTTTTAAAACATTATAGATGTTACCCTATACATCAGATCTTCACCAAACTTTGTATAAGAATGCATAAATCCCACAAGACAGATAACCCTAAATTTAAAAAAGACAAATCTTTTAGAGGCAAATTATACAGATAATATATTTACAACAGGTCATACAATAATATACGCTTTTCATAAATACTATCATAAGTCTGTAGAAATGATGTTGTACTGCATGTAACACTCTCTTTTTTGTATACTTCCTTGTGATAACCTTTTTATGTCCAACTTGGTGCCATTATGTTTTACAATCTATGCATCAGTTCATTCATTTGTACATTCCTCAATTCGTCTGTTTGTTTGTCTGTATGTCCCGCTTTAGGTCAAAGTTTTTGTTCAAGGTAATTTTTACGAAGTTAAAGTCCAATCAACTTGAAATTAGTACACATGTTCCCTATGATATGATCTTTCTAATTAAATGCCAAATTAGAGTTTTGACCCAAATTCTACAGTCCACAAAACATAAAAAATGATAGTGTGAGTTGGGCATCCATGTTCTATTGGTGACATATTGGTGACCTTCTGCTGTTGTCTGTTCTATTGTCGGGTTGTTGTCTCTTTGACACATTCCCCATTTCCATTCTCAATTTCACTATGGACACATTTTTGTTCATAAATGATATGTTGTTATACAAATAATTATTTTATAGTTACCAGACAAGAGAACATGGAACAGTAAATTAACAGGAATTATTATACAGTATACAGATGGAAATTCTGTAGAGACAAACTATGTTGATAATATACAGAGGACTTCTTTGACAATCAGGTATGTATGTGTATTATTCTATGCAACAAAGTTGACTTGTGCAAATACATCTCATAAAATACTAAAAATTAATATTTTAAAGAAAAAGCACAGTTTTTCCGTTTTCATTATGAATTCAGCTGTGATATATTTAAAGATTAACTGAAGGCTCACACCCTCAAACAAGATGTTTTAACATTAAGGATACTCTGATATCTATTGATAAAAGCAGCAAATGATATCAAGGAAAACATGCTGGATTTTTCAACTGTACTCCTATAAACTATGTCAATCATTACCCTAAAAAATGCAATCATAACAACTACAAAAATCAAAACACATCACTAAGATCGTTGTAGGAAAAGTTGACATGGGCAATTGGAAAGGATCTACTGCAAAGATTAATCTTAAACTTCAACATTGCCTAAAATAAATGTTTTGTGATTTTATATAAAAAAATTGCTTTAATGTCAAAGGGAATGTCATTTTTTTTATAAAATGCTTAGTACCACAAAACACAGATGAAGTTTTATTTTTGGTGCTGTTACTTTTACTGTTCTAGAGTTATGCCCTTTTTAAATGGAAAAAGTGCTGTATTTTTTATGCCCCACCTACGATAGTAGAGGGGCATTATGTTTTTTGGTCTGTGGATCCGTCCGTCTGTGCGTCCGTTCGTCCGTTCAGGTTAAAGTTTTTGGTCAAGGTAGTTTTTGATGAAGCTGAAGTCCAATCAACTTGAAACTTAGTACACTTGCTGCTTATGAGATGATCTTTCTAATTTTTAAGCCAAATTAGACTTTTGACCCCAATTTCACGGTCCACTGAACATAGAAAATAAAAGTGGGAGTTTCAGGTTAAAGTTTTTGGTCAAGGTAGTTTTTGATGAAGCTGAAGTCCAATCAACTTGAAACTTAGTACACTTGTTGCTTATGATATGATCTTTCTAATTTTAATGCCAAATTAGATAATTACCCAATTTCACGGTTCATGGAACATGGAAAAGGATAGTGCGAGTGGGGCATCCATGTACTTTGGACACATTCTTGTTCTTTAATTCTTTCTAACTTAAGTTTACTTTAACCAATTATTATGAAACTTAATCAAAATGGTTATAACAACAAAATTCAAATCAAATACTAATTAGAGTATTGTCACTTTTACTGTTCTTAATTTATGTCCCTTTATAACGTTATATGCAAGCTTGGGCATCATCTGTGTCCCATGGAAGCATTCCCCATTTATTTAAATCAGTGCTATTTTAAGTTTTTAAATTTTCTCGCATGATCTAAATTGTTATTGGGCTGTTTCTCAATTTTTTCATTAGTAGCTTTAAAAAATAAAAGTGACTTGAAAAATGTATTATTACTTTTGCTTTAACAGACAACTGTTGCCCTGGACTGACTACAGAATAAGATTAAGTATATATACAGACAGTGTACCCAATGGTGATGGGCCTTATACAGAATGGAGAACTATCAGGACTAATGAATCAGGTAGGAAGAAAATTTTGCAATCATCCAATCATGAGCATAGAGTTTTTCATACCCCCCTCCCCCCCCCCCCCCCCCAAAAAAAAAAAAGTAACAAGGAACCTGTGACTAGTTTCTACAGGGTGGGGACTTTCAATATATATTCAATGCATGAATTTATCACTTGTGGGAATAGTTAATACTGGTTCATTGAAAAAGTGAAATAAAAACCTGTAAAAATATCCATGCTTACGCTACTTTGTAATCTAATGTAACTTGCATTTAAAGTGGTCAATTACTGTTTCTCAACTATAGTCCATCTGAAAGCACCTTTAATTTAGCTTTATTTAAAGTGTTAACTGTAATATTTTTTGAATTACTCTTTATGTACAATGCTGGAAAATATACTTTTGCAACTTAGCACCTGGTACAGTTGGAAATGTCAATCACCATGCCACACCAACAAGCATCACCTTAACCTGGTCACCCCCACAAAAACCAAATGGAGTTGTTCAACACTATGTAATCCAGTACCAGGATGAAGGTATAGGAGCAGACCACCTCACATCTAATATTCTGGTATTTAGACCAACAACTGAAGATACTATGTCTGGAAATGGTAAGTCACAGTCAATTTAACTTTAATGATTCATCTATTTAGAAATATTTACCTTATAAAACATAGGTAAAATGCATGTTTTGTCTAATATCTTGAAAACTTCTATAGCACAGCTAAATTGTTTAGAACGTTGAAAATCTACCATCTGTCCTTTTATGTACTGTGGATTCATTTATTTTCGTGGGTACCAATTTTTGTGTAAAAAGGAAAACTTGTTTGTTCATGGATATTTTATTTCGTAGTTTTGCAGAGGTCTGCATACAAGCTCATTGAATATTTGTCATTTGTTGAACATTTAATTTCATGGTTTACCTGTACTCACAAAATCCACGAAAATTAGTATCCTACGAATAATAATGAACCCACAGTAAATCAAAACTGTCATGACATCTTTTTTATAGCCCTTTACGACTTTTACCCATTTTTTTTCTTTAGTTTTGCCTATCATCCTGAATTTGACTTGAAATCTATCACAAAATAAAAGAACTTAAAACAGCAAAAATTGGTCAGTTGGCTCCTTATAGAAGTTATTGCCATTAACAATTTTTACAATTTGGATTAGTTTTTGCCTATTTTCTTGAAAACTTTTAAGATAGATAGAAATTTAAAATATCACAAATGATCAGCAGGACAACATCTACAAATATATCAACATGACCAAAATAGTGTGTCAACATTCTTTAGGAGTAATTGCCCTTTAAGATGATTTTTGCCGAAATTAATGTATGAAAGAAAACTATAAGCAGCAAACCTGATCTGCAAGGCAAGATCTACAAATATGTATCCATAGCTGAAACTATCAGTGGACTCCGTATAAAAATTATTGCCCTTACATTGATTTTTGTCGAGTCTACCTCTGAAGCTCGAGATAGGTATAAGTGATCCAGCGGTGACTACTGGGGCAGTAACTAACTACTTTGAAGCTTTTTATTTTAGAAGGCATAATATTTTAGAAGGTTACTGCATACTTTGTATATAGATGTCTTATGTTATGAAGTTTCTGTCTGTCATATGTCCATTGTCCTTAACCTCATTTACAGGATTCAGTGAATAATTTAAAAAAAAGGTTTTGTAAAGATAATTTCTCTGATTATGATTACATTTTTTAAAGTATAACTTTATTTAGTATGTGTGACCTTGACCTCATTTTCATGGTTCATTGGTCAATGTTAAGTTTTCATGGTTATATTTGTTTCTTAGATACTATAAACAATTGGTCAACTATAGTTAATGCATATATTGATTGAATGATTGTTAAATGTCTGTCTGTCATGGTGTGTCTGTCCTTGACCTCATTTGGCCCTTGCTAAAGGCAATGGTGACATTAAGTGTTACCTTTGACCATTCATCCTTTTGTCTCTCTATCTTTCCATTATTCCATCTTTCTGTCCCTTCTATTTTCATTTATGTTTTCAGAAATATTCTTCTTTTATAGTTTGTCTTATTTATTGCAGGACAGAAATACAACTTGTAAATACAAAAATAATGTATTTTATGTCATAAAACTTATGTCATATCTAATTGATCAGATGAGAAGCTTTTTGATAAACATGTTATGTAACAAATGTAAAAATGATCAAAAAGAACATGTGTTTAGCATTAACCTTTAAATAATAATTATTCTTTCCACAAAGTAAGAAAAATCGTTTTCAAACTTGAAGACAAATTTAAAAATTTTGATTAAAATTATTCCGTTGCCAGAGGTAAAACTTTTAGATTTAATAGAAATTGAAAACATTAAATTGACTGAAATAAACAACTTAAAAGAAAGTAATTGAAGAACATAAAATACAAATGGTGTATAATGTGTTGACTTTGCACTTGAGGATGTGTATAGGATGTGTCAGACATGAATGATTTTCCTGATGATTTGAACATCAATTTGTTTTATAAGTAATCATACTGTCAGGATAGTTGGTTCACGGCCAAAGTATATAGTCAGTCTTAACAAATTTGTAATTATAAAAATTTATCAACTTAAATAAAGATTGTACGGACTTATTTTGAGGAGTATATTAAGTCAGTCTTAACAAATTTGTAGATATAATTTATCAACTTATGATTATATATAGGCTTATGTTGGGGGGTATAAAAATTTACCAACTTACGATTTTATATCAATTGTTGGGGGGTAAAAAAAATTATCAACTTATGATTATACAGACTTATGTTGGGGGTATAAAAAATTTATCAAATTACGATAATATGGACTAATGTTGGGGGTTATAAAAAATTTATCAACTTCAATTGTATGGACTAAACATTGGGAGGTATGATTTTAATTTAGGTCTTAATATAGACATAAGACCTTTAAGCATTCTTTTTTCATTGGTGATAAATCTTTAACTTGAGCAAACATTTTCTTTGAAGGCAGCTTCAGGTTAAATGGAAATCTAATTCATTGTCTGGTTAGGCTACTATTTTTCAGATTGATATAAGAAACACTAGTTATTTAGAAAATATGTGTCCAGCTGCTTTGTAACATTTGTATGCTCTTGAAAAAATATTTCCAGAGCATATATTATAATTGTGACTTTGTCTTTCTATCCTTCTATCTGTGTGTCCAAAACATATTGTTTCAAGATGATATTACTTTAGTTTCTCTTGTTTTGAGGTTGGGAAAAAACGAAATTATGCACTGAAGAATGATATTTGGAAGGAAGAATATCCTTTTGACTCTGGGTTTAAAAGTTTAAAAGTGATTATAAAAATAAATATCAGCCATACCAACACCACCCTATTTCTGTGACTTTAAACTTTTTCTCGTTATCTAGTCAATTTTTCATCTATATTCTTTTTAAATCTTTATTCTAATAGATAATAAAATTGAGAATGGAAATGGGGAATGTGCCAAAGAGACAACAACCCGACCATAGAGCAGACAACAGCAGAAGGTCACCAACAGGTCTTCAATGCAACAAGAAATTCTCGCACCCGGAGGCGTCCTTCAGCTGGCCCCTAAACAAATATATACTGGTTCAGTGATAATGAACACCATACTAAACTCCAAATTGTACACAAGAAACTAAAAGTTAAAATGATACAAGACTAACAAAGGCCAGAGGCTCCTGACTTGGGACAGGTGCAAAAATGCGGCGGGATACCTTTTCAAACCTTAAAATCATAAAATGCAAAATAAAAAAAATAGAAAAAAAATTAAAAGAGAAAATGTATGTCAGTAAGTTAATCAGTACTTTTATAATAAGAGAGCTATATGATATTTCAAAAGATTATATGGCCATAAGTGGAATTTCCAGTGTCATGTATGAAATGTCTCTAATTACGATGAAATAAAAGATGTGAAAACAAATCTTGATGTATATCATCTTCATCAGTCATAATTATTCAGTAATCTGCATTTTAACTTTAACTTACGGCCTACAGCTAAACTTACACACCTGTTTAAATTATACAGGTAAAATGATATCTAATTAAAGGTATTGATAAAGATTGAAATAGATCACTGACATTTGAGATTTGTTTATATAATAGGTGAATAAATCTTATTTGATGATTATATTGTGAAGTTTTATAAATATCTATCTTGGAATTATGATTATACGTGAAATATAATTAATTTTTAACAATACTGTAAATAAGTAATCTGACTGATTGACCATACATAGTATATTTCCTATCAGAAAGATAAGGATTATGTTTCATATGGGATGTAAAATTTGAAGGTAAGTTTATTTTAATATTTAATAGGCTAATGTATATATATTTCATGAAAAAAATATTCAGAGGAGGATGACGATTTGATATTCAATGGGTTGAACCTGTTGCATCATTATTGATATTTTCATAATTTGATAATTAATTAATGAGAGGCAAATACATACATGGTTGTATCTTTCTTATTTTTCTCATAATTTATATCTTCAAATCTTATTCAGACTCGTTTTGTGTTTTTGATTCCATACCCTTGACTGGTATTAAAATTATCTGCCCTTTTCTTGATCCACCCACTTTTTCATAAATAGAATTATTGTTAATTGTTCTCATCACAACTTTGCGAGTAGTATTAGTCACTGCATTTCACTTTAAAAACTAGCAATCAAGTACAGTCAATTGAATAATAAATACTAATACCCTGTACTGCAGTAACAAAATATAAAATTACAATCAATCTTAATTTATTTTTAGTACAAAATTATATATTTTTAGAAAAATCTCTTGATTCAGTTATTGTATGTCAGGTCATCCATTGTCATTATCCTGTATATTGACAAACACATAATTTAATTAGCAAATTGGAAGTAAAATTTTACCAGTCAGGTTATGATAGACCTTATATAGATATTAAAAGATGTGGTATGCGTGCCAAATAGACAACTTTCCATCCAAGTTGAAATTTGTATAAAAGTAAACCATTATAGGTCAAAGTACGGCCTTCAACACAGAGCCCTGGATTACACAGAACAGCAAGCCATATAGGGCCCCCAAAAAATTGATTGTAAGTTTTACTGAAATTTGTATGACTTACTAGTATTTTTACTCTTAAGACTTTTTGTGAAAATGCGGAAGGTTCCTGACTAATTAGGACATGTGCAAACAAATGCAGTGGGATGTTATGTATAGAATAACATCAGACTGTCCTAAGCGCCTATCTATACAATAGTAGATTATGTCAGAAAATTAGATAAAACCACTCCTAACACAGATCGTGATATTAATTACATAATTATCAATTATATTGACCTGAAAATAGAATTTAGAATTGCTTTAAAGAATGTAAATCATATTAAACAGGTGGAAATCAATCACTGTAATTGGATGTTTAAACCCATTTGTGAATTACTATCCGAAAGTGTGATATTAGAATTACTTTCTTAAGAAAGATAGATTTTATAGATAATACTTACTAAGTGTAATTTTGATCACAATAAAAGGGCCTTTACTTCTGGTGAGCAACATTTCTGGGTGCCTACAATTATTTAAATGAAAAAAAACCCAAGAACACGGAAATTGATATTTAAGGGCCCACTCAGCCAGCAAAGTTTCATCTTATATTCGGTATAGGTTAGTATCTCATCATTTTACTGCTTTCAATGTCTGTCTTCTGACTAGACTACAAACATTAAAAAACAAACCTATTCAGTGAGTGATTTCTGTTATTTTTGTATACATATTGGATAAAATTAATAAAACTGTCACCACAAAAACATAAAAAAAAAACGTGCAGTAACAAAAAAAAAATAAAAATATAGATGTCAATCATTATTTGTCCTTCATATTAATCAATAGAATTTTGATTTTTAAACCTACAGCTATTCAGTATAAGTATTTCTGTTAAGTTTATACATATATATTTGTATGTTAAATATATATAAGGAAAAATGTTACCACAAAATCATGAAAAAATGCATTGACCAAAATATGAAAAACCATGGGTTGTCATATGTCCGTCAGATTGATGACTAAAGTTCCTATCTAAAAACTTTAAAGTCCTGTTATAATTAAAAGTACCAAAGTACAGTTGAATTGTACTAGAAATTATATTTGACTAAGAAGTGGCTATAGTATGATGTCAAGAGGAGAGTACTTTATGTGTTTTAATAACCCTAGTATAATCTATATAGAGGAGATATTACTGACTGTGAATAAAAATTGTATGTAAATAAACTGGAGACTTGTTTGTATATAGATTACGTTTCATGATTTATGATAAAGGATTAATTACCTAGTATAGTATGTACCCAATCTACATAATATATATCTTAAAAACTTGAAATTTGTATGCCAATGTATTGATTTCTAGTAAAATTGTGTTAGAAAAAACATATGGGGGTTGTTGAAGGCAATTACTGTAACTTCAACTGTTCAGAAACTATTGTGAGGTTTTTATTATGTGAAAAATGTGACTTGGTGCAGAAAGCAATTATAGAACTCCCATTCTGATATCTAAAACAGAATATAGATTTTCCTTAAATTGCAATAAATCTCACATTTTGTGTCCATTCTTCCAAAATCTCAATTATAGATGCATACAATGATTTCTGAACTCCATTATGCAATTCCAACCCCTCACAGAAACTTATATGCAAGTAATATATAAAGCATTCAGACAAGTTACTGATTTACTTCCTGTTATCTTAATCTTCATGTACTTCATTTAATTAAATAGTACCAAAAAGCGACCTAGGGCTGTTTTCTGCTCTTCGGTCAGGTTGTTTTTCCTTTTGACTTATTTCCTGTTTCCATTCTCAACTTTATTGTATTGCCTGAACAATTTTTATGGAAATATAGGTTAAGAAGAGCACAGCCTTTTGATTTTTTATTATACCCCACCTACGATAGTAGAGGGGCATTATGTTTTCTGGTCTGTTGTTCCTTTTCTGCGTCCGTTCAGGTTAAAGATTTTGGTCACAGTAGTTTTTGATGAAGCTGAAGTCCAATCAACTTGAAACTTAGTTAGTACACTTGTTGCTTATGATATGATCTTTCTAATTTTAAAGCCAAATTAGACTTGTGACCCCAATTTCACGGTTCACTAAACATAGAACATGAAAGTGGGAGTTTCAGGTTAAAGTTTTTGGTCAAGGTAGTTTTTGATGAAATAGAAGTCCAATCAACTTGAAACTTAGTACATATGTTTCCTATAGTATAATCTTTCTAATTTTAATGCTAAATTAGATTATTACCAAATTTTTACAGTCCATGGAACATGGAAAAGGATAGTGCAAGTGGGGCAATCGTGTACTTTGGACACATTCTTGTTATGTCCCATTTATGGGCATTATGTTTTCTGGTCTGTGCGTTTGTTTATCTGTCCGTCCGTTTGTTTGTCTGTTCCTCGCCGTTCATTCGTCCGTCTGTCCTGCTTCAGGTTTAAGTTTTGGTTAAAGTTTTTGGTCGAGGTAGGTTTTGATGAAGTTGAAGTCCAATCAACTCGAAACTTAGTACACATGTTCCCTATGATATGATCTTTCTAATTTTAATGCCAAATTAGAGATTTTTCCCGATTTTCACGGTCCACTGAACATAGAAATTGATAGTGCGGATGGGGCATCGGTGTATTGGGGACACATTCTTGTTAATACTAGATTAACTGCACCAATCTCATTCTCATTCATTAATAAGTACTTACAGATTTTCTTCATGATTTATTTCTTCACCATAATTTTGTCTCAGTTTAGTTTTAGTTAACGAATTTTTATATTTTATTTACTTCATTTGTGTCAAACAACATGTAGTGGGGTTTATCTGATCATCTTTTATGTATATTTGGAAAAAAAACATTGCTAATTTAGTGCTTTTTCTCTCGCAAATCAATTTTTTCTCTGAGAATTTTTCATCCCAACTTAGTCTCTTTATTAATCCATAAGACTTTTACTTATTACAGAAGTGGTCAAAAGAATCGAAACAGCTTTGACTACAGTGGTATTACCAAATCTCTCACCAGGCCATGTATTTAGGATTACTATTGTGGCAGTAAATGGTGCTGGTGTAGGAGACCAGTTTTATTACACAGCATCAACAGGTAGTTCTCTTAAAAAGTTTCTAGAGTTATTTCCCCTGTCACAATAAGATGAGTTATGACTGCCATTGAGACAACTATCCACCAAAATTCAAATAAAGTGGATGAAAACAATTACAGGTGACTGACTGTACAGCTTTTAAAAATGAGAAAAAAAAAATATAACTTTTAGTCTGGTATAAGAACATTCTGTTTGAGTAAAAACTTTTTCAAGACTGTTATAGCAATATTTTAAAAAAAAGAATTTGAAGAAGATTACTAAGCTATGTGTTTCCTTAAACAACCTGTTCTTGTTATAATTTGGAAAAATATCAATTGATATATATATATATATATATATATATACTGTGTATGAGTATATATCTATATATATATATTTATATACAACTCGTCTAAACATCAACCCAACAATGTTAGATCTGTAAATTTGCTTTCGCAAATTTTTTGTTCTGCCCTCGCCGGGATTCGAACCCATGCTACTGAGATATTGTGACACCTAGCATCGTACTACAGTACATGATATATAAGGCATGGAGATGTTATTTTTACAGATCAGCTCAATTATCTATAGTAAAGGATCCTACAAATTAATGCAAGATACAGTCACAGAAAGTAATTATATTTATAAGTACGTCTGAGTCAGTGACAACTCTACAACAGATTTATCCATCGGATCACCAGCAATGATGGTGATACATGGCTGTGTACATTATGTATATACAACTCGTCTAAACATCAACCCAACAATGTTAGAACTGTTCTTCCCTCGCGGGGATTCGAACCCATGCTACTGAGATATCGTGACATCTAATCGCCTGCACTGTAGCTGTCCTGCTAGACCACACGACCACCTGGGCTTCACAATAATAAAGCTTTCAGTGGCTGTGTGTTACCTTTCCTCGTCAGTTTTAATCTAGCGTCGTACTACAGTACATGATATATAAGGCATGGTGATGTTATTTTATATATTTATATATATACTCATACACAGTGAGGATATATTTAATGCCCCCCCCCCCCCAAAAAAAAAATAAACATAATAAAAACCAAACAAACTATGAATCAAAAATTTGCTTTTTATTGTGGAAAAAATAAATATGGAAAAACATTCTAGCCTCTCTAGTTTAAACAGAATTTATTACACAGCATCAACAGGTAGTTCTCAATGAAATGAGTGAGATTGCCAATGAGACAACTATCCACCAAAGTTCAAATAAAGTGAATGTAAACAATTACAGGCAACCCTTTGGCCTTCAACAATGAGAAAAACCCATACCCTATAGTAGCCTATAAAACTAATCGGTTTTAGTAAAAACTTTTTTCAAGACTTTTATTATACGTAACATTTATAAAAAACATACATTGAATAAGAAGCATTCTGTTTCCTAAAACAGCCTGTTATTCTTATAATTTATCAAATTTATCAATTTATACTGAACATATTCAATTGGTTCCTTCTTATACTTATAGTCACACAGTAAGAATATACTTAATGGAAGTTAATGCCCCCCTCCATTTCCAAAGAAAAATATGTATAACAATTCATCGTTTATTGTGGAAAAAATTTGATACTCAAAATTTTATTTCTAGCCACTTTGCCACCTTTGCCTATTGAAACAACAACAACCAAGGAGGAAATGTCAACTGAGGCCACAACAATCAGCCTCTCTCAATCTAAGGGAGTTAACTCTGTGTTATCGCCAGCAGTATTTGGTGGTATTATAGCGGGAGCTGTACTTGTTGTCATGGTGATAATACTGGTTACCTGCTTATGTATCAGGAGGAAAAGATTAGACCAGGCTAAATATGGTAAGATGCATTGTGAAATTACAACAATAAAATCTGATATTATGGAGAATCACAAAATTTCTTATAATTGTATACCTTCCCAATTTGAAAATTCAGAAATAGTGAACATATATTTTTTTTTAGAATTGAATAGTTACTGTTCGAACTCTTGCTACAAAACCATTATTACTATGATGTGAATAAATATCGTGGGGTTTATCTCAATAAGAAAGCAACCCAGCGAAACTGAAATACTTAAAACGAAATGTCTTGAGGTTGACATAATGTCTTCACTAGTGATTCTATCCTATATCTAGTTCTTAGTAACCCTGAATCTTACAGTGACTTGACTATTAGTGTTGCTCTCCACCAATTGCAACTTATTCAAAATTTTGACCAAATTGCAATTTGTTTTATTTATCCAAATTGTTCAACTGGTCAGAATATTGAACAAATTGCTTAGTCAAAATGTGAAAGTGCAAGGTGATAAAATGAAATATACTTACAATCCTATAAGACTTTAACTGCACTTTAATGATGTTGTGACAATATCAGTCTATCAGTTTGTATAGGTATATTATAGTCATTTCCATGCTGAAGGAACTGTTATTATTTTGAATTGCTATAAAAATGTCCAAACTAAGCTGTCATATAGTTTTTCTTTTTAAAAGTATTCTATATTCATAAGAATCAGATATCATTTTAAATAAAACATCATATATTCAGTAAAATATGTGTGAAATAACAATATGCCATTGATAAGTTTCCATGGGGAGATAATCATTTTGAAAGAAAAAATGATTATCTCCCCATGGAAACTTCCTACAAACCTATTGCAATTTTACACATATTTTACTGAATATGAAATGCTTTAATTCACATAATGTCTGATTCTTATGAATATAGAATACTTTTAGAAAGAAAAACTATATGAAAGCTTAGTTCGGACATTTTTATAGCAATTCAAAATAATAACAGTTCCTTCAGCATGGAAATGACTATGATATACCTATACAAACCGATAGACTGATTTTGTCACAACATCATTAAAGTGGAGTTAAAGTCTTATAGGATT
The DNA here is from genome assembly GCF_965363235.1 of Mytilus galloprovincialis. NCBI lineage: Eukaryota > Metazoa > Mollusca > Bivalvia > Mytilida > Mytilidae > Mytilus > Mytilus galloprovincialis. The sequence continues at coordinate 54,753,669 of NC_134839.1, forward strand.
GTAAGTATGTTTTATTTTATCACCTTGCACTTTCATGACTTGGCTGTAGTTTTCTACAGCAGTAAGTTCAAATTTCTGACCAGTTGATTTTATAAAACAAATTGCAATTTGGTCAGAATTTTGAATAAGTTGCAATTTGTGGAGAGCAACACTAACAGTCAAGTCACTGTAATGAAAAGGGAACAAGTTTAACAGAGTGTCAAACAAAGATCAGATGTCTACACCTAATTCAGGAACAGATAAAAAACAAACCCAGTAGAGATACAGCTTAACAAATCCACAAATGAGTATCCTGATTATATGTAGAATACAAGCATAAAATGCCATGGGCACAACCAATTGATTTTCTAGGAAAGGGGTAGCAGTAGAAATTTGGAAAGGAATTTCTTTGCTTGTAAAACCTTAAGAAAAAAGCAGGCCTAGAAAAAGGTGGAAATCAACATTCCCACCCCCAAAAAATCCTCATTCTATAATCAAAATCAAATTAAGCAGGAATGATATGTGTTGGTTCTTTGATAACATTTTCTATGCAGATTTAGTTCTACAGGTTTTTCTGTACATTAATATACTCAGCAATTCAAGAAACATAACCATATCCTTTTCTGTTGTTTGAATGTTTTCACTTTTCTTTGGTTTGAAATTTAAAAAAAAATTGAAACAAAAGCTTGAAATTATTCTTAAGGTAAATATAATTGGAGAAATCTCTTTCTAAATCTTGCAGCAAAGTTATCCTGGGTAAATAAATTTTAAATTGTACAAACAAATGCAATTTTTAATCATGATTTTGTTCTTTCTTTCAATTCAATGAAACAAGTTAGGGCTATTCCAGTAAAATTTACCTAGGAGGGGCGGAACGCCGACGATATTTTTTTCCATAGGTGGGGGGTTGTCAACATAATTGTATTCTGGAGGGTGGTGGTCCCGATTTAAATTCATTTCTATTGGTGGGGGGTTTCTGAATGATAGGTTAAACATATTGTTCCGCCTGTTATGAAGGAAGATTCTCCTGAAAAGGTCGTCCGACTGCAAATAAAGTTGGCAGACCACTAATTTTAAGCGTCCGTTTGTGTTCTTGTCAAACCAGTGATAGGGAAGGACGTGCCCCCTGCGCCTATAGCGCATATTGACAAGAAATGGCGCATACAGTGACAAATGTAAGCGCCCACGTGGCGCACGATACTTTTCACTTCGTTTCGAAACGTTTAGATATCGTCAAATGAATTTTCGATCGTGTTCCATGCCGCCATGTGTGTGTACACAACTGTGTAATGTTCCCCCAATAATAGGAGCACCTATATATTTTTGGGACGTCTCAGATGTTTTCCTATGACAATAGAACCATGCGATTTCACGTCTCGGATGTTTTCCTATTGTAATAATAAAACCATGCGGTCTAACTGATAACCCGAAAAACGTAATTAACCATCATTCATGATATATATTTTTTTTATAAACAACTTTAAATTTGTTAAATTTGGCTAGTACAGACGAGATTTAGCCCTTATAATAATCTCATTTAGTTTAGCTTGCTATTATTTCGATTGAAGAACCCCAAAGACTTTTTAGGAATATAGTTTTTGTCTCCATAAAAGACGCTTAACTGTCCTTGTCATTTTTTGGTCTTTGGCTCATTTTGACATTTTGTAAACATGACTTCTTCATAGCCTGGGGTCCTGGCTAATCTTGTCAGTATACGAATATTTATATTTGGCACAGACAATTAGATTTTTATTGCGCATGTTGCGTGGGTGGTATTGAAGGAAAAAAATGGCCTAATTTTTGCTGAAAAATATGGCCTTGTTACACAGGAGAGTATATCATCATCCTCAACATTTGCCTATTGAAAAAAAAATGTATAAAGAAATATGGTTGATGCCAACCAGTTTCCCCACCTGAAGAATATGTCGTACCTGAAAATGTTATTGACAGTTTTAAAAATAAAATGGGCCATAATTAAAATCGCACCCCCCTTTTTAGGTCACTGTGAGCTATTGCCGTCATGTTGCATCTGTCGTCTGCTGCTCCATAACATTGTTACATGTTTCATTTTATATTTTAATAGCAACATAGCTAGTATAAAAAAGAAGATGTGGTATGATTGCAATTGAGACCAGAGACGGATTTAGGGGGGGGGGCAGGGGCCCCCCCTTTTTGTAAAAAAAATTGTTTGCTTATATAGGGAATCACTGAAGCGTGACTGGAGCGGGCCCCCTCTTAGGTCAGTCAGTGGGCCCCTACTTATGAAAATTTCTGGATCCGCCACTGGAGACAACTATCCACAAAAGACCAAAATGACACAAACATTAACAATTATAGGTCACCGTACGGCCACGTAGGTACACATGGTAAGATTTTTATCAGACATTAGATATGTTAGATAACAACTTTGTCATACACCTGTAAGTGGGTCTCAATTGGGTCAACAGTTGACATGGGATCAGACTTTTTGAGTCAGAATGATTCATGATTGTCATACAAATACACATAAAAACCTGAAATGAAGTCTGGCATGATACAGGAAGTCAGAAACTGCAGAAAATGTAAAAATTATGATAGGATTTAGGGAAAGGGACCCCCCGAATTGAGACCCACTTTTGAAATAAAATTCTGTTGTCATTCATTAATATCGACTGTGGTCTGCATGATGATCTTGATTTGAAAGAATATACTTAAATATGAACACTGTAAAGGCCATAAAGCTATTGCAAAACATAAATTGGTGAAACATTTTCAGAGTATTCAGTCATCTGGCATTTGACATATTTTTTTATGCTTCTGGACAGGAGTGGTCCATTTTTTATATCTCTCTTTCCATGAATGGTTCATTTGAAATACAGGGGTGCAGGAATTCTTTAGTCCTACTAAACTATAATTCATGTACTGTTGCTTCAAAATGTCTTTTAATGCAATCTCAAATGAAAAGACTCCAATATTCTGCACTGAAATAGATAAACCAACAAATTTTACATTTATTTGACAGGATGCAACATTTTTGTATACTTTAAAAAACTAGCTAACTTTTATTTTTTTTTCTCTAGGTAGGGGGTCTTGGAAGAAAATACATGTTCTAGGTGGGGGTGTATTTTTTTAATCTTTTCCATAGGTGGGGGGTCAAAAAATAAGTGGCGTTCCACCCCCCCCCTGGATAATTTTTACTGGAATAGCCCTTAAACAAAAGAATTAAAAAGATCTGAGGGTATAAAACAAATTTTTTATCTTTTTTTTTCTAGATTTTTTTTTTCTTTCCAAATTTTGAAGACTTTATAAAATTTAGTGCTCTAAATGTAAAAAAAATCAATGTGTAAAAAGCTTTAGGAATAGCAGTTTGAATATTCAATTATGAAAGTATTTATTTTGTTGTTGAGTATATTTTGGGGATTTCTTTACAAAATATTGTAGAAATTAACACCTGTTTATAGGTCAAGGGTACAAAGTATCATATAACTTTAAATATCTTGATTTAAGAAATGGGAAGAAGGAAGCTAGTATATGTGTTAAACCATATTAAACAGATGTTATTATATATCACATGAGGAAAAAAAATGAAAGAAATAATTCTATAAACAATATTAGGAATTGTAACAAATTTATGTGAAAAGCAGTTGATAGAAATGGAAGTCTTAAATACAAGTAAGAGTTTCTTATGTTGTGCATGAAATTGACTGTATTATGCATATTTCATAATTGTATAAGATATTTTGATTCTCAAACTTAATGAGAAAAAGAAAAAAGTCCCTCATATATGTACAAGCTACAGATTTCAATGGAATAGCCAGTTATGTTTAACATTGGTCAACCACATTTGATGATGACTGCCCCTGTCTCTGCTACAACTTTAAGTTATTAGAAATTAATTGGAATATTATAGCATGTACACTTTTACCAGTTTTAACTAAAGTTTAACCTAAATGTTTTAGTGAATACAAAGAATCCTGCAGTATTTGGAAACTTACAAGGAGACAAATCTTTAAGGTAAGATTTCATTTCTTATTAATGTAAGATATAAAATTGAATATATGTTGATTTTAATTTTTTACAATACTGTTACAGTAAATGTTGAAATTATAGTGGAGGGGTTATTTTTTTTTCGTGATTATATAAAATATGCAGAAATTAGTTTTAAAAAAGTTAATTATCTAAAGTAACAAGTTATTGCTTGAGGTCTGAAAGAAAATAGTTTAAGGTGGTACCCAACACTTTCACTAAAATCAAATTGGCTCGTTTAATTTTCATAAAATTTGGACAAAGTATTTACTTTGACCCTTTAACCAAAATATATAAATTTCAAAAAATTTGAACCAACCATTTTGTCAGAAAAATTACACTGGTTATATAGCAATTTGACAAACACCAATTGTGATTAGTGGGAAGCTTGATATTCCTTTTACAACACAACGTAATTAAAACGTTTAGCTGATTTTACAGAGTTATCTCCCTGTAGTGTTAGGTACCACCTTAAACCTGCTACATGTTCAAGTGCATGTCACAGAACTTTCTCAATGGTTGTCTTATCTTATTGATATTTTTATATAATTTTGGTTTTCGAGCATAAGGTTTTGATGAATAATGCTTAAGTTTATCTTTGTAAAATTAATTCTCAAATCTCCTAGACTCTTTGTCTATTGTGAAGGACCTAATGCTGACCTATAGATGTCTTTTTTGGTGTCATTAGGTTACTGCCTCACTGATGTATACCTCACATATCACCTCTTATTCAACTGGATAAAACATTCAAATACATCTGCTTGACATGAATTGTACAGGTATATTTTGTCAATTCATTGCCAAAAAAAATTTGGTTTTGTTATTTTGATATTGAACTTTTAACCATTTTGTGTGTAAGCATACAGATCTATTTCTTTATCATTTTTCTATAATTTCAGAACATCTAAATCTGAACAGTTAGACGATGGGGGATCATTACGGAGAATAGATTTTGTAGGAGACACTGTACAATATGGATCTAATAATAAAACAAAGAAGGTAATTTAGGAATACTGAAGGTAGATTTTGTAGGAGACACTGTACAATATGGATCTAATAATAAAACAAAGAAGGTAATTTAGGAATACTGAAGGTAGATTTTGTTATAACTGTATAAATATGATACAGTGATCTTTGAAAGAATATGTTTTAAGATTGTGAAAATTTGTAGATATGATCACAATGTGTATGAATTTTTTTGAACATCATAGGCCATTTTTCAGATCAATCTTTGTTATTGAATACTAATATGTCTGACTAATGTTTTCTATCATAAGTATATTTACAAAAAACGTCAGAGATAAAAGATAGTTGATTGGTGATTGCTTTAAGCCACATCAGCACAAAAAGCTATATTACAGAAAAAAATAGGTTGCATGTGAAAGAAAATGTTGGATCATCTCTTAACATATAACCTCCACTTATGTAATGGATTTATTTCTATAAGTTGTTAGAACTATCAAACATGTACTTTCACCATTTTTGCACTTCTTGAGTGTTGATGTTGAATCAGCATTTGAATAGAATGGATATGGGGGACATAGAGATGTTCATAGGACATCATGAAGATCAGTCTTGGATTACTGGTACCTAAATATTAATCAATATATCAAAGGAACAAAGCTGTAATTGTTGTTCTACATCTTGGCAGTTGCATAAATGTTTTCCACCCAGATATAAACAGCAAATACTTTACATCAAAATCAAAACATATAAAAAAGAAGATGTGGTATGATTGCCAATGAGACAACTCTCCATAATGACTAAATGACACAGAAATTAAAATCTGAAGGTCACCATATGGCCTTCAACAATGAGCAAAGCCTATACTGTATGTCAGCTATAAAAGGCCCTGAAATGACAAAAGTAAAACAAATAAAACGAGAAAACTTTGAATGACCTTAAATTTATTTACAAAAAATGAACAAAAAACAAATATGTAACACATCATCAAACAACAACCACTAAATTACAGGCACATACATACAGAATGTGGTGGGGTTAAACATATTTTAGCTGTATCCCAACCCTCCCCCTGAACTCCGACAGTGGTATAACAGTACAACATAAGAATGAACTATAAAAATCAGTTGAAAAAGGATTAACTCATCAGATGGATACTATAGAAATACTACAAAGAGTGGATATAGCATACTTGTTTATTCCAAAACGAAAAAGACACTAAGTACAGATCTGAGAGTACTCCCAGTTACTGACAGCTAGTTCAAATAGTTATCAAAGGTACCAGGATTATAATTTAGTACGCCAGACGTGCGTTTCGTCTACATAAGACTCTTAGACAACTAATAAAAAAAATCAAATTCTTTTTCACCAATGTCAACGACTGCATATGCATTATGCATTGCATGTTAAACAGGTTATGTTTTTCTGCAAAAAAAATATTATTCATTGTCCAGAAACTGAAAGACATAAAAAAAATTCTCAGAGCTTCATCAAGACGTGAACAAAGAAAAGTAAGATTGCAACAGGCAACAAAAAGCAGTGTACTGCATAAGCATGGTTAAACCATAATTATGATGGCATAAAGTCATATGAAACCTCAAATTAAAAAAAATTGATGCATATGTTTTTTTCATAACTAAATGGTTAGTTTTCATTATAAAACTTTAATATGTACATATACTTATTTTTGAAGAAAATTCTTTAATTTGTCCACATTTAGAAGTTTACTTTTTTTTAATTGCTTGCTTCCAGGAAACAATTTGACGACATATTTTCCGTTTGCAAAGTGACCTTAGCGTGACCCTTCTCGTAAAAATCTGGTGAACGCAATACGCATGGATCTGTCTTTAAAATAAACAGTATCTGATTGTACATGTTAAACACATGCTCAATATTCATGCTTTTTTGTGTATTGTTTACTATAAGGTGACAATCGGTAAACTACGGCTTGAAAACACGAAAATTAGGTAGCTGCCATTTTTTCACCTCTTATCGGACAGATAGAAAAAAAATTTGACGATTATACGATATATTTGAGTAAAAAATGATAAAATCTTGCTCAGAAGACTAAGTTTATGATGTATACATAAAATTGAGAATGGAAATGGGGAATGTGCCAAAGAGACAACAACCCGACCATAGAAAAAAACAACAGCAGAAGGTCACCAACAGGTCTTCAATGTAGCGAGAAATTCCCGCACCCGGAGGCGTCATGCATTGGTTCAAGCATTGGATAAACATTATTTTTCAACCGTCACTCTTTTCATATGACTTTAATGAAATATGATGTGAATCTGTTTATAACAAACAGGTTTGTTAAATGACTTCTGTTATAATCTTATCTTATTAACTATTTGGATCTGAGCGTCACTGATGAGTCTTATGTAGACGAAACGCGCGTCTGGCGTATACAATTATAATCCTGGTACTTTTGATAACTATTATGAATACTCTTTGCTTTCTTTTTATAGGAACAGCCTTCAATAGTTATATCTTCTTTAGAGGTACCAGGAACACAGCTTATAAAGAGATCAAGCAATAATTCTATAAATGGTATGTTGCTACACAAAAAAACAGATTTTGATAGGGTTTCTATCAACAACTTAAAGCAAATATTGGGCACAAGTTTGTAAAAATGAATATTTTAAAAAGTTAAATGCATGACCAAATGAGGGATAACTGCCCTAAAATCATATGGTGATAATGGTGTAGGCATGCAAAGAGTCTATAGATTATGGCTTTGAAGTTTTTTTAAAGTAATTTGTATGTCATTGAATATTATATATGATCATCTTTAGTTGGTGCTTGCTGCATCACACCTACATTATTCTACAGATTTTGTTTAATATTCATGAAAGGTTTTATTAGAAAAGTATGTAAATTGGTAACTCAGGTGCCCTGGAAGGGCCAGTTGTTTCTGCTCCACTAGTAACACATTTGATTTGAAGATGTCTTCATATGATATTGATATTTTTAGGAATAGAAAATCCAGGTTACAAAGATCAAACAGGGGAAACAGAATCACTAGCTGTTTCTATGACGCTGTCTTCAGAAGATTTCTTGGCAGAGGTATTATACCCGTTGACTTATTTTGATAAAAGTTACATTTAGAAAACAAAATTGCCTGCAGACATCATTCTATTAATCTTGAGAATCAAAGCAGTTATGTTAAAGTCAACAAGAATTATCTAGTTAATGCGTTATAGTTAAATGATGTTATTATTTTTTCACAGATTTATAGGATTTATAAAATTAAGATTATCAAAATTCTCAAAGTTTTCTTTAACATGTATGTTCTAGTGACTTTTAATTGAAATTCAACTGGATTAAATCGAAATCAGACAGTGATCAATGGGAGATAACTCAATATGAATTATACCAACAAGATTATGTAAGTTTAATATGTAAAAAAATAAGGAATATGAATATGTTTTTTTTTCAGTCAGCAAGTTTAAAAAGAACTAGTCGAATGAGAACTGAAAGTGCAGCAGCTATAGCAGTATTACGTAACCAACGACTACCAAGGTTACCTAGGTCACAGGATGATACAGACACTTTAATAAACCATGACTCTGTTGTGATTTATACAGAAAGGACAGCACTGTGACCTATTGTCTGTTATTTCATTTCTCACTGATCAGGAATGATCTATTACATCAACACAGTATTTACAGATAATATTATTCCAATTCACAATAATAAGGAATGAACAATTATTATCTTTATATGAATAATACAGCATTTTGTTTTGTTTCATTTCACTTTTTGATCTCATTGCATCAATCAATATGTGTTCAAACAAAATAAAACAAAAGGTGAACCTTTTGGGTTTTAGGATTTTTTAAAAGGGGGAAATGGGAGGAAGAGGGTCATTTTTTTTCTTCTTCACTAAACTTTTGTTTTCTCATCTTTTGCTTGTTTATTTTGGTAAGCTTAAACCATTTAGAGAAATGATTTTACTGAAGCATCCTATAACATTCAGATTAGTTCTTTTTATGCCCCATTTATGGGCATTATGTTTTCTGGTCTGTGTGTTCATTCGTCTTTCCGTCTGTTTGATCGTCCCTTTGTCTGTCCCACTTCAGGTTAAAGTTTTGGTTAAAATTTTTAGTCGAGTAAGTTTTTGTTCTTGAAACTTAGGAAACATGTTCTCTATGATATGATCTTTCTAAAGGAGTAAGTTCGTTAAAGGCCCGGATTATAAAGTTCAATGTTAAAAGACAAAAAAATTTTCAAGATGACTTAAAGACATGTGAGAAAGATAAATAGAACTATTTTTGTCAAAGTTTTATTCTAACACATTGATTTTTACATCCCAAAAAGGTCAAAATATGTGATTTTAGTAAAATTTGACAAAATTGGCTGAATTTCAACCATATTTATAATGAAGATTACATTTGTCAACAATTTTGTTAAGTGTTAATTATCTTTTGATTGAATGTATTAGTTGCACATAGCAGGAAGGATGAAATGGTCTTGTTTTTTTAATAGGAGCAAAATTTCATTGATAATGAGTTTTTTAATGTCTACATTTTATCACTTTGGCTAATGATCTAACTGAATGTAAATATGTCAGTGTAAGAAAAGACTATCATACTTAATCCACTGATGTTATTATTTCCATAGAAATATTATTATGGAATACTTTGTTATAATATCTGTTTTTCTGATAAAAATTCTGCATTGAACTGTTGAGTAACTATTACAACACACTAATGTATCAAAATAAATATTAACCGCTGTATACTGTGTGCATTTGTTAAAGAATAGAATTATAAGTGTTAACACGTTGAAGGAAGTACATTTTGTAAGAGGTGCAGAAGGACTTCAAACTAAAAATGTGAGCATGTTCAATGATTCTACAATCCTATGAAATGACTAAAAGAAGCATTCAATACTTATAATTACATTTTTTTGCTAGGATCCTGAAAACACAATTTCTATCAAGTTTTTCTTTTATTTACCTGTGCACTTTATTGTGGAAGCATGTGTCATCATGAATGTTACATGAAGGTTTAATTTAATTTCAGAATGACAAGAGATCTCTGTTAGCCAATCATAATAATGTATCATAATGAAACATACAAAATTGCAATATAATTAAACAGTATGCTTTCTTTTGACCCATACAATTTTTCTAGTACAAAATTTTAGAAATGGGATTGTACTTATTAAGATTCCTTAGTGTCCATACTTCAAGCTAAATTACTATGGATTCTTTATTACTCATTGGATACCAAAGGAGTAGGTCTGGTAAGGGCCGATTTCGGTCTCAAATTTCAAGTTCATCTAACGAAAGATTTTAGACACTTTCTAAACACTTAAGTGTCTAATTCAATTGATTCAATTCGTTAATGTGGAAGATTTTACCTTAATAAGTCATTGAAAACGCCCCGATTCAAGCTTAAATATGAAAAATCTATCAAATATGCCAAAAATTGTCACTTTTCAGATGGTTTTTGTCAAAAATGAAAGTGGCCGCATCTGTGATCATCCTCAACCTTTATATATATTATGTATTATCATCAAATACAACTTACATTTCAATATAATGAATGAACACGAATGCGGCCACTTTCATTTCAGACGGAAACCGTCTAAAATTTAACTAAAATGCTACAATTGTGAAGATTTCAGTAATTTAGCATGACTTAATGATGCTGGTACCTGTTATATGTGCATTGTGTTGTCAAAAACAGCCCATATTTATGTAGCAGAGGCATTCTACTTTGCAATAAATATCTAAACGATTACATTTTCACAATTTTCTAAAACTGCTATATTTTGAGGCCAAAAAGGGGTCTTACTGAACCTACTCCTTTCGTGAGTTTCATGGGTACAGTTGAACCACAAATTCAAATGTTAAACGAATAATATATTTTCAATAGGCTTTGTATAAAGCGATTTGCAAAACTATGAAATCAAATAACCACAAATATGCAAGTTTTCATCAATCCATGAAAATTGATACTGACGAAAATATATATTAATCCATACTATAAAAGATTTTATTTTTTCTGAAATTAAAAAATACCTAGTTAGATACCACATAACTTTCATATTTTTGATTCTCAGATAACCAGATAATTATATTGTGTTTTTATGTATTATTGTTGTGAAAGATGTGAAAGAATATCTTTAAAAGGTTTTGAAAAGAGAGAAATATATGTGTAAAAGGTTTTTGAAGAGACTTATAGTTAATCATAATATTATTAAATGATATTTTTAAAAGTTGAAGTGACGTTTAAATAAGTACAATCATTTTCTTTACATAACCATTACTTTCTTGTATTCATGGCAAGTCCATTAATTTCCTCAAAGTATTAAGCATTATTAAGATTTGAACCGATTAGTTTGTAAATTTTCAGATATATAGAAAAAAAGATAATGTCTTGTCTGTCTTGTAGGAAACCTGTCATATAATCAATTTTTAAATAGAAAAATAAATATTCCTGGTTGTCAAATGCAAATGTGAATCTAAGATGGGGAGATGAATAAAGGGTATATGCTATAATGTGCACTCTGTTGTTGTTAATTTATGTAAATTTACTCAAATGTATTAAGTTAATATATTATTAAAGTTGTTAAATACCGATGAAATCATTTATATGTGAATTCATATGTTAACATTTATCTTCACAGAATTTTACTTTATTGACACCATGTTACGATCTTTGCTATAACCTATAGGCAAAATGGAGTTAAATTTAAGAACAAATTGATCCTGTATGGAAGTTGTCATAAATTGTTTTATCAATATGACCATTACTTGTCAAAAGTATTCTTTGAAATGTGCACAAAAGAATATGTTTGACATATAATAACAGGAATGAGACAGCACCTATCAAAACAAAAAATCTTAAAGAACAATTACAACCAACATACAGTTCTCATGTGAATGAAAGCAACAGTATACTGATGTTCAATAGTCATAAATAGATTTAAGAGAAAACAAATCCGGGTCACAAACCTAAACCAAGGGAAACACATCAACTGTAAGAGGAAACAACCGAACAACATAACCACTTAATTGCTACTAAAACTAAAGCCAAAATACATAGAAACGGACTACATAAAAATCAAAATTAACATACATCTACACAAAGACAAAATTTGGACGAGATATTTAGGATATGGAGTATATCTCAATCTTGAAATAGTATTGTTAGTTCTCCCATTAATTTATAATTAGGTTGCATGTAACAAATGAACAGTTCACGAAAACACAAGTAAACCAGTTCATAAAAAGTATTCACTGCATTGCTACACAGAGGTGTTTTAAGTGTAAAAATGCAGCAAAAAGTAACAATACTAAATATATCATATCAATGTATGTTTGCAGGACAGGTAGATAGAATTTATTGTTGCTACTGATATGAAAATCAAGACCCATTGGTGGCCTTTCGCTGTTGTCTGCTTTTTGGACGGGTTGTTGTCTCTTTGACACATTCCCCATTTCCATTCTCAATTTCATTTCATAAACATCTAAGTCTCAGTTGCTTCTTTTTTCAGGATAATTATGTTTCCTTGTCCATGTCCTTTACAGCTATCACAGCTTACTATGTTGGATAGGGTTTGCACATGGTTAAAGGCTGTGCGGTTACCTATTGCTTGCTTTCATCCACGACATTTAGTCTACTGGATATTTGTTTCATTGACAATCATACCACATCTACTGGATTTTAGAATGAAATTCAAAACAGTGTGGCTGTGGCCATTGATTGACACATTAAATTCATCCATTGACTGGGACAATTTACGTGAACGTGGGTCTGTAACGACCACTGTTCACGACGTACCTACGATAGACATTTAAACTGTGGGGTCACCAAAGGTTTCTTAACGCCTTTAATTATAAAATAATTCGAAAAATTAATCAGGAATAACCTTTATGTTTTGATTTATACAATTGATATAAATCAAAACATCGTGTTATTACTGGTTAATTTTTCGAATTACTTTATAAAGGTGTTGAGGAACTTTGGTGACCCCATAGTTTAAGTGTCTTTAAAAAGTACATAGTGAGCAGTGATCGTTACATACAAAAGTTCACCTAAATTGTCCCAGTCAATGGATGAATTTGATGTGTCAATCAATGGCCACAGCCACACTGTTTTGAATTTTATTCTATATAAACAATAAGTTTGTTGGTAAACTTTTTATTATTGCATTCACTGACTGCTGAGACAATTCAACCAACTAGTAGTCTTCTAGGTCATCTGAAAATATATCATAGTAAAGTTTTTTTTTTAATTTACGTTTATTTTTTATGATTCACAATTTAAATTTCATCCTCTACCCTTTTCCGTCGGTCTTGTTGATTGTAGTTGAGGGTAAACAATGATTTATTAAATAGTCTAAGTACAACCTTTCCACACAACAAGGTACAATATACATTTTAACAAAACACAAGTGAACACATCCACAAACATAATGACAGCACAATTATTTATTTCAAAAGTACCTCATAGCTGACTTAAAGGATGTATCAAATAGTTAATCCCAAAATAATATTAATGTGCTAATTAACGAATATTGATGTTGACTGTAATCTTATTTTACGATTGTATGTGTTGTTGTTGAAGGCGGCATGCATTTTCTAATTCTCTAATTGTCAACCTCCCAATTCTCAGCTGTTAAAGCTGGAGTAATATCTGCTTAATCTTCCAGAGCACCTGATATCACTTCAAATTTTTGGTGAGATTCGTGTTGCTTAGTCTTTAGTTTTCTATGTTGTGTTTTATGTACTATTTTTGGCTATTTGTCTTTTTCTTTTTAGCTTTTTTTCATTGTCAGTTTATTTTCGATTTATGAGTTTGAATGTCCGTCCGATATTTTTTGCCCCTCTTTAAGAGATATTCTGTTGCCTTGATTTTACCATCTTTATCTTGATGAGATTTGAAAAAAGTAAAATCACAAAAATACTGAACTCAGAGGAAAATCAATTTGGAAAGTCCATAATCACATGGCAAAATCAAATAACAAAACGCATCAAAAACGAATGGACAATGAACATATGAAAACTTCAGTTACTTTGCCTTAACTTTCACCCTTGTCGTTTGGTCAGTGGTATAGACTATTTCATTACATAAACAATCATATCATATCTTATTGTGATCTGGACTAGTTCATTTCTATAGTTCAAAACCAAAGATCAAGCGTATGTTACTTTTTTTTAATTATCATTTTTGTTGAAACCATTGTTTCGCCATTTCCATTATTATTTAACTTTTGTGTAATGCAACTGACTAAACTAGTAGATACATTTATAAAATTAAACCATGCAAATCGGAAGTTTTGGTGTTTAAATATTGTCTTTTTTAAGAGAACTATATTTCAACATTATTATTGTATTCTAGAAAACTTGAAAATAAAGATAATATAAATATATTGAAAGGACTTTGCTGATTCCTCAATAAAAACACTATCGTAATATTAAAGGCAACATACCAAGTCGAACCTCATTGTTCAGCGAACGCCTTCTTCCCCAACACGGGTAGGAATATGTCTTACAACAGTATCGATATTTACACCAGCATATCCTCTTATAACAAGTTTTTCCTTCAACAGCGTGCGGAACAACTTAAAATAAAGAAATTTATTGAATATATGTAATTACTGTTACACCACGGCATTCGGAACAACATTAAAATAATTTCCCCTAAAAAGTAAAATTAAAACCTGGGTTTAATAAATGTATTAAAGTCCATAAAATCTTTCGAAATCAAACGTTTCGTCCCTTTTGCTCCTTTTAGCTCATTACGTTTTTCTTGTCCCTTGGCATTCTCAAATTTTTGGGTTAGAGCATTCCTGATGGAGGTAAATCCAGAAAAGTGCTGCGAAAGCAATAAATTAAAATGTTATTTCCATTTAATAGCTCTAGGTGCGATACCACTAGAGCTGTTGGTGGAATGTTAAACATAGCGGGTGTCATTAACTCAGTAGTAAGTGTTTTATCACTGACATGATAAATTATTGAGAAACTAATTTTCTTACTACCTCAGGCAAATTTGATCTCAGATGAATTCGGCTATTTTTCATGTGTCTATTGGTCATATAGCTTTTTAGAGGGAAAATCCAGAAAAACTCTTTGGACACTTGAAATTAATACCGTGTCTTTTTCATTTGTTATCCAAAGTTCCAAAATTTAGAAGTAAGTTGTTGACAGAACCGATAACCATTAAACGTTACAAGTCATCAATGTGTGACCAAAAAATTATGTTCATTCAAAATGTTCATTTTTTTTACTGTGACTTGACTGTTAGTGTTGCTCTCCACCTATTGAAACTTATTAAAAATTCTGACCAAATTGCAATTTGTTTTATAAAACCAAACTGTTCAACTGGTCAGAAATTTGAACAAACTGCTGTAGAAAATCACAGTCAAGTCGTGCAAGGTGATAAAATAAAAATATACTTACAACCCTATAAGACTGTAACTCCACTTTTATGTTGATGTGAACATTTAGTCTATCAGTTTGTTTAGATATTTTATAGTCATTTTCATGCTAAAGGTGAAATGTAATTTTGAATTGCTATAAAAATGTCCAAACTAAGTTTTCATATAGTTTTTCTTTCAAAAAGACTTCTATATTCACAAGAATCATACATTATGTGAATTAAAACATTTCATATTCAGTAAAATATGTGTGAAATTACAAGATGTTTGTAGGAAGTTTCCATGGGGAGATAATCATTTTTACTTTCAAAAAGTCTTTATTCAAAAGAATAATGTTTTAGGTTATCTCCCCATGGAAACTTATCAATAAAGTATTGTTATTTCACAGATATTTTAATGAATAAATGATGTTTTAATTCAAATGATGTCTGATTCTTATAAATATAGTAGACCTTTCAAAAGAAAAATTATATGAAAGCATAGTTTGGACATTTTTATAGCAATTCAAAATTACGTTTCACCTTTTGCATGGTAATGACTATAATATATCTATACAAACTGATAAACTAATTTTGTCACAACATCATTAAAGTGGAGTTAAAGTCTCATAGGATGGTAAGTATATTTTATTTTATCACCTTGCACTTTCACATTTTGACTGAACAGTTTGTTCAAAATTTTGACCAGTTGAACAGTTTGACTTTATAAAACAAATTGCAATTTGGTCAGAATTTTGAATGAGTTGCAATAGTCGGATAGCAACACTAACAGTCAAGCCACTGTAAAAAGTACCGTAGAACAGGAGGCAGGTGCATGGCAGATTCGAAAAGAATTTTTAAAATTGAAACTCATCATTGAAAATCTGCTGAATATGAACTCACCCCGTTCCTAAGTAATTGAGAATGTGTCGAAAAAAATCATTTAATTAAAAGTTCAAAGTATCCATATCAGTCATGGAATATGTGTCTTACAAATCGAGTAATACATATGAGAAAAGTGTGAGGAAATTATGTGTCGGGCCTACGTACAGAGCATGTAAATGTTGTATAGTCCCACGATCAAAGTGGAACTATGATATAATAATCAAGACAAGGAGATTTTTAAAGTCAACGAGATAAGAACCTACAATACAAGTCAATGAAAATTAGTATCAAAGTAAATTACAACACTGTAGCAAAGTCCTAAAAAAATTAATAAGTAACGAATATGATTTGTATACTACTTACTCAGTAGACCAGCAAGAAGCAGGAACATCACACATTTCAACATTTTCCACGTTTATGTAATTAAAGCACTGCTACAAAAAATACAAAATCAGCCATTTTCATAATACTTATATATCTAATAATGTCTACTAGAATTTTCTTTTGAAGGTTAGCTGTTTATTAGAATTTGATATATTTTATAATTTAATCATTTTCCGTATAGAAGAGACGATTTTTTTTTAAATTGACAAACATCTGCGAACCGAATAATTTCGAATTCACAAATATACGTTGAAAACCATTTCATAATTAAAAATAACTAATATACAATTTATCTCAACTTAAACATTGTTAATGAATAAATGAATATCATTAACAGAAGTGATTTAACTATATATTTTTTTAATTTTATTATTGTGTTACATACTGATTGAACATTATACAATGACATAATAAAAATATACATTAAACAAATCAGTATCCAGCCATAAGGTTGGCCTATGAGACACATATTTACAAAACATTTCACATTTAAAATATATGTAAATATAACATTTCCTAAAATTTGTTTTTTGTACAATTTCAAAACGATTTATCATTTAAATAATTACAAATTCAATAAATAGATTAAAATAAAAAACTATATCGATAAAAATTATTATTCAACATATAATACTTACATACACAACCTTAATTGATATCTGAATACATCATTATTCTGCTTTTGTTTATATTTATTATCAAAATATATTGATTGATACATATGTAATGGAACAACATGTTGTACCAAACAATATTTCCCAGAAAACAAATTTGATCAAGGTTACATACAATTAACTGGAAATTGAATTAAAATCATGATATCAGTTACAGGTATTCTAAATATATATATACTGTTAAATAGATGAATATATGTGCAGTTTTTCATCAAATTATTCAAAATGTTTTATGAATTTTGGGTTCAAGAATGTCATATTTTTTAAGAAAAAAAGTAAAATAACGAAAATAGCGAACCCCGACTAAATTTCTAAATGGAAAGTCCATAAGCTAATGGCAAAATCAAAAGCTCAAACTCATCAAGCAAATGGATAACTACAGTCAAATTTCTGACCTGGTACATGTATTTCCTTATGTAGAAAAAGGAAGATTAAACCTTGTTTGAAAGCTAGCTAAATGTATGACAGTCACATACAATTCCATAATATTAACAACGATGTGTAAACAGAAGAAACAGGCATAATAAGTAAAAAATGTCAAAAATAGGGGTACAACAGTAAACAATGTGTTAAATCTTAATCACTATAAAACAAAAAAAATATGTCAAGAAATTTAATATAAATTGAAAAGTTATAGATTCTCAAATGATACCGCCATTTGCAAGTGAGACGTACTGCGCTAAATTAATATTCAATGAGTTGCTTTTATTTATGTTGATCTACTGTTTAAGAGAGAATATTAATCAAATAAGTTTAAGTTTTATTTCTGTCTTATCGCAGCTAATTATTTCCATCAAAGATGATAACATAACTATTTCTTATACATAATGTAAAACAAGTAAACATTTTTTTAGGACTTCTGTTAATCATACTCTTTTAGAATAATTTGTATTTACTTTGCAACTGAAAAATATGTGAAATAAAATAATATCTTCCGAGAGAGAGATAGTAGAGGTTAATGTAACTTCAAATGAATTGGAACAAAAGAGCTATCACCCTTCTTCAACTACACTTTACAATTGAACTCGAAGGTGATATGTTAATATGAGCATTCGTCCGACAGCTGTACTCGAAGAATTGTTGTCTGCCTTATGCCTTGTTTAAATTTGTAGATAGCTTCACTAAGGAAGCAAATTTTAGATAACTGCGAGCCGTAAAGGAATTGAGATCACAGTAGAAATATTTTACTTTGTCATTGTGCCATGCAGTTCATTAATGAATTGTCTGCACACCTTAACAGTCGCGTCTTACAAATAGCTATACCACAATACTCAACCATGCTACCATAAATTCATCTGTGTCACACTGTTGATTATATTCAATTGAAAGATGAATACAAATTCAAGATAGTTACATCCCAGCTCCTTTGTTCTAACAGGGGTGATCTGAGCCGGATCACCCCTACCAGATCACCCCAGTTTGAGTTTCTTTGTTATGCATGCTTTCCTTTGTTCTGTAACATTTTGGCGGGAATGTCAAATCCACTATAAAACTTATAATTAAATATACAAAAATACAGAAAAGACTATCTATCAAAATTCACGTAGAAAAAATCCAGTGTATATGCTGGGATTCAAACTCAACACCTTTAGCATATCAAGCCACGACACAACCACTACACCAGACGACTGGATACGAACTATCAGTAATTTAACATACTTAAAGGAAGCAAGATATTTTTATAAGTGGGGCGAGTTGGCAGACCTTTATTCAGTGGGGTTTAAACCCTTTTCATTAATAAGTGAGTTGTCAGTGATTGTTCAGTTTGATTTTAAACTTTTTCAAAAGTGGGGCGAGTCGGTAAACAAGAGTGGGGCGATTTTTTTCATAAAGTGGCGATATAGGATGGGCCGATTTGCCAATGGGGCGAGTTGACATTGTTTGATATCTACTCAACGTGTTCGGGGGTCAAAAAGGATATAAATCATATAGTAATGTATAAAGTATATTATAATGGTTGTGTGGCGTTCTAAACTAGATTTTATGAATTGTAAATGGTTTTTCGTCTACATGATCTAATCTAAAACAGCTTGGATGTAAAATAGTTATCCCACCCGGACTTGGTGTGTCAGTGTTAGATCACCCTCTGGCCTCCGGCCATCGGGGTGATCTTACACTGACACGCCGCGTCATCGTGGGATAACTATTAATTAAGGTATCTGCATTACGCAGGTAAAGTGAGTACATCACATGGAAAATTAAATCACCTATACTAACGCGATGGAACATGAAATGTTTATATTCATTTTGTTTATATCTAAAGGATAAATGTAGAGCATAAGTGTAGAAGATGCATGCAAATAGAGATGGATAGTAATTATTAGAAATTTAGAAAAAAAATTCGGAATATACAAAAAGGACATTCAACTGAAACCTCGAATAATCGTTAACTGCTTCATAAAAGTTTTGCATCATCCTGAAGGATATGATTTATTATGTCTGTAGAATTGATAGAAACAAATTTCCTCAATTTGTAGACATTTCAAACCACCTTCAGAAAGCTACAAACGCGATTACAGAGGCGGATTTAGGGGTCAGGGGGCTCGATCCCTCTTTTTCTGGGAAAAATTTGGTTGATTATATAAGGAATCACAGAAGCATGACCGGAGCGAGTCCCCTCTTAGGCAGTCAGTGCCCCCACTTATTTAAATTTCTGGATCCGTCACTGGATTACCATAGGAGACACTGACTTAATACTGAAAATCATTGTTGTCTTCTTTTGACACTGAACCACAATGGAATTACAATAATAATTTTCTAGTTTGTATTAGCAGTTAAGCAGTTGTGTACCTTCTCAAAATTACTGACATATAAAAATGTGGACTTATTCAACTGAGAAAAGTAACGACATAATATAAAACAAAAACAAATCAATGTGCACGGAATATAAAAACCAACAATTATTATACATTTTACTGGAGTTTTTTTTTGGAAATGAAACAAGTTTTTTTTTGTATTATTGATTAGTAATTGAAATACATGAAATTTAAAACCAAAACTATAAATATAAGTTGTTTCTCGAAATAAAATTGATGTCAGCACCGACATCTGTGTTGACATATGTTATCATATTGGTATTGTCATATCTATGAATCAACTATATACAAATCTTTGAAAAGTTCGAGGTACTAAACGTTCACAAGAATATATGACATTAGCTGTGTATATTTAAACTTTTCGGAATGTTAGACCTAAATGTCTCCAACTTCGTAATGTAACTGACATTTTAACTGTTTAATTCGAGCGTCAGTGATGAGACTTTTGTAGGTAAAACGAATGTATATTGTGCTCAGTTATAAGCATGCTATCCTTGATAAGTTTTTTCTTTTATAGTAAATAATAGATTTCTAAATCTGTTCATGTTTTCTTATCGACATATTAAAAGTATGATGAACATACACATTAAAGACACTAAATAAAAGAAGAGACTGGGTCATTGCATGAAACAACATAAGACACTAGGTTGTCGAACTTATATCCGTAGGTCAATACATAACTTAAGATAATGCAAAAGTGTACATACATGACTTTAAAAGAATGTTAATAGCCTATATTTATTTAGTTTTTTATATACACTTTTCAAAACACTGCATTCGATTACACCCTTGTCACTTAATTTAACTATTAGATTATCTAATGCTTAAACATCTAAGTTGTCTGGTTTGATAGTTGACACTATTTATCCTAGATTAGCTATTGTAAATAATTATGTCGTTTTGACTGACCTATAATTGCAAAAAACAACAACATTGTCGTATCAGCCGAGTTTTGATCTTTATGGAATTGTAATATAGGAACACGATAATTATATCGAGCTCATAGAAAACTGTTAAGTTCCCCGACAAATCAAAATAGTTACTCACTTCCATCAGTTGCCTCTGTAAGTTAACCTTTGCAAACGCTAATAGGGTCTTTTAAAACCGAAAAACGATCAGAATAGATTTTTTTGGAAAAGTTTTAATATATTTACAGTTTCCGTAACCTTAAAAACTTTTTCAATGACATTGTCCGTCATAGATTGCTAAAGATATGCCCAGAAGGTGGAAGGCGGAAAAATAAGAATGCTTAGCGAAAGGTGAAAAAGAGCAGTCAAATAATAAAAAAAACTCCTCCTGCGCCTCTAGAATATTAAATGGTCATCCACTGGTTATTTGAACATAAAAAAAACACTCGAAGGACTACACAAGAATCGATGCTTCAAGACTATCATGTATTATTTGTGGAGTGGATACGGATTATGTATCAACAAGGTCTTGGTATCTTTCGATGAAATCTTTAGAAAATAGACGAAGGTGGTTAAACTAGTAATAAAACCAGGTTTAAGCCACCTTTTCATTTCAAAAAATCACGTGAGGAATATTTTTTTCTATCGATATTCTAGATATGGAATAAAGGGTGCAATTCGAAGGGACAAACAGACGAAAGAGGGGCTATATATTCTAGAGGGACAGTCAAATTCATAGATCGAAAGCAAACTGACAACGACATGGCTAAAAAAGAAAAAGGTAAGAGTAAAGCAAGTGCATCGTGATACTACATATAGAAGGTGTAATACCATATTTGATTTTCTGCTATTATACTTTGTTAAATTTGCACTCTTTATTTTTGTTTCAAATAATAAATTACTTGGCATTAGTTAATATTTATCCAGCCCAATTCTATAGGTACAATTTTACATGAAAATTTCATTGCATATGCGCAAATAACCATCACTTGAAGTTAACCAATCACATGTTCACCTCTTTTTTCTCCATGTTAACAAGCTTGAGTAACAATGTAACATAAAGTTTCCAAAATATTCTATAGAAGCAACAACTATAAACCAATTGTGCTTTGAAACACTCTAGATGTTTGTTTATGACCCAGATTTTTTTTACTGCAATGACATGTAGGATTGATTTCCTACAACTGTCAAATTCAAGGGAGTATTTTTTCTACCCTTTGACGGACTATGATTTGGTAGTATAACACATAAATAAAAGCAAATTTAATAACGGTTTGATTGTAAAATATTTCAAAATAAACATATATGCATATACGCGCATGGAAATAAAAGAGGAGCAAAGATACCAGAGGGACATTCAAACTCATAGTGACAAAATAAACTAAAAACGCCATGTCTAAAATAGAAAAAGACCAATAGCACACAAAACACAACATAGAAAAATAAAGATTAAGAAACACGAAGACAACCCAGAAATAAGGGTGATCGCATGTGCTCTGGAAGGGTAAGCAAATCCTGCTTCGCATGTGGCACCCGTCGAGTCGCTCATGTTAAACTACCAATCCCGTAAATCGTCTAATTCGGTAGGTCACATTCATGAAAGGGGATCGTAGTTACGACATTCGGAACATATTCGATATCGTCTGTGAAACAGATATTCTATAACAATCAACCCACACGTTATGGCGTCCATAAATTTCGAAGGGTTGATTTCAACTTCACCATTTGGAACTCTTGGTTTAATAGATTTCTTGTGAGCAGCAACACTCGATCAAGGTAATCATGATAGGAAATACAAGCCCGGGAATATCATATTAATTGGGAGATATATAATCCGTATGCAAGAATAGCTAGAATGTTGCTACATAGAAATGGAAAGTTCACAATTGGGAAGCTGAAATCATATTTTTTTTTAGTGAAAAGTTTTGTTTTTAACCGACCCTCGTTGTCAATTTAAAAGTCAAACAAAACTAAGATAATGCCAGTATGGAATTACATACTACTAATGAATTAAAAGGAAACGTAATAATGTTTCAATATTTTGAGTTATAAGTTAGTCCTGTACGATAGAGGGTTCTATATCTTCACAATTAAAATACGGTAATAATCACATGAAACAGATTTTATCAATACAAGTTTTTATTATTTGAAAGCATCCGTTTGTCATCTGCTTAGTAGGTATCGTGAATTAGCTTGTCTTCTAGCACATCTGTAAAATATGAGAATAATGTAATATTAAGATCTATTGTCCATTTTACTTCTATATATTTGCAAAAAAACATTCTTGAAATTTATTTTTATAAATCAATATTTTGTCCTAGATATATGTTAATATATGATATATACGAACTCGTGACTATTAATTCATAATTTTGGTCAATAATTAAAAAAAACCACATTAGGTCTCAATGTTAATTTTATTTTTTGAAATGTTGATTACCTAAACAAAAACAACAAGTATATAGAAGTCAAATGGAAGATACATCTACATAGAAACGACGTGGAGTGTTTTGTTCTTATCAATACAAAGCATTCACAGATACATATTTTTTTCACAATGTCTAATTTATGTAATTTTTCAACAATATAAATTTACACTTCTTTAATTTTCTCGTTGCGTTTTTTTTTTTTTTTTTATTATTATTTATAAAACTTTTATACTTACAGCCATGGCGACTTTTACTTTCGTCTTGTCTTGCATACCGAGCATCGTGCTCTACTTAAATAAATATATGGTCTTACTTAATCCTTGAGTTCTATCGGTTTTATCTTTTTGAATGTTCCATTTTTAAAATTTTTTATTTTGTTTAATTTGAATTGAATTTAATTTTTAGACTAACACTAAGACACGTATGCTCAATTTACATCATGCTTATTGAAACTAAGTTTAATAGTTCTGTCATTTCCGTTATTATATATTTTTATATTTTTTTTTGTGATACGATTTTTAAACATATACAAAAAAAAAACATCACACAATTTTTTTAAATTTCTAAATGTTGTCTATCATCGTCAAACACATTACATCATTTATTTCATTGGTCTTATCTGCAAAAATTAACTGAAAGAAACAATCTTCATTTTTAACATATCGAACAATTCAACAACTAGATTACTAAAGTTATTGTAATATTGGTTGTTGCATACCTAGTTTGACTTCATTCTCGGTTGAGCGTTTTCGTACATAACAATTCCTCACCCATCTACAACATCTTCTCCCTCCACTACAGCGCACCGCACATCTCCAATAACAATAACCGTCCACTGAATCAGGAACAACTTTAAAAAATAAATCAATTACACACTGTATATGTCTTCCCGTGAAAAATAATACTTATTTTCAAATTTCATATTGGCACGAAAAAAATTGAAATATATTCACTCTTTAAAATTGAATAAATAATTTAATGGATATTGTTTAATTGAAATTTACTGTTATGAAATCATTTAAAATATACATGAGTAAGATATGTATCTCCTTATTGGATATAATTTATATGTATCTGTTTTTCCATTTTTTGGGTTAGATCCACTCTTTGACCTTTTCTATGATATATACTTTTAAACATTTGCATACGATTGTGTGTTTTTAAGTATTTTGGCATCGATCATCGGTTAAGAGCCATCAATTGTCGAAATTCCCTTACTGTATAGTAAATTGGGTACCGTTAAATTTATATGAAGATATTTGCTGTAATATCTATCTCAGAATCTTTAAATAAAATGTAGATGAAATAAAGAATAAACCTACCCAAAAGACCAGCAAGAAGAAGAAAAATCATCAACTTCGACATTTTGATCCCCTTTTTGATAACAGCACTGTAATACAGTTAATACTTAATCAGTTTCTTTTATGCTAGAATCAGTTACAGCTTTCACGTGTTTGTAGAACAGCAAAAAGTAAAATCACAAAAATACTGAACTCCGAGGAAAATTCAAAACGGAAAGTCTCTAATGAAAAGGCAAAATCAAAGGATAAAACACATCAAACGAATGAGCAACTGTCATATTCCTGACTTGGTATCAGTCCGATATGCGGTTTAAAGAGAACAAAAGAATTCGACATCTTGTGTTTAGAAGGTAGAAAAGTGAAATGAACTTTGTATACGGTTGTCAAGATGTCACAAAAGTAACTTTCCGTAAAGTCATTATAAATATTTGCATTCACATTGTTTGATTTTCAAATTGTACAATTGTTAACAATTCAACTTGCAAACAATCGTTTTTAAAACGACCAAAAGTCAAGTTGTTACGTCATTTAGGGGGTCTCCTTATAAACTGCTACTTTTTTTGCCCGCCATAGAAAAAATCTGGGAAAAATTATAAAAATTGAGAAATGAATTGTCAATCGTTTAAGACCATTCCCAAAGTGGCACACCTAAATTTGACATTTGGACGCAATTTCAAAGTTGGATGTTATATGACGGAGTTTTGTTACTTAATTTACGCATCGAACACACCCGTCCTTTATATGTAACATCACATGACTTTTAAGTGATTTAAAACTATTGTTTTTTAATAATATTTGCATGTTTGACATGTTTTTTCTTAAACAATTACAATTACATCGACAGTCATATTTTCTGTACTATTTTAAAAAAAATTTGTTACACATTTTGTTGCACCTCAGTTATACAGTAACCCAGATTGTTTGACCATTGTGAAGTTGGGTTTTTGGCGTAGCATAGATTTATATCGTTGTATTCCTTTTGTTTGTGTTAACCAATCGTCGTTCGGAATTATTTTTTATACATCATTTATTGATCTTGCAATTTCTTGTAATTTAGTTTGCGTCTTATTTCTTTGGTGTCATATTTTGGCTATGTTTGTGTTCGATCATACAGTATAAGTCGGTTGCTGCCAGCGAATGGATTGTTTTTTATTTCTTGTGACTCTTTGCGTCTTATTTTTTGATTGCAGTTGGTTTTTGTTTAGTGTCATGTGGAGATATGGTGTGATTTTCTTTTTCTTTTGATGTGTTTGCATCTTAAATTGGGTTATTTGTGATTTCTTTTGTGCTATATTTTCGATACATTTTTAGTCTATCTTATAGCATTTTACAATTGTTCGACGACATATGATACTTTTTTTGTTCGCCAATATTTTTCATACGATTCATACGATTTGAATTTACTATTTATATCTTTTTCTTTTCTTATTTATAGTTTACCTACAGTCGAAAATGTACAAGACATAAAGAGGCTTTACTTATCTAACAGTTTTACATTAGACTCAATTTTATTATAGTTTATCACATAAAGACTCGATTGTATTATAGTACTTTACTTGAATAACCGTTATTTGTATGTTAGTTCTTCACAACTCACAAACAAATTCAAGAATATCAAAGTTCCCTTATATTGAATTTTTACCGTATACGGTGGCTCACTCTATTTTTCTCATACATACTCACTAGTACAAGTCAAGTACTATAGTATTACACCGGTGTCTTCATATTTCATGTACTACACATGCGTATATATTACTCGAATGTGAAACATTCAACAATACTCTACCAAAGCAAGCGAGGAAACAATCCATCAACAAGAAAGTAAGTTAATCATTAAGCTTCAAAGGGGGTATGGTTTTCTTGTCTGAGCGCGAACATTTATTGTCCGCCTCCATCAATCAAATATTTTGTTCTTTCAAAACTTAACACTGTAAGGTTTTAGAATCTTGATCAGAATTCATATATTCTTTTTTGGTTTCAAATTTTGCCTGACAACAATATTTTTTCGAACGAATTTTGAGTCAGACGATATCTTACCCCTCACTCTTTTTCACAATTTGAAGTTAAGTTTTCGTTCCCATATGTAAATAACGAGCACAGACTTTCATAATCTTTTTTTTATACATTTAAAGACTTCCATCGCACTGTTCAAACCAATCATGATTCAGTGGCGGATCCAGAATTTTACATTAGGGGGAGGGGAGCTAACTGAGCTAAGGGTAGCTCGCTCCAGTCGTTCCAGTGATTCCCTATGTTTAATCAAACATATTTTTCCGACGAAAGCCGCCCCCACAAACGGCTTGGGTTAAAATTGTACTTAGGGACGACATCAAAAGTTCAATGAAGGATAAAAAAAACTTAATTCACATAGTTTTTTCACTGACACCCCCCCCCCTTTTCCTCTTAACCTTAATTTAATTTGGGAAAAATTAATTGACCCATATAGATATATGTAAAAATCAATGTCGGATAACCACATCTTGCAGCAGTTCACCCCCCCCCAACTATTTGAATTAAGTTTTTTTTTATCTTACATTGATCTTTAGTTAGTCCTTTGTTGTTTTAATGATAAAACGGAACTATTATGATGTTATGGAAAATATCGAGCTTGATATTGACAAATCAAAGACTCAAGTCACATGGTAATGTTTGGGATGCTTAAACCTTTGACATATTTTGTAAGTTGAAAAATTAATATACTAAAAACCTTTTTTGGGTGTTAACATTTACGGTTGACAGGCATATTTTATGTAGAATGTACAACCTGTTTTATCTTTAAAAAAAATGATGATTCTAAAAGATAACGAAAATTAAGCATATGCTCTTTTAACTGTTCTTAAACAGGGCTCCAATTATAAAAAAATAAAGAGTTCTGATGATCAAGTTCTTTGAAGAAGGAGAAAGGGGTAACCAATGGCACTGCTATATCACCTCAGAAATTATATAAATTATTACCATCAGTACTATAAGACTATGAAGGATGCATTCACATCTCCTCTGTTATGGATACGTTTGACAAATTCTGTATATAAATAAAAACAAGTTCCTTTTGTGGCATAACTTTTTTCATATAGATTATTTCTCCTACATATCTTTATATATTGCTTTCTTTAGTTCAATCTTAGATAAGCATCTGGTACTTAAAAACCTCTCCTCTCTGGTCCAAGCCACTGGTCGACATGTGTACTTCAGAATAGTTCCTGACTGTCAGATGTATAGCGGAACTTCACATAACTTCTTGATAAAACTGCTGTCTATCTCCCTTTTCGACACTGCAAACAAAAAATCGAATAGGCAATTAAAGAGGGGGTTGCAA
This sequence comes from Mytilus galloprovincialis, assembly GCF_965363235.1. Lineage (NCBI taxonomy): Eukaryota > Metazoa > Mollusca > Bivalvia > Mytilida > Mytilidae > Mytilus > Mytilus galloprovincialis. The sequence goes on from NC_134839.1 coordinate 54,781,705, forward strand.
CCACATGTTCCCCGTACAAACGGATCAGAACCAAGAGCTCTTTCCCGGATCTGCCACTGGATTTATACATCAGATCACAAAATATAAACATGTTATTAAATATACTAGAATGTGAAATAAAGAAAAATATAAATCGAAAATGTTGAAACATCATTTATGTCTACGAGTACGAAACCACAAGATCCTACTTAATTGGCCATGTTTTCAAATCATATCAAATGTTTTCATTGGTCTTCACTTGTAAGAAAAATGTACTGAATTTATTGTTTAGCTAAATTATCAATGTTAGGTTATTGCATATTCTTCAGAGCTGTATATTTAACTAATAAATTGAAAAAGAGGGGATGAATATATGTACTAAACTTTTATCTGTATTTTCAACATATCTAACAAACATGTGTGAAAAATTAGTTTCAGAATACGAAATATCTCTCTCATTCTGTAAACAGATATTGTAGAATTGTTACGGTATTTTGGTATTTTTAAAAGCCCCCCCCCTTTTTTTGTAATATACACCACACTGAAAAACATTTAGTTAGGACGAAGACGAAGAACTAATAAACGATAGTCCTATAATGTAAGGCTTCAGAGTTACATATCATTTACATTCAACATGTTTATCGGATTTTTTTAACTACCAATGTTGAACCGTTGAACCGTTCAAAATTGATAGTAAACAAATATTCGATAAAAATGTTGAATGTAAATGATATGAACCTCCGGTCTTATATTAAAGGACAATACATAAGACTTCTGAGGTTCATACCATTTACATTCAACGGTTTTGTCGGATTCTTTTTTTTACTATGAACCGTTCAACATCAATAGTAAAAAAAAATCCGATATAAAAACGTTGAATATAAGTGATATGAACCTCCGAAGTCTTATATAATAGCACTACGGTAAATAGAATAATTGAAATCTAGTTAATTGAGTGTGGGAGGCTATTTTAATCCACTTTATGAGTGTGTATTATGTAATATTACACTGTAACAAACCTATCAAACACACCGTGAAAAGTAACATTATCTCCCCTGGAAATGCTTAACAACAAGACTAGAAAAACTGCTACCTTTTTTTGCCCTATATCACATAATTATGAAAACACATTACATAGATAAGGAATACTATGTCTGTGTACACATTTGAATCTGTAGGTGGCACACTCAGAACGATCGTCTCTAGATTTTTTTTTAAAATTCGTCCCGGCTTTTCCGGGTTCACGTAGCAACACGTTTCTTTTCTTTTCAGCTTTTCCTGATTATGAATTAATTCAAAACATACATTTATCCCAAAGCAACAACTATTAAACAACTCACCTATACCAATGGTGATCGTCTAATTCCTAGCTGATTCCATTAATCGAACCTTTCTTGACGACACCCGTCGTTGTAGCGTCTACCATTGGAGGTAGCGAAATTACATGATTTGACAGGAGAGCAAAATAAACAAGGGGAGCAATTTTATCGAACCGCATTCCGGACTGGTATAGGCATTTTCAAATGTAGAAAATGGTGGATTGAACCTGGTTTTACAGCGCTAAACCTCTCACTTAATAAGTCATTGAACAACGTAAGAGATGAATGTAAACTAATCTCAATACGTAGTTTGTATGTATTTTCAAGTACTGAAACATTATTTGGTAAATCTTAATCAGTGAATAAAATTTTAAAGAAATACCAGATAAACCATTACGATGACTATTAAGAAGCAGTACTGATTATAAAAAACCCAATTTACCTTCTAAAATTAAATGTGTAGTTGTTGTCTCGCTCTATATTTTTATTTTTGTGGTCAATTTTTATATATATAATGCCTAAGTATATTGATTACAATTTCTGTAATTAAATAATGATCAAATCAAACAGTACCTTCCTGGAATATTAATTTGATCAAGGTTAAATACATTTACGGGAAACTGACATGATTCTGTTATTGTTTATACATAAATACTACCATTGTGGCCAACTTTCTATTTCATGTTTATTTGAAATGACAAAATATGTACAAATGGGTTAATATGCATTCTCATTTATCTAGAAATGAACATTACTCTTGTATATTGTTTTGATCTCATTTCTATATCATCTTCTTACATCAATCAAATGTGGCCAAGGAAAAAAAAGATGAAGATGAGTATGTAAGTTTTTAAAGTTTTCAAAATAATGTAAGACCCAGAAAGGTGGGATAAGAGTTGAGGTCATTTTATGTTCACATTTCGTTTGTCCTCATTTTTATGATGTTACCAAGAAGTCAGTTTGATTAAATAAGATGTCCAACAGCCGAAAGTTACTTTTGATTGTGAGAAAATTTATCATTTCTTTTATCTTACTAGGGATAAGGGAAGACATTGAGGCGTATCTTGCCTCTTTAGACACAACGTATAAAATTCGACTTGGGGCTTACTTATCATAATTTGAGTTTTAGTTGCTTTAAATGTTTCTATGGTGTCCTTTCTTTCTTAGATATACAGAAAGTTCTTTGTGTTTCTAATGTATAAGCATGTATCATAACGTCTCTCTATTTATTCGTTTCTGAAGATCATTATAACATTTGATTCTAGTAGATAAAGTTGCTCAACTATAGTGTATCGCTTCATCTTTATTCTTAGTTATTTTTGTTCCGCGTTTTACATATTGAAATGCAGTATTATATTATTTATTTATGTTTATCAATGTGCTGAGTGTTCTTGCGTTTGTTTTTACTGTATTCCTGTCACGTAATGTTGTCATATTAGCGGTATTTTTAACATGCAATATAAACGGGAGGTTTGGCTAGTCTAAACAACAGGTTCAACCCACCGTGATTAAATAAAATGTCCTGTATCAAGTCAGGAATGGGGAAGTTGTAATCTATAGTTTTTTTCTATGTATAATGGCGTTTGCTTTTGTTGTAGTTCAGTGTTTTTGTTGTTCCTTTGTTTTTCTGTTATAGTTGATGTGTTTCCCTCCGTTTAAGTTTGTGTAGATTTGTTTTTGTTTATCGAATTAAGACTATTGAACAGCGGTATACTTCTGTTGCCTTTTTGTACTAGTTAATTTATGTAGTCTCCACATCGGCGGAGATATCAATAACATACATCACTTGAGTTTAATCCTAGCTGATTTTCTTCACTTTTGGACCCCTTATATCACTATAAGCCTTAAGCTGTTTCGTTTTTCTTTCTTTTCTTTAACCAGTATATTTTATTTGTCTGATCGACTTTTGTCACCCTTTCTGTCGGGATCTTAACGTAGTCTTCCTCGTTTCCTATCATAAGTCTAAAATTTTAAAATGTGGAAAAATTGGAAATAAGCTGATTGAGACACACATATGTTTTACAGGTGCAAATGACTTCTTATTTTTTTAGACTAACAATAAGTAAGCTTGGGTATTTAAAATAAATTGTATAAAATTGCATGATTACTGATCACATGTGATTACATCGCAAAATTACTCAACGAATTTATCTCAAGAAGTCTATCATATTTATTTATTTTATACGTTATCAAGACAAAATTAATTTCTCTCAATAACTTTTCTTTCAATCCTAAATTATGCAATTTTGTAAAACTTTTAAAGGTAATGTAAACAGGTGTAAACAATTCAAATATCCCAAACTTGGTAATTTTTCCCTTCTCTAAGAAATAGTTTTATTTCTGGTTTAGTATCAAGTCAATATCAAACCAGTTTGCGATTTCCTAATTTCTAGCGAAGGGTCATGATTAAGGTCAATATATACTGATCAGCTTTCTTTGCGAATTAGAGTACTGGGAGTGAATAATTCAAAAGCAGTAAATATTTGAATATTTTGTTAAAAAAAAGATCTTTTGAAAGAACTTCTATTTACACATGTTTTTTTAATTTTTTGTTTAGATATTGGATAACAGTATATAAAAAATACTAATTTTTTGGGGTTAAATTTTAAGTGTTATATGACTTAATCATGAACGTACTTGTTTGTAATAACTAATTTGTAATTCCTAGTCTGTCGAAGCCTTTGCTCTATCATGTTTCTTAGGCCTAAATTTGACTGTCATTTCACAAAAGTCCTTTTTTGCCTATTTTGGATGTAAAAATCAACGCTTTTGAAGAAAACTATGGCTTAAATAGTTCTATTGAAATTTCTCTCATGTCTGTATAACAACTTGAAAACTTTTTTTGATCTTGATACATTAAACTTTATAATTGGGACCAAAGATACCCCTTAACCAACTTACTCTAATCATCTAAAACATGTTTGAGATTATAGTGAACAAGTTCTTTTCTGAAATTCAAAATGTGGTTACATAAAAATCAATTTGTTTACATCGATCTGAATTCTGTGCTAGATGCATTTGGGGTTTATTTATCTTAGAAATTTAATACTTGACTCAACTGACATAAAATTTCAACTTCCATCGGTAAAAAATTAAAAACAAATAAGACAAGTCGTGTTCCGTAATTACTCTTTATATATTTTGGTATAAATCTGTAGGACTCTGAACCGCGATGGTACTCCGAACCACGATGGTCACGCTGAGGTCCGATGGTTTGACGCTTAAGTGCGTTTTTAAGTACGATGGTGACATTGTGACGCTAACTTGTTGATAGCTAACCCGAGGTGCGATGGTGATAACGCTGAAGTGCGATGGTCTACTCAAACTTATTTGTACTTATTTGTACTTATGCCGAATCAAACTAAAGTTTTTTTTTATCTTATCTTATCTTAAACTAAATTTTAAATGCTTTTTATTTCGATGTAGAAGTCAATGTGTATGGAAGAAGTAGTTTCCCCGGTTTTTAAGTTGATAATTTAGATGCGTAGAAAATATAAATATGACGAGAAATCGGAGGATTGGTGGATAGGGTATAACTTAAACTTCTGTCGAGATTTTTGTCCCCATAGGATGATTGGGGAATAGAAATATGATTACTTGGTCTTCTTCCGACCGGCAGTAAAACGCTTGCCAAAACGGGGCGTCCATTTGACTGTGCGGGATGTATCAAGTTTGCAGCCATGGCATGTCAGAATGTGAACGTAAAATCCGATGCTTGTGTAAGAGAGTGACACGCTCTTTACACGTAAAGAACCCTTACAACAACCCTTTGAGGGGTCCGTAGGTGGCATGTTCAAAGGCAAAATGTCCGTCCCTATCCAATATATCCTCATTTTCGAATGGCAGTCCAAATTTCCCCGACCTTAATCCCGGATGGCCTATATTATTACGAGACCTACCCATTGTATTTATTGTTAACTTGTTCTCGTCCTGAACATGAATAAAATATTTGTATTACGGTATTTAAAACGAGGATATCATAAGAGGAACATGAAAGGAAAGATAAAATGTTGATGCAAAATTATGTTTACATGGGAAATTAAAGATGACAATCTGTCATTTAGTATGCAACTGTAAAAAAGGCCTTAATAACATGTAACTTCATATATTTGCTATTAAAAAATCTACTTTTCATACTAATTGCAAGTCTGTGGATTTTAAACTAGAAATCATGCGTCAAATAGACCATCGCACATCAGCATGTGGACCATCTCACTTCGGTGAAGACCATCAAACTTCAGCGTGACCATCGCACTTCAGCCTCCCCATCGCACCTCCGAGTCCTACAAATCTATTCCACATAAGTCTGAATCTTGTCATTTTTATATCCAAGCCTTGCTCATCACATTATTGAAATCTACCTATCTATCTAACATTTGGTTGTTGCCTATTGTAGCTGCTGTGAAAGAAGTGGTATCATGAAAGAAATACCACTGGGAAAAATCTGCTCGACTTTCTATATGTAATAATTTATGATATTACAGCGTTTGATGTATAAGTCTTTTTCATTTATAAACTTTTAACAACTGCCATACAAGTTTTGAGGATTAGATAGTTATTCAACCAGGTGTAACCCAACATGTGGGAAAATGCCTGTACCAAGTCAGAAAGATGACAGTTTTCAGTCACTCAGTTTGTTGATAAAGTTCCATTTTGAGTTTACATTGGAGTTTGGTATTTTTTAGTGAATACTTTTTTTCGATACCTAGAATGGATTGACAAATACTTGTCTTTTCAATAAACGAATTCCATTAATTTCAGGAATTTAGGTGTTACACATTACTACACGTGATTCAAGAACTAACTTTAAGGATCGTAAACTCCAGAAATGATCGAATGTATAACTCATTCATTTGATTGCTTCAAAAGGACTCAATTACACCCCATGGAAATAATTAAATGAGAGTTTATTCTCGCTCTATGAATTTGAATGTCCCTCTGGTATCTTTCGCCCTTCTTTTACAAAAAAATGCTCATTACAATATATGATTTCTTTAAGTCAAGAATACTGATTGGTTTGTCTTGAACGCTTATGGCTCTCTGTCTCATATTTTGATTTATCAAAATAAACACAAACTATAAATTAGTTTCAATATATTTTTTTTATTTCACGAAGATTGATCTTTTGTCTGCTGAGTTTGGTCTTAGTCATCTAGTTGTCTTTAGCTGAAAATACAAAAGATAAAAGTTATTTTGCAGATTGACGTTTCAAAAAAAATGTATACACTTTCTTTAGTATTTTCGAATGTCAATTAAAAATATTTCACCTTAACCCTACGTTTTCCTAATTGTATTTCTAAATTAGTACCGTTGATGGTCCGTGTATTCATCTTTTAAAAACTTAAAGGGAATAAAAAATCACAAATTTTCCACGTACACTTGTATTTTTATCCATCGGATGAGTTAAGCCTTTTGCACGTGATTTTTATAACTTGTTTTATGTTGTATTGTTATACCACTGTCCCAGGTTAGGGGCTGGGTTGGGATCCCGCTAACATTTTTAACCCCGACACATTCTGAATGCATGTGCCTGTCCCAAGTCAAGAGCCTGTAATCAGTGGTAGTCGTTTGTTTATGTGCTACATATTTGTTTTTCGTTGATTTTTTTTTTACATAAATTAGGCAGTTAGTTTTTTCGTTTGAATTGTTTTACATTGTCATGCCGGGGCCATTTACAGCCGACTTTGCGGTATGGCTTTGTTCATTGTTGAAGGCCGTACGGTGACTTATAAATGTTAATTTCTGTGTCATTTTGGTCTCATGTGGAGAGTCGACTCATTGGCAATCATTCCACAATATTGTTTTTTTTTTATAATATTTAACGGACACCTTCACAAGCTGTTCAACTTATAACAAATGAAGTAGTCATTTGAAAACTGTATAAAATTAGAATTGAAATGTTTCAATGATGCTTCTTCTAAGATAGAAAAAAATTCACATTGCAACCTATTGTTTATTATTAGCGAAATTGTCAATATATATTAAATAAAATCTTATTATAATGAAAAAAACTTGTTCCTTGCCATGACAACAACAGTTTAATTTGAAATCTAGGAGAAAACATACCAAGTTCAGTTTCATTCTCGATTGATCGTCTACCACAAGTATAGTAATTCATATGCCTCCAATATTTACAGCAATAACGCTTATTCCAATCATCACAATACCGTATACAAAAATAACGAGGCCTACTACAAGTCATGGCCTCGGCATTCTGAATAGCTTTAAATGAAACAGACATTACAGATTATTGATATTGAATCTTGTCCATTCATGATGATATTAGATGTTTTTTTATACTGGGAAAAAACAAACGATAAATAATTTTTTTAACACAATAGCATTTTCTTTAAATATCTCTATCCTTGCTAAAAAAAAAAGAAATAAATTTATACATAGACTTTGCTTATATTTTTTTTTAGCAGCACCATTCTTGCATTTTTAATATTATACGAGTATAACTGCGTATAACAACATCAGAAAATTGTACTTCCTTAAAAGGAGTCTGTGTTATATTTCGTTTTGTTTTCTGTTTATACTTCGAATACTTTGTATTTAAATGTATCTGCATGCTCTTCTGTGTTTTATGGTTTTATTTTTAATGTGATCTCAAAATAGTTATCAAAGGTACCAGGCTTATAGTTTAATACGCCAAACGCGCGTTTGTTCTACATAAGACTCGTCAGTGAAGCTCAGATTAAAATAATTATAAAGCCACTGTTTTTATTTTAAACTGTCACATTTTTAAGTTATTTAACACATTAACATATTTGAAACAATAAGTAATAAACTAAGATTTAAAAGTAAATACGTACCAAGAAGACCAGCAAGAAGGAGAAAAATTACAAATTTTGACATTGCTTCAGGAAAGTACAACTACAAAATGCAAAGAAAGGAAGTATAATATAGTTGATATCTATATACATAATAAGTATTGTTTTACAATATATATTGCCAATGTGTATTGATTTACTACAGCAATGGAACATATGGTCTTAAATAATATCTTCCCAAAATGAAATTTTGATCATGGTAACATACATTTAAAAGGTTTTGTTTGTGCAGATGTCAGCTGAAACACTTAAAAAATTAAGATGGATTGACTGGGGTTTGTGCAATAACATTGATATATAGGATGATAATTTTAATCGCCAGACGCGCATTTCGTCTACATTAGACTCATCAGTGACGCTCAGATCAAAATAGTTATGAAGCCAAACAAATACAAAATTGAAGAGCACTGAGGACACAAAATTCCGAAACAATTTTATGTATAAGTACTGTATTTCTTTATTTAGATTGTAGTCTGTTTAGTATAGTATGTTAATTATTTCGAATTCACAGTCATATTCGAACAAATTTTAAATTAAACTCAGAAATGTGGTTGTTGAATAACTTTTGGTTTACTTTCAAATAATAGGACATTTGAAAAAAGTTCTTCTTGATATCCTGATACTAGCAGAAAAATAGAAAGTTTGTCTCAGATAAACATGAAAATCTAAATTACTGTAAAGCAATGTTTTAAATTTGATTCGGCATCTAAACTATGTCGCGATAGACACTAATTATCGTCAGCCTGATTAATATTTTAGATTGCAACTATTACTTTTATATATATATACTCTTAATCGAAATTATTTAGACTTAATGATCGCGCAATGGCACGTTAGTGGGGATAGAAAAGGATATCATTTTGTCTGATCTAAGAAACAATCTGCCTTTATTTAAAAAAAAATTATCCACTAAATACATTTGTGGTGATTCTGAGGCCAACATCTCAACTTGTTTGAGATTTTATTAGAAGTTCTTATAAAACAGCAAACAAAATTTTTAAGCTCCGGTTAAAACACTCAACCTTCACAGGTCTGGGTTTAGGCAAACGGGAAACATTTAACCACAAAACCCCTAATGTGGTAAGACAAAAAGAAAATCTTAGTATAATAGGGAGGAAAATAGTTGACACGCAGATATTAATAAATAGGTTTTATTTCAGTTTTAAATGTTTTTAATAAAAATAATTCGATTTCGTACACCATTTGTAAAAATGGGACGAAAGATACCAGAGGGACAGTCAAACTGATAAATCGAAAATAAACTGACAACGCCATGGCTAAAAATGAAAAAGACAAACAGACAAACGAAGTTTACATGACACAACATAGAAAACTTAAGAATAAGCAACACGAACCTCACCAAAAACTAGGGGTGATCTCAGGTGCTTCGGAAGGGTTAGCAGATCCTGCTCCACATGTTGTACCCGTCGTGTTAATTAAGTGATAACAAATCCGGTAAAACGTCTAATTCGGTAGGTCACATTCATGAATGTGACCTATAAAATTAGACTATTTACCGGATTTGTTATCACATAAGCAAAGGAGAGATAGGACACGGTAAATGGAAATTTTTACTAAATCATTATTTATATGGACCCAATTTTTTTAAAAATCAAGTAGCTAATTCTTTGAATGATGACGTATTTGTTACGAATGAAGAAAATGTGTGTTTTAATAGAACGCAATATTTTCTTAAACAAAAGAAATTTTATTTCATGTAACCAAACATTTTGGAGGATTAGAGCAGTATTTGTGTTTTTCCGTGTTCCATGTTGGTTTAGTAATGGCGCCATTTCGTTGTATGAAATACAATACAAATAGATTTAGCATGACTTTTTATTACTTTAAATCTGTCTGTTGCTAATTTTCTTCAAGCTCAGCTGAAAATAGATTAGATAGTTATATGTATATTGGCATTTATTTTGACTTCATACTCAAAACTATTGTAAAAGGATGTGGCGTACTTCTATACTTAATTCCTAATTGATTTAATCGATCATGTATTCATCGTCTGAATTTATAACTTTGTTTTGTTTATGGTCGAATCATATTATTTTTATTCAAAAAAGATATGTTCTGATACTGGTTGTGGCTAACTTTTAATCTAGCTAAGTTTTCTGCAGTGAATACGGTTAGCTCAATATCTTAGATGTCTGATAATAATGGTAAAACAAACAAGACTAAACAAGACCTATATCCGAATTTTCACGATGAACAAGGCAACATGTTTACTTCTTCAGTTCACTTGTTGTTGCAACTTTCTGTTTCAAATTTTACTTTTTTTCATTAACTCTCAGTTCCATCTTATCTTGAATGCTTCGTTGAATCTGATATACATTATTTTCAAGCTGTTTTGCAATTGAATTAATAGATACAGGAAGATGTGGTATGAATGCCAATGAGACAACTCTCCATCCAAGTAACAATATATAAAAGTGAACCATTATAGGTCAAGGTACGGCATTCAACGCGGAGCCTTATCTCACACCGAACAGCAAGCTATAAAGGGTCCCACAAATTACTAGTAAAACCATTCAAACGGGAAAATCAATGGTAAAATTTAATTCTGCATATAAAAAGTTATGATTTAATAACAATTTCCTAATCCTACATGCATATGTATTTGTATTTCTATTGTAAAATCACAGAAACACCTTATTGTTCTAATCGATAGAAGCCTGTATATAAATATAAAAAACAGATATTTTTTTAAAGTATGTATATGTACTTCGCCTTGAGACTGTGTAACTACAGTATTTATAGCATAAGTGATTACATACCAAGTTCAACTTCATTTTCGACGGAACGTCTACCTCCTCTACACCTTGAACACGTGCATACAACCCACCATTTACAATAACCTGCGTAACATGCCAGTCTACGACAATACTGTGCACACTTCCAATCATTTGGGCAACCATGACCTGCGTCAGCAGTTGGGATAACTATAAGAAGATCAGAATTAATGAAGATTGTTGACAAAGTCTTCTTGATGTTCATTGATCTTTAAAGAATTTATTTTGAAAAATATGGATTCCTTATTTCACTTTCATTTAAATTGTTCTATCAGATGTAATCGAACTAATAAAGCTATTGAGATAGCGACGACAATTTTCCTCCACGGATTCCAGCACCTTATACCAGATAGCGAAAAAGGTTATAAAAAATTCACGCAGAATACAAGACCAAAAGGAAAGTACACCGGAGGCGCGTTTCGTTCACAAACGATTCATCATTGTCGTTATAAACAAAATAATAGAAGGAAACATTTGTTTTCGAGCTTTGATGATAAAAAAAAAAGATATAAAGTTGTGTCAAATATTGCTGTAAAGCATCAGCTTCATATAGGTTTATAAATTAAACAGTTTATCGATGTTCTAATCTAAAATCGATAGTGAAGTGACTAACCAAGAAACAAAACAATCTTTATCCATTCTGTGGTCAGCAATGTATGATATCAAACGAACACCATGAGACCACTATGTTTTTGGGCCTTCTGATGTACCAAAAAGTAACGAATATGTTCTGAAATAATATACTTACCAACCAAACCAGCAAGGAGAAGAAAAATCATCATTTTGGACATTTTTTCTGTTGATTATAGTTCTGCAAAAAACAGAGAAAATTGTTTACTTCTCATGAAACTAATGCAGACTAACATCAATTATGTTTGTTATTTTGAAGATTTGCTGTAAAACAAATTTAACAATAAATCCACATGTAAAGATAATAAAGATTTTTCTTGCTAAAAATTTAACAAACTAAAAATCTAAAACATTATCATTTAAAATCTATTCAAAATCCAGAACGAAATTGATTAAAATATTTACTTTACCTGCGCAACCAGTTGTTAATATTTGAATACACTATTATCGCTATTTAGTCAATTTATATTCCCAAAATATATTGACTGAAACTTCTCAAATTCATTAATATGTGGAATCAATTAAATGTTCCGAGAATAAAAGTTTGGTCAAGGATACATACAATTAACTTGAAACTGACATTTTTTAAAAGAATTTGTTCTAATTTGAATTTTTTTTCCATACGCAACATAACTCGTCCTTGACAGAAACTCGGCATTGTAACTATAATTCACCCCTTAAAATTACAGAATATAATTATTAGCATTTGCTTTTTATCTTTTTCAAATAAATTGTCCTCGCAATTCTCCAGGTATAATTAAAAAAAATATATAAGATTTAGCGATATGGAAGTATACTAGATTAAGTGTTGCTTTTGACACTTATTTACAGTTTATTTTAATTTGTAAGGTTAGTTTGAACATACTGTTTGTTGGGATTCTGTTTCACCAATCTGTACATGTTATGTAAGTATTGCATACAGCATGTACTGTCTAATCTAGTTTGTGTATATAACTCAAAATGTACTTACTAGACCACGTATTCTTCTTTTCATAGATATTTGAAAACATTTATTGTTCTACATACACATATAAACTATCAAAATAAAAGTTAATATAATTTTATACTAATCAAAAACGTTGAAGAATTGTATGTAGACAGATACAAATATAGATCAGTATAAGACTAATAATTACGTTAATATCTACGTTCGAATACTAGCATTTAAACCGGCCATATCAATGTCGCCAATGAACAACAAATTATATTTTGTATGCCTTTAAAATATTCTTAATTCCAGATTCATAAGAATTTTATCTAATTAATAGGAATTTTAAAAGTATAAAAATAGACAGATATGGTATGTTTCCAATGAAACGACTGTCCACAAGAGACACAATTATGTAGACATAATCAACTGTTAATCAAATTACGCATTCAACAATGAGCAAAATCCAAACTTTAAAGTAACTTACAAGAGAGAAGACATAGAAAACTTTAAAAAGTTAAAACAAAAAGACCAACGGATTTGTCTATGAAAAAAAAACACGTTTCGAAAAACAAATAGACAACTAACAACAATAACCATTGAATTACAAGGTCCTGATTTAGACCAGATAGATACAGCATGTTGCAGGGTTATGCATGTTTGCGAGTACCTAGCCCCTGTACATAAAATCTATGTTATTTGAGATAAAGGATACATATTTAATCTTGAAAGAATAACTATAACAAAATTTATTATTAGTCAATTACTTACAATACATTATAAATTGTTCATTTTATACAAAAATTCCATGTGTCTGAAAACTGTAATAAAGAACTAATGGAAAGAGAAAACTTAAATTTGTTGTTATGTGTGTATTATTTATGATAGCTGGCTATACAGCCCTCGCACGGTCGGTTAAAGTGGCTTGAGTGTCTTCCTCTATCTTAGACTTTGAATAAAAAGATAACAATTGGTCTTATTCTTTAATGATATGTGCACATTTGAGAGGATATGTAATGCATGTGGAAGAGTGTGAATTTTAATGCAGATAGTAATGTGTTTGATTATATTTACGGCTGTTTTTTCTAAAAAAAATAATAATTTTTTTCAACTTTGCCATATACGGGGAGATAACTCAGATAGAAGAGGAGATAACTCAGATGAAGTTCGGGGACGCACTTTTTCCCCCTATCTGAAAGCATGTTATAAGAGCTATTTTCTATTTTCTATTAAAATTCTATGGTGAATTTAACAAATTTATCACATTTTTTTTTTAATTTTTCCATGCATAATCTAAATAAAATCTGACAATTTTGCACAACCTGTAGCATGAAAAAAAAACCGGTGACCCATACTTTTTACTATATTTGGAAAGAAAACACGATAAAAACTACATTTTGACAAATTATTAAAAATTTCTAAGAATTGTAATTAAGACACCACCCCACCCCCCTTCCCCCCCATTCCCAATCCAACTCAAGTTTTTGTTATATCTTTAAATTATTTTTAATCATTTGTTAAGCTTTAATTTGTTGATATCAATATTTATTTTTCTTTGAAATAGGATAAAACGGGTATATGTCGCTTTAATTACATCATGATTTGCAAGGGGGGATAAGAACCACCAGACTACAATCGTCAAAAATACATGCTAGTAATAACAAAATCAAATCGACGACAACACATTATTTTGTAAATATTTAGATTTTGTTTTGTTTTGTTTTGGTACAGTGAATCAATGCTGTAGAGCTGGAGACATCTACGTTGTACAAAACCATTAGATGATGAGATGTATTTCATTCCGAGAAAAAAAAATCGTATAGATATTGATTGCATATTATATATCGTGTATTACATGTAAATGCCATGTTTACAAAATAATCAATATAATTTAAAAAAAACAAACTTGCTCACTATCAAGAACGGAAATATTTTGATATACTACGTATTTAGTCAATACTGCATATTGACAAATCAAAAATATTAAATAGAAATGAGCTGTAAGTTTAACTTAAATTAGACAGCAACTAAGTTCAACCCTGAGGTCCCTATAAATTCATTGTCGAAAGACTAGCCGACGTTTTGTATGCAAAGTTCTATGTTTAATAATTCATGCAGACTAGAAACCAAACCATTAGAACCAAATAAAATCAGACATGATCAAAATCTCAAACACGTAAAAGAGACAATAATAATCACTTATCACTCATCACTAAGTATGAAGCTCAAAATATAATTTAAGGTGACAACATTTATTTTACTCATTCAAGCAAACAGAAATAGAAACAGAAATTTAACGATTGATTAATGACGGTTTAATTTTGATGCTGCTCACACTCGTTCGTCGCGATGAGAACAGCTGGAAGAACATAAAACAATATTATTCAAACCGTATTGCTTAATTACTCAAAGTTACTGAGACAATGTTCAATGTTCTTACAAATATTGCCTGCATTATAAGCAACAAACCGAGGGCTGTAGAACGTAGGATAGGAGACGACCGTATGAAACAATAATAGAATGAATTAATTATGCTAAATTGTTGTTCATAACATCATATTTCCTTATCAGGATAAATATTTATGTTTCGGACATTTTTCTTCAAGAAAGTTTTATGTCTTTTCTGTATCCGTTCCTATGTTTACTTTTGATGTCCTTTTTGTTATATTTTGCTAATATGAAATTGCATTTACCTTTATTGAGAATATCTGAGATGGAGAAAATGAATATATTTGGATTTCTACTGGGACGATGGCTTTGAAACTTTCAAACAGGTGAAAATATATATCAGACAAGGTACAAATGAACATTTTGGTAGCAACGATTGGGTTTTCGATGTTAATTTGTAATTTTTGATCGCTGTTGTGTGACAGTTTTGATCGTTTTACTCGGAGCTCCACCATTCTAAGGAAAACGATTGGATGAATATATCTTTGTAATAGTCTATCACCTATGTAAGTCTTGTATGCTTTTCCATTTTAGTTCATTTATATGTTTAAGAATTTTCACTGAACTAATACACATTTGGTTTGGGTGCCAGCTGAAGCCTGCCCCACGGTTGCGGAATTTTCCCGCTGTGTTGACTACCTATTGGTGGACTTCGATTGTTTTCTTTGCTTTGTCGGGTAGTTGTCTCTATGACACATTCCCCATTCCATTCTCAATTTCATTACTGGTTTGTTTTAAACTTTTGATAATTTGATAGTCTAGTTTTCGAAGCCTGTGCTATATCATGTTTCCTTGGCTTAAATTTGACTGAAATCTGGGCAATTCTGTTAATAACAAAAATCTCTATATTTTTTAATAATCGGGATTTAAAATCAGAGCTTTCAATAAAACTTTGGCTGAAGAGTTATATTTCTCACTCGCTTTTCATCAACTTAAAACTTTTTTTCTTGAAACATTTAACATGATAATTGAGTCCAAAGATGCCTCTTAGCTAACTTAATTCTTTATGTAACCACACATATTTTTAGATTATTGTGATCAAGTTATTTTCTGGAATTCAAAATAATGTTTTGGCGTATTTACAAATCAATTTGTTTGCATCGATCTAAATTCTGTGTTAGCTCCATTTTGATTTTATTACTCTTAGGAATTTAGTACTGGATCACAGAAAAATCCAACTTTTATCATTGAAAAATAAAAGACAAATAAAACAAGTCGTGTTCCGTAATTATTCCTGGTATATATTTTGTTATAGTTGAAGAAATCTTTTTCACAAATGTCTCATTCTTGTAATTTGTATATCTACGCCTATTCATCACATTATTTAATTAAAACTATCTATTAAACATTTGGTTGCTTCCTTTCGAACTTCCAGTGGAAGAAGTGGTATCGTGAAATAAATACCACAGAAAAATAATCTGCTCGGCTTTCAGAATGTAATAATAATTATATAACAGTATTTGATGCATGAGTCGTTTTGTCTTTAAACTATTAACAACTGCCATACAAGTTTGAGGTTTTTAGTGTGGACAAACGCCTGTTCCAAGTCAGGAAAAATATGTTTTCCCCCTTTTTATAATTTACATTGCAGTTTGGTATTTTTGTTAATGCTTTTTTTTCGGTACATATAAAAGAGGGACGAAAGATACCAGAGGGACATTCAAACTTATAAATCGAAAATAAACTGACAACGCCATGGCTAAAAATGAAAAAGACAAACAGACCAACAATAGTACACATGACACAACATAGAAAACTAAAGAATAAGCTACACGAACTCCACCAAAAACTAGGGGTGATCTCAGGTCTTGCTCCGCATGTGGCACCCGTCGTGTTGCTCATGTCATAACAAATCCGGTAAATAGTCTAATTCGGTAGGTCACATTCATGAAAGGGATGGGGGTTGTAGTTACGACGTAAGGAACTAGAAATGAAAGTTCAAAATTGGAAAGCTGAAATCATCTCTTTTGTCGTAAAGTTATGTTTTCAACCGACCCTCATTATCAATTTCTAGATGTAAGTCAAGATATGAGGCCGACTTAACTGTATCTGTTGTATCCTTTATCTCTAGTTCGATGGGATTGATGTGTTCAACATAGTCACCAAATTTTGAATTATTTAGTGAAAGAACATCATCTATATAGCGGAAAGTAGAGTTAAAGGATATTGATAACTCTTTATCTTTCTTCCTAAGAAGTTCCTGTATGAAGTCAGCCTCATTATAATGAAGAAACAAGTCGGCAAGAAGAGGGGCACAATTGGTTCCCATTGGAATGCCGACAGTCTGTTGAAAAACACGTCCTCCGAACGTAACAAATATGTTGTCAATCAAGATATAAAGCATCTTGATAATGTCTGTTTCAGAGAATTTTTTGTTTGAATCAGAGTGATCCTTTACAAAGTAGGATTTATTCACCCTAAGACAAGATACTTGTATCTACGTTGGCCATTCTTTTTATGAAACAAAGCAATACCAACTCTATCAATTTGTCCTTTAGTTTGGAATGTGGAATACTTGTGTAAAGTGTAGAAAAGTCAAATGTTTTAATACTATTGCAAGATGAAAGATTGTATGTACTCTAAAAGATATTTGGAATTTGTAAGTATCCACATCTGATTCACGTTGCCTCTAGAATAGGCAGTTTGACAATAACTTTGAAGCCCGTTTTTGATTGCTGATAAAAAAAGATGTTAATGATTTAGATCGAGGTTTCGTGGAACACTTGGAAGACCCAGCAATATAACGTTGTTTGTGAGGACACTTATTTAGTTTAGGTTAATAGATTGACAAAAATGTCGCTTCCAGTAAACGAAATCCACTAATTTCAGAATTTTTAGGTGTTACCAATTACTACACGTTTGTCAAGAACCAACGTTTAGGATCGTAAACTCTAAGAACGAAAACCTGATTTTGCGTGACACATTTGAAAACTAACTAGAATCAAGTGCCAAATGACCAGTCATTTTTTTGGTAAAATTAATGGTAAAGTAAAAAACACCTTTCATCTCTAAGCCTGAAAATATATATGAGAGTTTTAAAAAAAAGATTTATAGGAGAACATTAATTCAAGTCAAACATCTGGAAATTGCCAAATGTATAACTAATTCATTTGATTCAAAAGGGCATAATTACACCACATTGAAAGGATGTAACTAGCTGATAACAGTTTATTTTCGATCTATGAATTTGAATGACCATCTGGTATCTTTACCAAATAATACTCATTACAATACATAATTTTTTAAGTGAAGAATACTGTATTTTTTTTGTCTTGAATGCATAGGACTCTCTGTCTCATCTTTTAATTTATGAAAATATACACAAACAAAAAAATAAGTTTCAATATATTGTTTTTTATAACACGAAGATTGATCTTTTGTCTGCTGAGTTTGGTCTTAGTCATCTAGGTGTCTTTGAGCTTAGCTGAAAAATATCAAAGATAAAAAAGTTATTTCGCAGATTGACATTTTTTGAAAAATTATACACGTTCTTAAAATTGTTTAAAAGCAAAGTCAAAATATTTCACCTAAACCCTGCGTTTTTCTGAGTGTATTTTTAAATTGGTTACGGTGATTCATCTTTCAAAAACGAAAAGAGAATAAAAAAACAAAATTCTTAAACGGAGACCATCACGAGCGGTTCATATTATGACATATTTATTGTCATTTAAAAACTATATCAAAGTAGAATTGAAATGTAGAATGTCTTTTCTATGGAAAAGTTACATTGCAATCCTATCGTTGTTATTTGCAAAAGTGTCAATATAGATTTAAAAAAATCAAACTATAATGAAAGGAACTTTGTTCCATGACATGATAACTTAAGAATGATATGTAATATAGGAGAAAACATACCTAGTTCTACGTCATTCTCGATGGACCGTTTACCATATCCACAAATATAATATTCAGTATAAGTCCTATATTTACAACAACGCCACCAACAATGCTTTGTACACACAGATCGATATCGCTTACAAAAACGTATGGACTCCGCCTCCTGAATAACTTTAAAATGAAAAAATACATATATGATATCTTCTCCATTGATGATGATAGTAGATTTGTTTTTTATATTTAAAAAAATTAATTGATAAATAAATGATAAACGATCTATATTCTTTTAACACGATATCGTTTTCTTTTTATATCAGTCTCATAATTTGGTTCTTTTTAGTAGAACAATTCTTTTCTTGCATCTTTAACATTATATGAGCAAGCTTCGTCTAACAACATCAGAAAAATGAAATGTGTATTAAGGAGTTCGTGTTATATTTCTCTTTGTTTTCTGTGTTATATTTGGAATATTCTGTTTTTAATGCATCTGCTGTTTCTATGCTTTTATTTTAACTTTGATCTGAAAACACAATTTTTATTCTAAATTGTTGTATTCTGTCATGAATAATGTATAACAATACATAATACTTAATACTGTACCATTTTTCAACATTAAGTAATCAACGTAGATTCAAAATAATATACATACCAAGAAGACCAGCAAGAAGAAGTAAAATCACAAATTTCGACATTTCTTTGGGAAAACTACAAAAAGCAGATAGAGGAAGTTATTGAGGTCAATTAATGTTTTTATTAACAAAAAAGAAGATATGGTATGATTGCCAAAAAAGAAAACTCTCTTCAAGAGACCAACATGACACAGAAATTAACAACTATAGGTAAAGTATATTTTACACTCAGAAAAATTATTGCGAATAGAATTGGAGCTATTCTTATAAATAGTAAATCAACGAATAAAGATATGAACAATAAATGTAATATACCTTAACATGGGTTTTTATAATAATTATAATACTAATCGTATAAATCATAACAGAAATTAATTTTTCAATGAAAACTTCAGCAATATTCAGAAAAGAAAAGAACGCAAAATGTTTGACATACCTTCACTATCTTTAGTTGATATCTATATTCCTTTTTTTTAACAATTGAATATAAATTTATTGCACTAAAGCTGTTAACAGCCGCTACAGCTTTAACTGTAAGGTACCCTGAAATTGTTAGTACCTATATTCCTAATAAGTATTGTTTTGCAATATATATTCCCAAAGTGTATTGATTAAACTTAAGCAATGGAACATGTGGTCTTAAATAATATCTTCCGAAAATGAAACTTTGATCATGGTCACATACATTTAAAAGGTTTTGTTTGTGCAGATGAACACATAACAAATTAAGATCAATTGGTTGGTGTATGTGCAAAACAATCATACTGAGGATGAAAACAAGATAATGGAAAAGGAGTGTCTCAAAAGATTATTACATTTGTTTTATCATTATTTAAATAAAGAAATATGAGTTCCATTATTTAAGATTATAGTGGCGCCTGTTGTCTAACATGTTTGTTATTTCACACTCTTATTAGATCAATTTGTACATCAAATTCTAAATTTGGTTGTTGAATAATTTTCAGTCTACTTTTAAGGCAACTAATTGGACATTTGAAAATAATTCTTCTTTATCTCATATCCTGGGACTTGCAGAAAAATAAACAGCTAGTCTCAGATAAAGAGGAGCAGTTACTGCGAGTCAATGTTTTAAATTTGATTTCGCATCTTAACCGTTGTCTCTATAGACACAACAGTCAGCCTGAGGAAGATTTGTATCGCAATTTTTCTTTAAATACTCTCTTAATCGAAATTATTTATACTTAAAGAACGCCCCCTTGGTACGTTAGAAGTTCAAACAGGAACATTTTTGTTTTGCCAATCTAAGAAACAATGTGTCGTAATTTCGAAAGCTATGATAAACCTAGTAATAAAACAGAACCTAAACAAACTGTTGATAAAGGTAATAAGCATGTACAAAATAATGTTATAATGGAGTAAATTATAACTTGGATGGACAGTTGCCTCATGGCACTTACACCATATCTTCTTATATCTTCTATCTTACATTAACAATGCGGATTAATTTAATATTAATACTATTATTGTGACTCTCCTCTTTAGCCAGTATCAAATATTCAACATTTCTAAAATATGCCAAAAAAAAAAATGATAAAACAGAATTTCAGGCAAAAACTCGATATGAATCCCGATTTAGAATATCGTTGAAGCACACAAATTAGTAACACATTATGTTTGATTTTGAATATGTCTGATTCAGTCTGATTTGACATAAGGGTTTTTACAGTTACATTTAAAAAAACAACATCTAAACTATCCTTTGAAAACTATTAGTCCTTTCCAGCTAAATGTAAATTTATTGCACCTTATATATTTTAGTAATAAGGTGTTATATCAGTACTGATTTAGGTTGTTTGTACGTTCTTAAAAGTACACTTTATATTTCGAAGAAATATCTAAAAACAAAACCCAGTTTGTTTCATTAATTGTTAAGATGTATCGAGCATAAGTGAACTTCCCTTTCATGAATGTGACCCACCAAATTAGACTATTTACCGGATCTGTTATTACATAAGCAACACAACGGGTGCCACATGTGGAGCAGAATTCTGTTTAACCAATCTGTACATGTTTATGTCTGTATTGTACACAGCATGTACAGGCCAATCTGGTTTTTGTATATATCACACCATATATTTTTATTTTCATAAATGATTAAAAAAATCATTTTCCTGCATTTATACATTCAAAAATATATTTTAATATGATATAAAATCAAGATAAAGGAGAACAGTTGGTAATTTGATGCTACCACAAATTTAAAATTGTCACACCATCAGAAGAATAATTCTTATACTAAAATATGTATGCTATGATAATATTACTTTTCATATCATTATTATTTTATAACGCATCTTACACTATATAGTTATCAAAGGTACCGGACTTATAATTTACTACGCTAGACGTGCGTTTCGTCTACATAAGACTCATCAGTAACTCACAGATCAAAATAGCTCAAGTACAATGTTGAAGAGTATTGATGAACCGAAATTTCAAAACGTTGTGCCAAATATAGCAAAGGTTATCCTATATAAGCCTGGGATAGGAAAATCTTTAGTATTTTGAATAATTCATACTTTTGCAAACAGTAAATCTATAAAAATGACCATATAAATGATATTCATGCCAACATCAAAGTGCTGACTACTGGTCTAGTGATACTCTCGGGGACAAAACATTCACCAGCAGTGGTATCGACCCAGTGGTGTAAATAGTTATCAAAGGTACCAGGATTATAATTTAATGCCCCATACGCGTGTTTCTATCTCTGACTTGTACTAAGCTGACACATGATTTTAACAGGCTAATGCACATCTCAGGGCAGATTTTATCTTCTGTCGTGGACATTTTATTTTGCCAACAAGAAACATTCCCTTTTCTAACTGATAAAATAAGACACACACCATTTTTCAGAGAATTGTTGACAAAGTATAGCATTTCTATGATAACACATGTACAGATAATATAGAATGAAATTCAAAACAGTGTGGCTGTGGCCATTGATTGACACATTAAATTCATCTATTAACTGGGACAATTTACGTGAACGTTTGTCTGTAACGACCACTGTTCACGACGTACCTACGATAGACATTTAAACTGTGGGGTCACAAAAGGTTTCTTAACGCCTTTAATTATAAAATAATTCGAAAATTAATTAGGAATAACCTTTATGTTTTGATTTATATAATTGGTATAAATCAAAACATCGTGTTATTTCTGATTAATTTTTCGAATTACTTTATTAAGGTGTTGAGAACCTTTGGTGACCCCATAGTTGAAGTGTCTTTAAAAAGTACATAGTGAGCAGTGGTCGTTACATAAAAACGTTCACCTAAATTGTCCCAGTCAATGGATGAATTTAATGTGTCAATCAATGGCCACAGCCACACTGTTTTGAATTTCATTCTATGTTTCATTTTCCATTTATATTTATTGCAGTCCTTCCATATAATTTAAACATTTACTCAAATTTTTCTAATTGACAATTAATTTTTGGGTATATAAGATTCCAAATGACAAGTATCAAATGAGATAATTCAATCAATTAAACCTTAATTCTTTCATTTCGATGTTCGTAGTTCTTGCTAACTTATCTCCAGCAGTGAACTTTCACAGAAGATGATATTAGACCCCCCCTCAATATTTAAAACATAATTAGGATTAAAAAGAAATGTTTTGGGGGTCTCTTGTCGATTTCTGTTAAGGACGCAATCAGATAATTTTTGCTTTTCTATAGTTTCCAAAAATAACCAAACTTGATTGTCAGTCCTGTTCTTTTTATACACTATTTAGAAAATCAATCATCAAGATATGATATGAACACTTGCAAAAAGTAAAATCACACAAATACTGAATTCCGAGGAAAATTCAAATTGGAAAGCAAAATCAAAACCTCAAACACATCAAACGAATGGATAACAACTGTCATATTCCTGACTTGGTTTAGGCATTTCCATATGTAGGAAATACAGAATTCAACCCAGTTTTATAGCTAGCTTAACCTCTCATGTGTATGACAGTCGCATAAAATTCCATTAGATTGACAATGAGATGTAAACAAAACAAACAGACATTATAGGTACAAATGTGAAAAAATATGGATACAGTGTCAACATTGTGTTAATATCTTTATTACTTTAAAAACAAACAAGCCGTACATTGACCTATAATGGTTTACATTTTTTTTAAATTGTTATTTGGATGGAGAGTTGTCTCATTGGCACTCACAGCACATCTTCCTATATCTAAATATACAAAGAAACGTTTACCATGGCACAATAATACAATGACTATAACTACAGAGCCACGTCATATGTAACAAAGAAACACAAAAAGGCATAAAGACATGATGAATATAGAATAAAAAAATAATATAAGAAATATCATAGAACAATGACGGGATGTATAAGTACAGAGCCACGTCTCTTATGAATGACCTTATGATACATGTAACTTCTTTATAGAGGTTGAATATACTTTTTACGTACGAATACCAACTAATTAGAGACGTCTTCCCAATAGTGATACACATTGTTTCTGCAAAACTACAGACAATTTTATGAAAATGAAGTGTCATAGAACAGTGTGTCCGTTGTTTTTATTTTTTCTAAGTACATGTTCACGAATACGATGTCTAACAGAGACTCAAATAAACATAACTGTATATATGTATATATATTGCCTCAGTTTTGTAACATCTTTTAATTATTTAAATTCTTTTATTTAACTAAATGTTTATTTCTAATTGAAATCGATAAAAAAAAAACATTTAAATTTATCATATTTTTCCTAGAGTAAGCACACTTTGACCGGTTAAGAATCAGACTATAACCGTCAAATTTTTAAAATATTTCTGCTTAATTTTCTCTTGGTCCAGTGATTCAATTTTACACAGCTGGAGACATCTACGTTGTACAAAAATAGAAAATTATGAGATGTATTCATTTCTAAAAAGAAAATTCGTATAGATATTGATTGCATATTATATATTATATATCAAGTATTACATGTAAATGGCATGTTTAAGTAAATAATCAATATAATTTAAAAAATAAATTTGTATTAAGAAGTTACTGCAATTTGACAAATAAAACATATTTAATAGAAATGAGCTGTTAGTTTAAATTAAATAAGATAGGAACTAAGTTCGACCCTGAGGTTCCTATATATCCCTTACCAAAAAACTTGGCGCTGCATTTAATGAAAAGTATTTGATGTCCCACATTTAAGCAAACAAGAAATCAGGATAAAGAATATTAGACATTAAAAAAATCTTAAATATGTAAAGTGGCAGTAACAAGAACTTATTACTCATAACCAAGTATGTATTGTTTTAGGGTAGCTCAATGTGAGTATCAAATACATTCCCAACACTTTGAAAAGTTAAAAACATTAATCTTTACAATAAAAGACCCAAATAGAATTTTAACTAAAAACAGTCATTTTGAAGGCCGTACATTTACCTATAATGGTTTACTTTTATAAATTGTTATTTGAATGGAGAGTTGTCTCATTGGCACTCACACCACATGTTCCTATATCTATTTCACTCCTCTAAGCGATTAGGTTTTGCAAGGATGAGAAACTCAACGATTGATTAATGAATTTTTAAGTCTTATGCAGCTCAAACTCGTTCGTCGTGACATGAACACATACAGAAAAGTAGAACAATATTATTCAAACCATATTACTTGATTAGTCAAAATTTCTGAAAAAATGTTTTTTTTTTGTTTTTATCAACAAACTGACAGCTGTATTTTAGAACGTAGGGTACGGGACGTATCAAACAATGATAAAATAAATTAAAAATACTAAAGTGTTGTTCATAACATGCTTTTTTCCTTATTAGGATTAGGATTTATATTTCGGAACTATTTTTTAAGCTTCAGGTGTTGCAAATTTAGATTGCAAACGGACAAATTCAATTATTTTTATTCTAACAATTAAGAGACAATAAAAAACAAATCAATAAAGTTAGAATAACATGATATTTAGGATAAAAAAGAAATAATTAAAATGATAAATTTGATTTACCATACCCTTTTACCACTCTATAACTTTGTGATTTTACCCAATAGTTAAGCTTTAAGATAATCATATCCCAACTAAATCAAAAACTTACCGTTCAGGCAGATCAACCAGAATAAAGACAGAAAGTTCCGACTGCTACAAGAAATAAGTATATTTTTGAAACTGTGGAAAAACATAAAGATATCAACACGGAATGAGCCGTGTTTAATAGGAAAAAACATGTACTTGTATAATGTCATTTATATTATAAAAAGTCACCAACCTCTCCTTGAACAATTTACGAGAAATTTTGATGACATTTTTTTCCCTGTTTCTCTGTTAATTTCTGGTGATCTTTTTGTTGAAATTTGCAGCTGAGCTGCAGCATGAAATTTCGTTTACCCTTTTATTAAGATTATCTACAGACGCTGGGTTGGATTTATTCATTTGAAAAATCAAAATGAACATATAAACTTACCGAAAAAAGCATGGATGAAATATTAAATGGATGGGACCTAAATGATTAAATGTATGTGGAAAGAAAACCTGAAATTTTAGATATTATATTGCAAATTTGTATTACAAGATTATGAACAAGTCGTACTTTCAAAACCTAATGACAAATATACAATCCGGGAAAACCTCCTACCAACATAGAAAAAAATAAAATGTTCATTCCTTTAGCCATAATATTCAACATTTGTTCGATTGGATTTTCCCCTACCTAGTTTATGCTTTCCATACGAGTAAAATGATTAAACCAGACCGTGCATGAATGTGTGCAGTAAATTAAATGAGCGTCAAACTGGACAGCAGACCAGTGCATATTGCGTTTTATCAATGAAACTAAAGGTATGACAGGTAACAATTGCCACATTTGATATTTTCACATAATTTTCCATATACACTTAATTTTGGATAACCTATTGCGGAGAAAAAAAAAAGAAAGTTTACTATTAATACGTTCTATTCCATTAAACCCGTCATTTTTCGAAGAGAAATGTCGAAATACATTTTACACATGGCTACGCCAGGTAAAATTATTGTTTATCTTATCTTAATTTTCAGTTTCATTAGAATATTATAATAATAATAAATCCCAAATTTATGTAGTCAGTAGATAAAGTCAATAAATGTCCGGATTTGCCTATTTTTGGACATCAAATGTCAATACGATCTTTTAAAGGTCAATGTCGTCTGCTTCACACAATCTTGTTATTCACTTTAGTAAGTAGCGCCAAAATAACATTCCTGTGTGGTTTGGTTTCATATGTACGTCAAGACATTTAAAAAAACATGAAATCTTAGCATAAAAATGTTATTATAATCTTAATTTTACAACGTCTTTTGGGGACTATTGTGAATCAAAGATCAGCAACACTTTTTGATGAACTTTTGATTAACATGTATTTTCAAGTGTGGGTTAAATTTGAACAGTTCGTCGTCAAAAAATGTCTATGAAATCAGAATTAATCTCTTTCCTTTAGCTCCTTGGAGCTATCCTCGAACTTACAATTAACAGTAGTAGTTTGTACGCTTTAAACGAATGATCAAAGAACTAGCGACTAAATAGTCTTACAAACAGACCTTTTTTTTTGTTGAGAAATTTTGGTCCTCAATGCTCTTCAACTTCGTTCTTTATGTGACCCTTTTAACTTTTTTGGATTGCTTGATGAGTTTGTTGCAGAAGAAACGTGCGTCTGGCGTAAATAGAAAATTTAATCCTGGTATTTATGATGAGTTTATTTTATACTAAATATAAAAATTATACATACAAATTCCTTTTTTTAAGGTCATGAAAAATCTTCCTTGAAGAAGAATCATGACAATCCCAAAGACAAACACATAGAAGATGATAATACCTTGGAATCATTTATTTCGTGGGTACAAATATTTCCAAATGAAAATCCTAATAATTTAGTAGATATTTAATTTATGGTTTGGTCAAATACTGCTATAAGCCCTTAAAAATGTGATTCGGATGAAATTTTGAACACGTAGTTTACCTATACACACAAAATCCACGAAGTTTGGTCTGCAATGAAAAATAAAGAATCCAGAGTATTAAGGTGGTACCTAACACTACAGGGAGATAACTCTGTAAAGTCAGCTTAACGTTTTAATTACGTTGTGTTGTAAAGGGAATATTAAGCTTCTCAATGATTAAATTGGTGTTTGTCAAACTGCTATATAACCAGTGTAAATTTTCTGACAAAACGGTTGGTTGAAAGTTTTTGAAAATTTTATATTTTTGTTAAAGGGTCAAAGTAAATACTTTGACACAATTTTATGAAAATGAAACGAGCCAAATTAATTTTAGTCAAAGTGTTGGGTACCACCTTAAGATACTAGAGATTTTTTTTCATCGCCAACATATGTTGTGGGTTTTGTGGATTCCAACTGTTCACCACTACTGACCAACTTGTTTTTTTGTACTCATATGGAAGCAGAATTTATACAGGACCTGATCACCTAAAGAAATGTATCTTTTGGTCTCATTATAAGATATATTGATATTGTCCTGTCACTCAATTGGCCATATCTCATATAACCCAGAGAAACTTGATATAAAGGATACTACAGAAACTAGAAGGTATGCTTCATGTCTTAATTTTTTCTTTGGTATTGATACAGATGGACAATCTACCATATGTAATGTGAATATTCAGCGTATTTTTAGTATAGATAAGTGAAAGCTAGATATTTCGTGTCTTTTTCACGAGAAATTACATTCCGATTTGTTATTAACGTGTTTTAAAAAAATGCGTATGATGATGACAGAAGGCGAAAAATTGAATTAACTATACTGTGATCTGTCGTCATAATTAGACGCTCAACCTAATTATTTGAATTTGATTTTATAATATTAATCATTTAAAGTCATACGAAACCTCAGATTAAAAAAAAAAACATGCATATGTTTTTTTTTATAAGAAAATAGATAGTTTTCATTATTAAACTTATGTACATATATTTTTTTTAAAGAAAATTCTTTTATTTGTCCACATTTAGAAGGAGTTTACTTTTTTTAATTGCTTGCGTCCAGGAAGCAATTCGCCGACATATTTTCCGTATGCAAAATGACCTAAGCGTGAACCTTCTCGTAAAAATCCGTTGATCGCAATACGCATAGATTTGTCACTGAAATAAACTATTACCTGATTGTACATGTTAAACACGTGCTCAATATCCATGCTTTTTAGTAATTTGTTTACTATAAGGTGACAATCGATAAACTTCGGATTTTGACGATTATACGATATATATGTGTAAAAAATGATAAAATCGTGCACAGAAGACTAAGTTTATGATATACACATGCATTGGTTCAAGAAATTGACAAACATTATTTTTCACCAGACACTCGTTTCATATGACTTTAAACATTACAAATCTATAAGAATCGAAAAAACGAATATGACACAATACCTTATACTAGATCTTATTATCTCATCAAAGCCAGAATTACATTCAAAATCTTAACATATGTGTACAACTGTCATGTAGGTAATGCACCGTCATATTTGATCAATTTTTTAAATCCTCAAGTGTCGAAACGTTCATTAAGGTCGTCAAAGTCATCTATTGGTTGTTATGCAGTCCCATATAACAAAAAGAAAACTTTTTTCAGAAAGAAGCTTTAGTACTATTGGGCCAAAATTGTGGAATGAACTAGGTACAAATGTAAGAAACTCTGAATCTTTTGATACTTTTAAATGTCGGTTGAAAACATTGTATTTCGAAAATTATTTTGAACTTTTCTGACTTTTTTCTTGTGTATCACAGTGTATATTTTCAATTTTTGGTATAGTACATACATATTGTATTTTTGTATAGTATTTTTGTATTTTATATGTCATTTATGTACAACGCCATTGAATACATATTGTATATGTAGAAATAGGCGTTTAATTAAGTTTTCATGTTTCATATTTCATGTTTCATCAGGCATTTCATTTAGAGTGATAATCAGTTTTTCTGAAGAGTTGTATTTCGCTTTTTTATTAAACGTTGAAGGTTATGATTTACTGGTTTCTTTCTCGTTCTGATTCGTAGTACGTTCATGTTCAATTATAATCATATATAATTCCTCCCTTAGGAATATATTATTGAAATTGAACAAACAGTTGTAGGGATATAAAATGGTAAAATGCAACTATTTTGAATATCTTTTTAATCTAAAAATCATACTGCTTGTGAATTCCTCTTTTTAAGATCTCCGATTATTGAAATGCACTTAAAATGCATTCGATACTAACATATTATACCATAAGGAATGTTTACTAGAGCAAAATAAGAGACAAGAAGTATCATGTTGTGTTAAATCTTAAATCGGACTTAATGACTGTTAAAACTTGTTAAAGAAAACATGCAACAAATTGGTGTATGACATTTGTTCAAATATCTAAGAATTCTACAGTCCGTCATAAGTTGTGATAAACTC
The DNA here is from genome assembly GCF_965363235.1 of Mytilus galloprovincialis. Lineage (NCBI taxonomy): Eukaryota > Metazoa > Mollusca > Bivalvia > Mytilida > Mytilidae > Mytilus > Mytilus galloprovincialis. Next base: position 54,811,523 of record NC_134839.1, read on the forward strand.
AAAACGCAAAAGGAAAATATTAGCAATGATTAAGTTATATCGCATTTAATGTGGCATTCTACTGATTTGAATAGAACGCCTGTGATGAGTCCTGTAAAGACGAAACGCGCGTATTGCGTATGAAAATATTGGCCTTGTATCATTACGGATTTTTGTTTATACTATTAATGTGAAATTTATATTATATTCTTTTTAATAAAATATAAAAGCTTCTTTAATGGACTTACTTTTGCAGTTATAACAATTGTTTTTACCTTAATCAGTCAGCAGAGTATCAGTGTGAAATTAGTATCTGGATAACCAGGGAAAATACCAAGTATACATAGCAGGGTTTCCCCTGGGTCAATTATTTTTTTCGCCACTTTATTATTTTTTCCGCCAAGTAACATATATATATTTTCGTTTAAAATTTTCCTTTTTTCTCAGTATCCCCTCCCCCCCCCCCCCTAAATGAGATGAGTTTGGCCTATCGTCGTCTATGATTATTCTCTCAAACTTATCTTAGAGTCTACATTGTAATGAATAAAACTAAACATTTACTTTTAAAAAGAAGAATTTTTAACTTAAAAAGGGTAAAATTTATTATACTAGTATTTTGAACAACTTTAAAAGAAGGGGGCCACTTACTTTTAAAACGGTAAAGAAGATATAAGTTCCGGAATATGACAAAATTCTTGGACATGTTCTAACCATATAATACAGTTCTTTGGGAAAGAAGGTATTACATAGGTAATATTACAAATCATTATTACGTAAGGTTTTGAACTATAAAAAAAACTACATACAGTTTTTCAGTCTCAAATCATATTTTTTTGAACAACATTAAATGTTTTTTAGGAAGGACTCTCTGCTTTTAGGTTAATTCAACAGAAATCTACCCATCAATTCAATAGCACATTTTAACACGATTTATATAAACAATGTTCAACATAAAAATAACAAATTTTAAAATACTTTTGAGATAAATTCATGTTAATCCCCGCCGCAATTTTGCGCCTGTCTCAAGTCAGGAGACTCTGACCTTTGTTAGTCTTGTATGATTTTAAAATTTAAGTTTGTTGTGTATAATTCGGAGTTTTAGTATGACGTCCATTATCACTGAACAGGTATACATATTTGTTTAGTGGCCAGCTGAAGGACGCCTACGCGTGTGGAAGTTTCTCGCTGCATTGAAGACCCATTGGTGGCCGTCGGCTGTTGTCTGCTCTATGGTCGGGTTGTTGTCCATTTGACACATCCTCCATTTCCATACACAATTTAAAAAATATGTCTGTATATTTGAAGATAATAAGATATGTAACTTATTTTAGTGCTTAGGTAAACTCATCATATATAACCAGAATTGAAATTGTGTACGCCAGACTCGCGTTTCGTCTACAAAAGACTCATCAGTGGCTAAATTATAACTCACCGAAATAGATACAAAAGATCTTTCAAAAATGAATTTATTGTAAAAAAGTATTTTAAATGTTATTTTATTAAGTGGTTAACAAAAAAAGATTCAGATAGAAGAAAATAAACTAGTGTACACTAGATACGCGTTTCTGCTATAATCTTTATGATGCACGATCATGACCAAAGTTTGCACTTTTTTTTGTTTTTTTTACGTTTTAAAAAAATAAACACAATATTAGAAAAATCAAAAGAATAACGTTGAATGCAGACAGAGCTAGGTTAAGCGTCTCATTATGACGAGAGAAGGCGTATTATTGAATCAACTCTAATGCCATCTGTTGTCATAATGAGTAGTTCAACCTACATATAACTCTTTGCATTCGCCTTTTATGATACCCATTATAATTTGACATTATTAATAGTTATAAATAGAATTGATATGAGTATTACAAAATGCCATGTTTTAAATCTAGTTATCACTCATCAGGCATTTGTTAAAGAGGGAAAATTTTATTTTCTTACGAGTTGTATTCCACTTTTTTCTTGTAGTTTTAAAATGTTGAATTTCAAGATTGACTGGGTTCAATCTCGTTCTAATTCGTAGAAAATAATGTTCATTTATAATCTTGCTGCATTGAATACCCATCGGTAACCTTCGGCTGTTGTCTGATCTATGGTCGGATTGTTGTCTCATTGACACATTCCTCATTTCCATTCTCAATTTTATTTGAAAAATGTACCAAATTTAGTTTGAATATCTAAGAATTCTAGAGTCCATAATGACTTGTGCCACGAGACACGTAGTTTGACTTAGTGTTTAATCTTAAATCGGCCTTAATGCGGCGTTCACACATTGCCGATTATTGCTTCCGTTTGAGATCAGACAGCGACAAGACACGAAAAGTGAAAAAGTCGGATTAATATCCTCAATTAACGGTCCGGAAAGTTCAGCTAAGCACCCGACAGTTAAGTGAGTACCATAACATTCAGCGAAGCTCAGCCGATTTTTTTCTAGTCGGATTACAAGCGTGACTATGTCGTAATAGATTCTGCTGTATCGGATCAAAATCCTAACAATGTTCTGTATTTTCTGGATGGCGTCCTGTGGACGGGAATGATCTGGAGAAATTTTTCATTGCGTTTTTTTTTTGCCAATTGAGTCTAGATTACATCCAGATCTAGTCGAATGCGAACCGTCTTTGCCGAAACCGTTCCGGAACAGTCCCGTTATTAAAACGAAATTCGTCAATGATACCCACGTCAGACTCCCGACAATTACAGAACACAATACAACGGAGATCAGACAAAGCCGTTTGCAATGCGGTAGAGCGGACCGTGATAGGATTACTTTCCGACAGTATACCTGATCATCCCGAATATGACGACAGTTTTCTAACGGATAACTTTCTTCAGCGTAGGTTTCTGTCTGGTCACTGTCTGATCAAATTCGATAGGATCGGGACTCAATCTTGACAGACTCGGTAGTATTTTACCATACGAAAGTTAAAAATCGGAATAGATTCGGATTGAGAACGGGATTATCGGGACAAATTCGCCGAATCATGAATGTTTGACCCTAGCTTAATGCCTGTTCTAGTTAATTAAAGAAAACATGCAACAAACTGGTTATATGATATCTAGTTTGATTATCTAAGGATTTACAGTCGTTCATAACCACAACAAGCAAAATGAAAAATTCCAATCAAAAGAAATGAATTTATATGAACAACCATAGATATAGGAAGATGTAGTATGAGTGCCGATGATACAAATCTCAATTTATAAAAGTTAACCATTATAGGTCAAAGTGCGGCCTTCATCACGTAGCTTTGGCTCACACTAAACAACAAGCTATAAAGGGGCCAAAACATTACTAGTGTAAAACAGATATACAATTCATCCAAAAACCAATGATTTTAAAAAGAAAATGCATTGCTTTTAATGTGATTTTAAACACACTTAGTTCAGAGATGTATTATAGGATGGCACATGGTTCTTCATAAATTAAAAAAGTTCATTTTCACATTGACATTGACATTTGAGCCGTCAAGTTTTCAAACATTGTTTGATTCGTGCTTGTCTGGTTTGTGTCCGGTCCATATCTTTTGAACGGTTGAACCTGGGTTTTCCAAACTGAGTATGCATATACATCACATAATAGGGAATGGTCATCAACTAAAATCAGGTCACCGTGATATGGATCCAATCATAATGGAATCCTACCCGCGACATATATAGCTGCAAACTAAGGTTTATCAAACTTCAGATACAGAAGTCGGTTTCACAAAAAAACTTAAGACAATATCAATCGTAAGTAAACTGATCTATTCTTGGCTTTAGTCGAAAGATGTGTTATGAAATTGACCCCAGATGCAAAATTAGAATGCGGTAATTTACAAACTATAGTTAGCTCCCACGGTGACCTTAATTTTCATATTTGGGATTATATACTTTACAAACACTTTAATTTCTTAACGTTTTTTTTACTTTTACTTTTTACTTTTTTACATTTAATTTCACTCACATTTGTGCAGTCAAAGGGTTTGCAGTTAAAAATGCAAGCATTTATTTCTTACTATTCAAAACTTAGATCTCTTAGATATTTATCAGCTAATATGAATTTGCGGGGGGGGGGGGGGGGGGCGTGTTAGTTCGGCGTAACCTATATATTGTTTTTTTGTCATTCTGGGGGAGTTTCTGTGAAGAATCTATTTCTTTAAAAGAAACGAAATAAATCTAATTTATTACAAATAATGCAATTTTCAATTTTGTAATTTTTTACAATATAAGACAACCGAAATTCATATTTTAAAACTGAGGCTGTGAAGCTTTTGCTTTATTGGAACAATTCCTGATTCTTCGCTGTTGACACAATTCTGTGTAGCAGAGTCTTACAATGCTTTCAGTACATGCACAAGTTCCCTAATGCATATATGTTTCCTTTACAAGAACAAATTTATCAAATCCTGAAGAAAGTATGACTTCTTAATACCACATTGTTACACGATGATGACTGTTGTACCCATATTTTGACTATTCCATTTATTGTGTCTGCTTAGTGAACGCATCATTGTAAATATAATAGAATTTGACGAGACTGTCATCAAAGTGAGAGGGTTAGCGCTATAAAACCAGGTTTAATCCACCATTTTCTACATTTGAAAATGCCTGTCAAGTCAAGAATATGACAGTTCTTGTCCATTCGTTTTTGATGTGTTTTGTTATTTGATTTTGCTATGTGATTATGTTTTTCCGAATTGAATTTCCTTAAAGTTCAGTATTTTTGTGATTTTACTTTTTTACAGGACCGGGGTATTGTTGACATCCGTACTCATACTTGGGTAACCCTACTGCCATATTTGTTTGTTATGACGTCATGCCTTTGTTTGCTAGCGTTCAGAGCATATTGTTTGAATGATGATGCACTTGGTTGTAGGCGTGACACGATTGCTATCTTTTTGGTTGGAAGTCTGATATGTAGCTTGCTCAAATCGTCGGGATTAGACTTATACATACTTATTTTTGGTTTCGGACACTTTAGAGTTATCTACGTGTCAATATGAATTTTGTATAATTTGTGATACCCCGCTGTTAGAACTTGTAAGAGCATGAACTAACTGCTGATAAAGGTACATATATCTAATAAATAAACTATACATGCACAAAAACAACCATAATTTCCACTGGTTATAGAACTCTTAAACAGCACACAGTTGTTCCATGTCAAGAATACAACGAAGTGTCTGGTCATCGTTGACCCTCTGACATTGCTACTTTTAAATTGTTAATCCTGTATTTAGAATAAGAAGCCTGAAGATATCATATTATAAGCCCGGTACCTTTGATATGTATGATTAAAAGGACACTATGATCTATGTATACCAGAGACTAAATGCTTTAACGTAAACTATAGCTTATCGTATGGCCTAAAGCAAGAAGCAATAGCAAACACTGTATAATAAGCTATAAAGGTTCTAAAACAATTTTAATTAGATACCCAAACGCTTGATTTATGCTGAAAACTACAAATAAAGCAAAAATCACAAAAAGACAACTAACGACAACCATAATAAATTACAAATGAATTTGAAAGACATCAGGCATATGATCGATTTTGTACGTTAGACACGTGTATCGTCTACATAAGACTCATCGGTGACGCTCGAACCAAGTAAATCGTCGAAGAATATTTAAAAACACGTAATCCTATTTAAAATACGGCTTAAGTAATATATTCGCCTGAGGTAGAACATTTATTGTATTTCAAATATCTACGAAGAATTCAAAATTTGTCAACTGAATGAATAGAAATCCCCATATATTTTTTTAAAACATGTCAACATACATGCTCTTGAAGTGGTCCTAGCACATACACTATGCTTTCTCTAAAATACTGGCCAAATTTGCACCATCAATAGGTCTACCGTATTCGATGGTTGAAACGGTAGGAATTTAAAAAGGTGGACATATCTCACGTTCAAGTTCATGGGGAAAATATCAGATTTCACACATTTTTGCGTACTTTTAGTTGCAAAACTAAAATGTGCATTGATCTAATTGAGAAATAAGTATTTGTTTCAATAGTTTTTCATAATATCTGCCTTTTATAAGTGCAAATTGACTAAGAATAGTAAAATATTGGTTTTCTACCAAGAAAAAACTTTGACGTCTCAGCTTCTATGGTCCTTTGAGTTTTTTTTATTACTTTGCGTAATATTTGTACCAAAAAAAAAATGCCTTCGTGGTTATTCATACTCTTTTTCGAAGCGTTTAGGTCCGTTAACTTTAGGGAAATTAACAGATAAAGCGATTTCGGAAATTTGATTGATAAGGGGGAGTGTGTAAAAGTGTATAAAATCCAGAATAATACAGTGATAACGATATGTATTAAACAAGTAACGAACTTTTGAATAATACGAACATCATTAATTTGGGTTTCAAGCCGAAAATATCTATCAAATGAAAAAAAAAATATGAAAATTCGCACCATTTTATTTATAAATAACAAAAATGTTACAAAAATCGTTTTGTTTTTCGCAAAAATTACTTCTTTTATTTTTTTAAAGTAAGTTTTTATACATTGACATATTAAACGTACACAATTTTAGCATTGTGGCAACAGAAAATAAAGATGAATGTTAATTTTCCACGCTCCAACACTGTTGGTCATTTTTCAATTTGGAATTATTTCTCGATTTTAATTCAATTGTTACAAAAATTGCACCGTACGATTCTTTTACGACCGACCAAAAAAGAAAGTTCAGATATTATACTATAACATATAAAAATTTCAGCTGTGTGTTAGGTGGGTGCATTACAGTCACTAACTAAGCGTCTTTTCTGAAAATGTCACTCGCCTTATATTCCACCAACAGCGAATGAAATGTCACCTGTAGTTATATTCTTGTTGTATTTAGTCTTACATTAAATGTTATTCAGTGTTACAGAAAATCTTATTCAAAGCCAATTAACATTTGTACGAATTGATCTCGCTTAATTAAATTCAACTACTTTGAATGTATTTTTAACTTCATTCTCATACTGCATACACAATCCTCTTAACTTTATTCATTGAAAAGCATTGAATGTCCTTCTTTAATCACAGTATAGTAGCAAAGCTCTGTTCCATTGAGTCAATTATATCTATATCTTAAGGTAAGCCTGTCTTAACAGCCAACAAAACTTTTATATAGGTACATATTTTGATTTCTTAATGTTTCAGGTACCATTATCATCTGTCATTAACTAAAATAAACAGGACATACTAATAAAATAATTGAATAAGTTGAAAACAGAACGGATTAGTTGCCAAACCCCTTCTTAAAATTTCTATGCAGATTACTCAATTGTTTCAAGATATGAGGCTGTTGTTGTCGTCCATATTTTATTTTGTTTATCACTAGTCAGGTGTTGGCATTTCTCGTTTGATATTTGTTTTAAAAAATATATAAAACAATTGAAAATATACACTGCAGTTTGAGTCAATATCGACAACATATACAAAAATTATATTGTTATCGATTATTATATTTTCTAAATTCTCGACTAAGTTCTTACTGTTTGATCATGTATGTTCACGTTTTTCTGGATTTTCATATAATTGATTACTTTTTCTGTCCTGGCTTTGACAATGATTATTTGTTTCAGTATGCTTTGCAGATGAAAGTCAACTTATTCTACGTTTTATATGCTTTTTCATAATTGAAGTTCCTACCTTCTTTCTTTTCTTATCTTTGTACTACGCAACATTTTCTTGTAAGAGATAGATTGTTTTTTAGGCAAAATTTAGAAATATAAAAATCAATTTGTTTATTAGAATTTGCATTTGTCTCGTGTTAAAATTCAAAATAACGATTGTGTCACATTTTAATTTCGAATAATTCAACATTTTAATTTATTAATAGTAATTGACAGATAATTAACATATCAACAAAAGAGATGTTGTTTACAACATCAAACGTCGATAGTTACATACATAATCCCTAAACAGTCGTTAATCTATAATTTCACATTTTGCATGTTATACATTTCAAAATGATAAGTTATAATGCAGTAATTCGTCGATTCATATGATTTAGTACTATCTATTTGTAATACTATCATGTTAAACCCTATCATATGTGTTATGAGGTTAAACTTATATCAATATCTCAATCACCCCCCTGTCATCTCACGCAAATATAATAGAAAATGAGTATCATGTTATGGTTGGTTGCTGTTTTTCGTTACTTGGTTTGACATATATCATGCCGTAAAATTTCTCATTTGAATTGATTTTAATATTGTTGCCTTTTATAACCGTTGACTATATGGTAAAGGATTTGCTCATTGTTAAAGACATAACGGTGACCAATATTTGCTTATACCGACATCATCTGCACTCTGGTGGATAGGTTTCACATTTACCATCATATAAAATATCAAACATATGTTTATTCGGCTTTGAATCGACCCGAAGAGCTTAGCCCTTTTCAACAGATTTTTATATTTGTTATATGTTTTACTCTCACATCAATGTCCCAGCTTAGGGGATGGTTGAGCACTCACTAACAAGTTTTTCCCTGCCACCTTCTTTATGTACATGTCCTTAGTCACGAGCCTGTTGTCATTGGTTCTTGTTTGTTTATGTTTTTCATATTTGCTTTTCGTAAATTATTGTGTTATAAATTAGGCCGTAACTTTACATATGAATATCAATTAAATGTTCATTTTTATAAATTTCCTTTTACAAAAGTCTGCATTTTTCTAATCACTTAGGTTATTCTTATCCAAGGCATAGATTACCTGAGCCACTTGTTTGGCCTTACAGCTATTTTTATCTGAACGTCACTGATGAGTCTTATGTAGACGAAACGCACGTCTGTCGAATTATATTATAAACTTGATACTTTTGATAACTATTTACTCAGTTGAGCTGTTTTACATTTTTCTTGTCGATGTCTTTGATAGCCGAATATACGGTATTGGCTTCTCGTCATATAATGGCCTTACGATTGCTTATGATTGCTTTCATCCACTTATTAAAACTTTGATGGATAGTTGTCTGATTGACAACCCCACCGCGTTACTCTATTTTTATATACAAATAAAGTACCGTAAAAGATGTAAACGGAGGAAGAAAGTCCAAATACAAAACCCAACCAAAACAACAATACACTGTATTTACGAATGGTCGCATTTTCTGAAAACAAATCCAAAGTACTTACCTGCTGGTATAAAACCATGCAAAACTTTAATATAACATCAGCTTACTCAAAATTAAGTATTATTATCATTTACGAATAGTAACTTGGAGAAATGTTGAAATGTTGAAGAAAATTCAGTTCAGTATGCGTATTTTATTCTGGTTAGTAAATTGACGTCAATGTTACTTCAGAATACATGTGTTTGGTGTGTCACTTCAACTACAAAATCAAAATAATTAATATTGTTCTATGCCGTGAAGACATTTCAACGTGGGATAAAAGTTGTAAGCAAGTTTGTGGGTTTATTACTCACACCTGTTTGATTGCAAAGTGATTGTAATGGATTGACAACATATGTGTAGTGGTTGGCTAATTTATTGGTTTTTAATTGTCTGTAAGCAAACGGAGTGTTCTTCAAGTAAGTTTTATTAATGCATCGACAACATTTCCGTATCTCGGACATCTTTTTTACTACCAATCATATACCACACTTGAAGCCGTACATCAGAACCTGTTAACCATACTATATAAAAGAAAGACCTCGTAATTTACAGCAATGTTTTAAAATAAAAAGTTCAAATCTCACACAATCTCATCTAGGAATAATCATGCAGATTTGAAGAAATAAATTTAGTCATCACATACGATATGTTAACCCACCATTGAAGCTGAGTTCCATGTGCGATTTACACTATTTGTGTCTCCTTAGCGTTGATCAAATACAATTTTGTTTTCCATTTATATTGCAACGATTGACATGAGTTGTTTCATTGTGTAAGCTTGGAACTGAATTGGCGCACGCATCTGCCAAATTAGTTTGACGTCACAGAAGCAGGGTACCACTGATGGATTTGCTAACACAAAGATCATGGTTGACGTTAGGCAAAATATGGCATTGCATTTCAACTTTATTATAAATCATCACATATTAAATAATAATTAAATTCCTAAATGGGTTCATTTCAAGAACTATTAGAACTATTTTGGTTAATCAAATCTCTCCATGATTTTGAAGAAGTAGACAAAATATGACGAGTTTGTGCATTTTTAGGTAAACTTTATTGCCATCTAAGATCTAAAATGTTTTTCAACAAAAGATGCCGATTTCTATTGGATTCATATAAACAAATATTTTCTTGATCATAGATAAGGGAGCGAAAGTAAGTGAATGCTACATACTATCATACGTAAGAAAAACACTCGATCAAATCATAATCAGGTAGTCATTACTTCATAGTATATAATGCGAGTTACAGTAATATCTCAACTATCATTACTTTTAAATTTGTAGTATTTTGGCTTCATTAATATTACATTCTGAAATATCCTAGGGCTGGTTTAAGCCCATTGTTAACCTACTCCTTTTTATATATGCCATTGTTGGGCTAAACTTAATTTGGGCAAAGAATATATGAATTATATTGATAGTCATGTCGATATGTGTTCACTAATTTACACGTACTAGTATATAATAAAATTGATGTTGATGTATCTGCATGGTTAGTAAAATTATTAAATAAAGACAAAAAAAAGGCTGATCTGCAAAAAGTAAAATCACAAAAATACTGAACTTTGAGGAAAATTGAATACGGAAAGTAAATAATCAAATGGCAAAAATCTAACGATAAAACAAACCAAACGCCAAATCGAATGATAAAACACATCAAACAAGTGGACAACAACTGTCATATTCCTGACTTGGTACAGGCATTTTCAAATGTAGAAAATGGTGGATTGAACCTGGTTGTATAGACAGTACTAAACCTCTCACTTGTACCACAGTCGCATCAAATTTCATTATATTGACAACGATGCGTAAACAAAACAAAAAGACACTATAGTAAACAAGGTAAACTGTTTACTTGTCACTATACACAATTAACTGTGATGTAAGTTTACTTAACTGGATGAAGAAAAACATGCAATAACAAAACCAGTGAAGAAAAAACATAACAACACAAAAGTGCACTAGATGTACTTATATTCTGCTGGTGTAAGCTTTTTATTTATGTTTAATCAGGTAAATAACTGCGTAGTGTATGACTACAAATGAATTCGTTACAAATGTAGTGGAAGTAAACTGCAACAGTTGAAACATGGGAGGACCACTATGTAAAGTTACGATTTTTCTATAAATAATTAAATTAAATAATCATTAAATAAACTATTTTGGCAGTCATTTTAATTCAATTTAATCGACAATAGAACAGACTCGTCACATGTTTTAGATGTAAGAATTTGAATTTACAAAAAAAAGTTATTTGATATTTCTTCGAATATATCATTTGTATTTGATGGTATGTTTAATGAAAATCTTTTATTATATATATTTTTTTTATCACAAATGCAGTGGAAATTTTCGATGCAATAACATGCATGTTACATGTTTGATAATCTAAGAAAATCTGAAATAAAATAGTAATAATCCAGAATCATATATAATTAAATAGTAATAGTCCAGAAGTCATATATAATTCAACGGAATCAGCAACATAACAGTCTCGTAATTATTACTGGTTGCAAGAAATTGAATTCACAAAGGCAAGTTCATAGCATATATATTTTAACATCTATGTTTTCAAACCTATTTGTAGATGATATCGCATTTTATATATAAAAAAAATAGTAAATAGCACTGAGAAATTTGTTCATATAATATGCACCTCACTACGGGGTATATATCTTAAACTTGATTCTAACGCATTGTATGGGGATTTCTTTGATAGAGGATTGCTGCTAACCTTGAAGTTTTTTTTTTTATCTTTTTGGCGACGTTCGAAAAATTTACGAATGCTATTATAACATGGTCGACCGTTATTTAATGCATATGTCATATATGACTACCCCGGTCATTTGTAAAATTTGTTGTCATAAATCCATCGTCGTTAATATCTTCACCATATGCGAATGTAATTTGAAGGTTATGCATGGAATGAGCAACAAATCTTGTGTCAAAAATTGGAACAGGAACTTCTTAAACTCCAAGGGTCATTTGTCTTTACCAAAACTGGGGTTCATATTGTTTAATCTATAGTATCCTGGGATGTGTTCAGGTCATATTGTAAGGCTATGGTGTATTTTGATTTGCTTCAATTTGTTTAGACTTGTTGCAACCCAGGACCCTGTAGTTCCGGTTTTGTCCCCTCGTAGGATTTATGTGTTTCCCGCGGTTTTTATTTGTGGTTCTTTATTCACTGTGTCTAAACCACACCGGCAAAATTTGTTCGAAATCGATGGTATCTAACATCGGGCACAATGACGGAACATCAATAGACAGAAGAAAGATAGATTTCTCCTTATTTTCTTATTTTTTTCATGATATCAAAGAATATATATACATATACAACTATTTTCTATTGTGATATGCAATATTTCTTACAACTGTTCTATATTAACGGAGAAATAAGTAAAAATGCATGTCAAAATGACGAATTGAGTGAATCTTGCCTCGAAATTGTTTAATTTCTCGTTAAATTGTTCACATTGTACGGAAAGAAAGGTACGGGAAGATATATACTGACCCGAAGATTGCAAATTTAGTTAAAATGAGCATCTCAATACTTGTATTTCTGTGTATGGAACGAAAGAAAAGGGTCATGTCAAATTAAAATAAACCGGTTTCGTCAATGTTGTTAACTACACAATCACCCGGTTTCGTCTATATATAGCACCCGGGTTTTTTTGCTTTTTTTAAACAAACAAATTAATAAAAAGCAACGTTGACACGGATCTGAACATTGTCTTTCGAGAATTTAAATATATATTTATTGTAAAGTAAACTTGGCGTGTTAAAATCTATTTTAAACGGGCACGTTTGGAAATAGGTAATTATGGTAATACACATTTCCTAATGAAAGGTGTATCCCTTATTTCACTTAACTTCAAACTAATTTAAATTTGTCAAAGAGGGGAATTTTGTACTATAATTGGCAATAAACAGTTGCGCCATGACCGCATGATACGCCCGTCGTTTTATGAGTGAAGTTGTATACAATAATCAGAAATAGTTTCTGAGATAGGGCGGACCATGTAAAAACCTCTATTCTTTTTTACAAAAAATTAAATAACTCTAAAATAATAGTTTGAATCATCACCAAAAAGTATAGAGATCTTAAGATTAATATGAATAAGAAGTGAGTAAAATTTAAACAATAATCATAAATAGGTTTTGAGATACATCGCAAAAAGTGACCCCCCTTTTGTTTTACCAAAAAAAAAAAATCAATCACTCTATTAAATCAAAATTTTAAACATCATCAAAAAGTAAACAGAAGTTTAAAAGATTTATATAACTAAGAAGTATGTAAAGTTTGATGTAGTTATAATACTTCGTTTTTGAGATATGGCGCGACATGTTAAAAAAACCCACATTCCAGTTTCACTTACATTTCCTGTAACTCAAAAAGATTTAATTTGATTTTCACTAAAAGGTTTACAGATTGTTTGACCATTATACGAAATAACTATGTTAAATTTTAAGAAATAAGATAAAATAATCTTATATGAATGACCAAATCATGGTTAAATGTAAACAAATCTACGGCTGTCATCAATTATTTTCTAATTGATGTAAAACGTATACATGTTAAAGGGGCACTAGCTACGAGATATATAAAAAGTCTAAAGTTTGATTTTTTTTGTTCAATCAATAATGAAAGTGAAATAGTGAAATAACAATTCGCTTTTTGCAGCCAAAAAGGTTAATTTTTTTCAAATTACGCTAAGAAACATTGATAATTATTTATTCACTTGCAAGTGAATGAGTCGACCTCTTTAAATCCGTATTCATGTGAACTTCAATTTAACCCCAAGCTAGAGATTGACAACGCATGCATTGTACGTGTACTGGTTATTTAAAGAAAAAAGAATGTCAACAATGAAAGTGAAACTACGGTAAATCATTTGATTACTAATTCGATGCACATAAAATCATTCTAATACGGTTAAAAGCAATGAGAAACATCTATTTTTAATCTATAAAATCAAATCAAACAGATCTATAAAAATCCAATTGCACGTGTTGGTTTAATCTATTCATATCTTTATTTATGTTTACATCGCTTATATGGTCATCTGAGGTCAAATTGATAGTTAATTAGATAGCGTCTGGACTAAAATACACACGAAACGAACCTATATATTGTCTACCCCATGCTCTGTAAACTGTTTATTTTAGACTTTTGATAGTTTGGATAAATGCTTTACATTGTTATAAATCAAATATGAGAATTTGAGTCAAATCGGTGACTATGAATTTAACAGCTAGTGCCCATTTAAGTAACTGTAATGTCTAATATGTTTATCATGAATATTTATGAAACCCTTATCTTGTGCTTGTCTTATTTTTATACAAAAAAAAATCCCAAAGAAATTGCTTTTCACAATATTCGTGATTCTCTAACTGTCCATTTCATTTTTTATTTCAGTTAAAATGTATTACATCACTATAGTAGCTACTGTGTTGGTAAGTTTGTGTTTGATGTAAGCATCGAATTCTCAGCTAACAAAATGGAGGATGAAAATGGAGAATGTGTCAAAGAAATAACAATCTTACAAAAGAGCAGACAAAAGCCCAATACCGCCAATGGGTCTTCAAAACAGCGAGGAAATCCCGTATCTAGAAACGGTTTAGATGATAAATGTGTATTAGTTCAGTGAAAATAGACGTCACACGAACTCCGAAACACATTCATGAACTGAAATAAAAAAAAAAACATATTAAGACTAACAAAGGCCAGAGACTTCTGACTTGGGATAGGCGCAAAATGCAGCAGGGTTAAACATGTTAATGTTAACATAACTTTAATGAATACATCTATCCCTATGAAAACTGAAATAATGAAAACTCACTGCAATTCAAGACAAAGATAGAAACAAAGTTGATCGTTTGCACACACGTGTTCATGTTATTTTAGTTTGAAGTTGTTAATCTGTGTCAATATTATCATTCAAATAGTAATTGTGTAATTGAGATACGGTTACCATTATCTTCTTATAGTTTTCATGGCTGGGATATATATGACATTAAGACAGAACAGTGACTTTAAATTTAATGCTATTTGTAAAGAGAAAAATACGCTTTCTACACTATAAAAAACCCCTGATAACAACGTACAGTCAAACCTGAGTAAACCGGACCCTGAATAAACCGGTTTCCTGTCCATTCTGGCCGAAAATGAAAGTCCCAATTTTCCCCCTTCAAAGTCTTTGTTAAAATACCCTTTTTAAACCGGACCTTGTGTATTCCGAATTCCGGTCTAATTACGAAGTTCCAATACTCTTAATTACATTAATTATTACCTGTGAAAACCGGTTTGTCTAATTAATTTCAAAACATATTTGTTTATACAATATGGCTTTTCAGATAATCAATTCGTCAAGTGTTAAACTGTGAACTTACAATCGTACAGTAGTGAGCTGTATTATTTATTTAAACATTATAAACTTGTCAATTAAACGAAAAGACACAACGAATATATCTCGGAGTGAAATTACGTTGTAACTTGGATAAACAAATTTAAATCGTGGAGTAAGAAATTTACATCGTGATTTCGAAGTCCCGGATTCCCTGTTGTGAACCCCTAAACAAATGACCCTGATAATGAAAAACACCCAGATGACAACAATCAATTGGTATTGTACGCTGTAGGACATCGTTTCGATAGTGATGGAATTACGTTTGATAATATTTTGGCTTTTTAATCGGCCATTCCAACATTTCAAATTAATGATCATGGAAGTAAATCGAAACTCTCGATTGACAATTCAAAAAACGCGAGCATTGTGATGCAAATGCAAACAATGTAAAACGAAGTGAAGTATTTTAATTTATCAGATATAATTTACAATCAGAGAAAACTTTTACATGCAAAATATCGGAGGTCACAAGTCATTAACTTCCGGTCAAAACGGAAACCTGAATAAACCGGATAACCGCCCAAACCGGCCCTTTTTCATGGTCCCGTAGCCGCCCGGTTTTTACAGGTTTTACTGTACTTGTCAGTTGAGATACTTTTAAAGCATTATTCAGTGATATGTTTCAACGTTGCAGATTATTATCGATAGCGCCAGCTCAGGCTACTATCACAAAGGTAAGCACATTTCCAGTCAGTAATTTAATAATAATAAAAAAAAAAAAAGGTCAGGTAAAACAAAGGTAATTTTATTTTTATTTTTTTTTAATTTTATCCCTTTTGTTGGTTTACGCTAATAAACAGAATTTTTTTTATTTGTTCCGATCATTGTGGTGTCGACAAAAAAATATAAAGCATGCAAACACAAAATCCAGTTGGCATTTGCTAACTTCAGTGACGGAATTCCATTTATAGATATATGTTTGTCTTAGTTCTATCCCATCGAGTTAGTTAGTTTGTTAGTTTTATTCTTTTCTTTGTTCGGATGGCTGGATGAGGTGATATAACTTAATTTTTCTCCATTTCATTATTATCAAATTTATCTATTTTTTCTCGAACGTGTGATATATTTTATTCTTGTTTTTTTGTTATTGAAATGCTTCACAATACGTGACTGGAATCAATGAAATATTTGACCTGTGTAACAAGTGTAATCTTAGGAGTGCCAAAATTAGACAATGAATTTAAGATCTCAAAAATCGATTAAGGGAATTGAATAACCTTCAAAAGGGGAGGATAAATACCTCGAGCGGAATTCAAACTTATCAAAATGTCAAAATCTGAAAAACAATGAAACTTTTATACTGGTTCCATGTTTATTTATTTCGGATATGATTATTATCACAGTAATTGATTGTCCAAAGAATGCTCGCTATAGATCAGTTGATGGGTCTTGTAACAACCTAAGACATCCAACTTGGGGACAGGCTGGAACAGCTCAGAGAAGACTGAAGGATATAAGTGGAAGACCGATGGTATCATATGAGGACGGTAAGGGATTAACTTTTAATATATAAACACATGTATATTTTAAAACCAGTTAGCTTAGAATATATAATATTGATATGTAAGTCAAATAAACAAATCTTCCTTTTTTATTCAACTATTTTGATTGGCAAACAACAATCATGTGTTTTTTAAAGAAATAATTGAATGCTTTTGTTTGAAATTTTATTTGGTGTTATAAAATAAAAGATATACAAATGTCAGTGCACCAGATGCACATTTCGACAAGTAATGTCTCATTAGTGATGCTTGAAATCAATATATTTTAATATTCAAATTCTAATGTTTAAGAGATGAGAAAAACAAAGATCATTTGCCCCAGCAGTTAAAGTAGATCCTGCTCCACATGTGGAACCCGTCGTGTTGCTCATGTAAATACAATGACTTTTATAATGTAATATTCATTTATTATTTATTTATGACTTCAAGAAGTAAAAAAGAAAGGAAAGATTCAAAACAGTAAAAAACAAATTACAAAGCAACGCCAGCACGATCGAAAAACTTTAGATTAATCTGATACACCAGGATTGGATGCAGTTCCTTGGCTACGACTGGCAGGTATAATATTCGTTGGATACCGCATTTCATGAAATTGGTGGGTACGAGAGAACCACGAATTTAGATGTTCAACGAATGACACATTTTCTAAAGGAATGAATGCAGACTTTGCCACAACCACGAAATTAAATATCCACGAATATACAAGTTTTCCTGAAATGAAAGTTGGTATCCACGAAATTAAATCAATCCACAGTATAACTGTCAGTCAACTGTTAAGAGTTTTCTTAATACTTCGATCACCGATAACATGCAACATAATTTATTCATTCCGCATAATAAATATTGATGTATATCAAAACGTAAATTGTTTAGGTAATGTTTCAATTTCTCAACAGGAAAAAGCTTGCCAAGAGGTTTTCCGAACAGACTTCCCGATCCGCGACTGGTTAGTAATGTAGCTTCTGATCCTGCATTAGGACCATTTAATCAGTTTGATAAAATCAGAACAGGGCAACACATGGCATTCGGGCAATTACTGGCGCATGATTTCATAGAAACGGATATACCATCAGGTATAGTCAAATAATTTGACATATATTTATAACAAGTTTATTGATAAGAATCCAACAAATAGCATACAATTGAATCAAGGCAAATGATATTCAATTAAACTAATTAATCCTCTTTAATAAGTATTGATTTGAATGAATCTTTTAAATTGATATTTATAATTATTACTTGATAAACAATGTGATACTGCAAGACACTTGTATATGAAACTGATATTCTATGTGCATATTGAATATAAACAGTTTCGTAAAAACAAAATATTGAAAAAGATAGTGTTTTCTGTGTATATATCTATTTAATGTAACACATACTACAATGTTTAATGTAAAGAAAGAAAAAAGTAAAATAACAAAAACACCGAATCAAAGTTCAAATCGATTACACAAATGGAAAACAAATGTTATATTCCTGACTTGGTACATCTATTCCTTATGTAGAAAAATATAGGATTAAACCTGGTTTTAAAGCTAGTAAAACTTCCCACTGTACATGTATGTCTGCCATGTTATAGCCTTTTTGCGCTAATGTGGCCTTAAGCAAACACTAATCAATCAATCAATCATGTACATGTATGCCATTTGAATTGAATTCTATTATATTGACAACAATATATGATAAAAAATCTCAGATATAAGGGCTTAAGCGTCATAAATTGAAAAATAACTTGCACATTATTAAAAAAAAAGAGTGCTACAATAAATTTGACTACAATGAAATGTAGAAAAAAGATTGTGGAAACCAAAAAGTAATTAAAATAAACAGATTAGTGATATCGTAATAATCTTTAATAGACATTTAAATGTATCGTATGGATGTAGAAACCAGTGTAATATTGTTAAGAACAAATATTTGTTTTGTTTTCATAGGGATTGACTGTTGTAATAGATCAGATCCAAACTTTGGGAAGTATGACCTAGATTCTAATTATCTTTTTTTTTTTTTTTTTTTTTATCATTATTGGTTTTAAAGGACAATTGCAATGTATGAATGTAAAAGGTGCTTTTAATTTGGACATCCTCGGAATGATTAAAAAAAACCTACAGGAGTGCCCTACCAAGTATATTAATAAAGAAATCTGACAAAGCGGACATCTTTAATATAAAATGTGTCAATATAAAAGTTTAAGCAATCAAGGGCACTACGTCCTGTTTTTATTTTCTACTCTGAGAAAAAAATAAATTATCTTCTGACATAGTTCTTTTTAAAAGTAATGCTTCATTTTTGTTATTAAAAAAAATAAGTTTTAATATATTTATTATTTAAATCTTAGAAATCAACATGTAAGTTGGAAAGATCTTCAATTGTTCTTTGAACAATTGTTTTAAAAATAAATCATTGTTGGAAAAAAACTGAAATATTTAATATATTTGGTCAGCATTTCTTAAATTACTTTTATATAGCCCTGATGTATGTTTTCCTCTTGATGTTTCTTATGGTGATGAACGATTTCCATCAGGATGTAAAAACTTTATAAGAGCAAAACCTGCAAAAGAAGACCCATATTTGCCTTGTAAGTTTTATTCTGTTCACGGTTTATTACTTTCCTTTTACAACACGAAACAAATTTTTATCATGTCAACTAATTCACACCAAACGTATCTTATAAGTCATATAAGTACGAAAACGCTTAAAACATTACAAAACAATACTCTGACGTAAACATTTCTGCTGTGTGTGATACTGTCCAGGCATTTTTTTAAGATTCAGAAATGTTGTTATAGAAACAGTACCAGTTAAACGGTATGTCAATAAATAAACACTATCTACTTGAGGGAATACCAATGCACATCCAGTTTGAAATAAGTACAAAACATGTGCGCATTCAAAGCCGTTTATGTTCATTCCTACATATAGTTTTCGTCGAAATCATTTTGTATTGTACTGTGAAGGGATGGGGTATATTTATTACTGTAGTTTACAAGTACGTCTTTCCCTTTTGATATTACAACTTTTAAAAATAGTATTTAAAATAATATCTTACCATGAAATCTGACTTCAATATTAATGTGCAGACCTGTTAAAACATTCACATCAGTGTGTGTTTGCTGTTTAACTAATTCAAAAGCAAATGAAAGTACAAAAGAACAATCAACAATTCATCATAAATCTTTATTTTTCAGCTTATTGGGAACAGATTAATCTGCTCTCCTCCCACGTGGATGCTTCATTTTTATATGGGAACCAGCATAATTTAACTTTAGAACTTAGAGTACCTAATAGCTGTAAGTCATTAATGTGTAGATATACTCAATTGAATTTTCATTGTTCAACTTTTCTTCTCTTTTAAATTTTCAATTGTTTCATGTCAGTCTTTTTCTACATATCACATGATAAATATACATACGGATTTAATTTTCCTTACCAGTCCCGACTTTGCAATTGAAATTTAACATCGAAAATACGGAGATACTGACAAACGCGACTAATTCTCTCCAGGAACAAAAATAATACACACACCTGTTGGAATAAGAAGATGTCAATCAGATAACATTATTTTTCTGTCACAATTACAAAATCAAAATATTCTGCTCAAATGTCACAAAACAACAGTCAGCATGCACAAGATTCCCTAATAAAATAAAAATGTGCATGAAGACATAGTGTATAATGAAAACCGCAATTCAAAACCATATGACTTGAAAATGCAAGCTTTCGTCAATCCAAGAAAATTGGTAGTTTAAAAGTTAAAACACTTTTTTTGACCTTATCATTTATTTCTGATGAATTTCCCGACTAAATCACATATTTTCAAGCTTAAAAAGATGACTTATTACAGCGGTACATCTTATCCCCTTGTTAATAGGAAATGTCCCTCCTCGAGGGTCTCTGACGCTGATATAATGGATGACATGGAATGATTGATTGCTTGGTTCTTCCTTTAAGCACAAATGCTTTTTTTTTTCTTAAATATGAACTCTGGACTGCTAAGCAAAATATTATGGCTATGTTTATTATTGAGATTTTATAAATTATGAGTTGACGGTCTTTAATGAAACAGACATATAGCGATAATAAGACCATTCGATATACATTAAGATTTTCCAATATATATGATTCAGTTAAACTCATTTTTTGTAGGAAAACTTCATGACAATGCATTTTGTTGTTGTGTAATGTGAAAAAAGAATCACGTAAAATATTCATTAATTAAACATGTAGGTTATCATAATCATCTGATGTGTTCACTCTATATGTACTTTTTTTATAGTTTTGATGAAGACAGATCCAGGAAACCTTTTACCAACACGTAAAGGGGGAAGTTGTTTAAAATTGACAAATAATGATAGATGTCCATTTGCAGGTAACAGTAAAGTTAAGAACAACCAGCACACGTTATTCAAACATCTTATAGACGAAACGCGTGTCTAGCGTATTAAATCTCAATTCTGATAAAAATGATGAGTTTTGTTAAATCGATGTAAAATAAAACTGACTGCTTCAGTTTATTATCAAATGAACTTAAACACATCGTCATTGTTCAACTTTTTCACCTGTTTGATGTCATTAAGTTACACTTGATTACCTTTTTACAGCATTGTGTCGCATGTATATCATGTTCCACAAATATGATAAAATTTACAAACCTTTTATGCATATGAATTTATAAATTGTAAACCAATTGTTTCATATTCATATATACACTGAGTTAAGTAGTTCAGGGGTATGAAAAAATGACATGATTTTCCTATACTTTGTCAAAATAAAGATTTTATTAAGCTTTTTCAAAAAAAGTATGGGTACCGCACTATTTTTCAAGGTACGACTGCCAAAAATTGCTTAGATTGTTCGTGAAAAAAAAAACCCACACTTTTCTGCATGAAAAGAAATCTATGAGACAGAATTGTATAATAAGATATGAGAAGATGGGTTTTATAATATATTTTAAGAAAATAAAAAGAAAAAATGGTCACCGAACTTGTTTTCTTTCTACAAGTAAAAAATGAAAATTTCCTTGTATGTCCAGTATAAATTTTGTACTAAAAGAGTTTTCCCCTTGTATGGCTTATTTGAAAAAAATAATTCTAAAAGCACAAACATTTGGTATTTGTTAAAACATTTTCGATAATGCAAAGAATAACAAAATTTTGTTTGTATAAATACACAGTGTAACCAATAAATTGCAAATCTGTCTACAAATTTGCAGAATTTGACGAAGAACTAGACCGATTATTTACTGTGATTGTACGATTCAAGATGGTGGTATACCCCTAAACTACCTAAAATCAACAATTATGACTGATTGGTTGAGTGTTGCTTGCATTATGTCCAGTTGCAATTATTTCATACATGTTCAGGGTGTAAAATCAGTCTTTTTAATATCTTATCTAAAAACCGATATGTTTTTAAAGATTATATGCGGATATAGATTTAGCCTTTCAGATATGGATTGGCTGAAAAAGAGGAATAGTTATATATATATATATATTTTTTTTTTTGGTTTACCGATGACTGACAAATTTCTGACTGTGAAACTTTCTCTATAATTGTTGTTTTGTCACTGTCTTTGAGTACGGCTACACATGTTTGAATTGTAAAATGAAATAAGATATAGCTAACGTGAATGATACTGTTCAAGTGCATATCACTGAATTAAGATTTGCTGTAAACATTTTCTTATCAAGTTGGTATGCATTTACATACAAATTTTAAAAGAAATAAAAAAAACATTGTCCAGAGCTTCCTCTCGTACACCAGTTTGAAATTCATGTATGGCACGTGACAATCAATGTGCATCCAAACCTCAATTACTTAGTGCATGTTTGTATCTAGTTAAAAGCTACAGTTATTTTCATGTATTTTTTTTGTTTTCCCAAAAACATATATTTGTTAAATAGCCAGAGTTTGTTTTACTTTTTTGACATATTAACATATTGTCGCTAGGAAATTTATGTCTGTCTAATTCAAGATATTGAACCATGTTTTTCTCGTTGTGTTTATGTCTTTTTTATAACATGTAGATGAAAGTTGATGGACTTGAGTGTAATGTCCAATAATTTTCGTCATTTTGTAATCCTTTGTTTGTATTATTTAGAATAAATGTACCTACAATTTCATTTTCCGTTCTAAATGAACTTAACTATTTCAGGCGACAAGCGAAATCACGAATCACCAAATCTGGGTTTAAACCATTTGATTTTTGTCAGGGAACATAACCGATTATCTACACAACTTCACGAGCTAAATCCATGTTGGAGTAATGAAAAGGTTTTCCAAGAAACTCGTCGCATTATCATAGCGCAAGTTCAACATATTACGTATAATCATTTTCTACCACTTGTTGTTGATCAAGATACAATGAGACAATATAACTTATACTCTAAACCAAATGGTTTTGATAATTGTTATGATGATAGTGTTGACGCCTCCTGTCTCAATAGTTTTGGAATAGCTCCATGGCGTTATGGACATTCGCAAGTAATGGCTGAACAATCTGAATTAAAAGATGACTACAAAACTATATTCGAACATAAAATAGAAGATAATTTATTAAGTCCTAATTTATGGCAATACGGCTATGGAAAACATGTTACAGATCTTTCAAGATGGCTCGCAACGGAACCAGCATTAAAAATTGACAAGTAAGTAAATTTATTAAAAACAAATATTGTTCCAAATGTTGCTTTTTGTAGTAAGTATATGGTTTGGAGAATATTTGCAAACATGATTAGCATTGAAAACAACCTATGAAATTGTTCAAACAGTGACCATGATTGCCAACTTTATTCTTATTTGATTACATTTGTATCACTAATAACGTTTTTCTCTTACTCTGGTATTTTCTTGATTCATGAAAAATACTTAAAAAAAGGGAAAAGGATGATATGATTGCAAGTGAAACAACTACTCATGAGTCTACAAAACACAAGATGACGAAAGATGTAACATTTGGAAGAGGGCCTGAACGACTACTTTGGCATCATTAGTAGTATTTATGTTCAGAACTTTGTGCACCCTTGTTTGCCTCCTTAGCTATTTCCGATCATACTCAGATCTTTTGGTACCTCTGTTCCCCTAACTCAGCTATTTTCGATCATATTCAGAACTTTCGATTACCCTGTTTGCTTCCGTTTGCTTCTTTAGCAACTGTGGATTCATTATTATTCGTTGGATACCAATTTTCGTAGATTTCTTTGGAAAACGGACCCATGAAATAAATCAGTCTCACATATCGGAAAAAAATGTCGGAATGGAAAAATAATTATATTGTTTCAGTTTCCTAGTTGAAGGATTACGTGACAAACTATTCTTCATCACGTCACCACCAGGTTCAGATCTGTTTGCTTTAAATATACAACGAGGACGTGACCAAGGTGTTCCTGCATACAATGAATGGAGGAAATTCTGTGGACTACAAAAATTGAGACGTTTTGAGGACTTTGGAAAATTTGGCTCGAATCTTGCATTAGTATATAGGTATGTTTTTTTTTTATAATTCAAATGAAGATTAAAATGAATGTTTCAATATTTATAAAATTCATTATGTAATATTTTAAGTGAAATAAAGGAAGCTTTCAAAAAATATCATATAATTTATAGCTACCGTGAACTCGTACCACATTTTTTACCAATGAGCTCACCAAAAACTACAAAAACGCGTTGTAGGATCTAAATATTGATTTAGAAGTTTATACGGTATTTAAGACCTATCATTTCCCATATTTCTTTTTGGGGATTGCTGCTAAATTGAAGCTTTTGAACAAAAGGGTTATTAATAGGTAACTTGAAGTATTTCATTCGAAATTATCTTTTTCCTTGATTATGACATCACCGAAATAGATTTATCTGCGAACTTTTGCGTGTCATAACGGGTGCAACGTATGAAGCTGTGATTGCATACCATTCCGGACTGATGATGCCAAGAGCGGTTTTTAAGAGGGTTCAATATTATTTTATAAAAAAAAATTCAATATGAAACATTTAGTCGACGAGTATGAAAAATTTACCTACACATCAACATCAGTGAATTTTCATAAAATAAAAATTCGATCATGACCAACATAAAAATCTTTATACCAATTTTGATTTTTTAGATCAGTGGATGACGTTGATTTGTTTATTGGCGGTCTCTTAGAAGAAGGCGAAAACGGTAGTGTTGGACCTACTTTTTCATGTATTATCGGCATTCAGTTTCAACGTTTCAAAGTTGGAGATCGATACTGGTATGAATCATCTGATCCAGATTTTGCTTTCACAAAAGGTAGCATTATGTTCTATATTTCAGTATTTAATAACAAAAAAAAGAGATTTTTTTTTTTCACAAATCAAAGATACTCTTCAATACATTTTTTTGTTTAGCGGCCTGCTGAAGCACGTGTGGGTGCGTGATTTCGCCGCTGTATTGAAGACCCATTCGTGGTCTTCGGCTAGGTTTTGCTCCTTGGTCGGGTTGTTGTCTCTTTGACACATTCAGCATTTCCATTCTCAATTTTATTCTAAACTTAAAAAAATACACTGAGTCATTCCAGCTTGGTTAATGTTTATTTCTTAAAATGGATCAGTCACAAATGTATAAATGAATATCTCATTTGAGCAATATATTTAGTCATATGTAAACTCTTGTAAATTGAGTGATTTATAACATAAGCATGAACATAGAATATATACAATTACATATTTGTTTATATACCTGTAAATTCTTTTAATTTTGAACGTTTTTTTCATTTTAGATCAGTTGAACTCTTTAAAATCTACTTCACTATTGTCCAAAATATACTGCACGAATTTTGGATTGAATGAGATGCAATACGATATATTCATGATTCCATCTTTAAAGAAGTAAGTATCTTGATAAATTATTAACAAGGCGTATAGTATACGTGAAGATGAGAAACAGGCATAAATTGTTTAGTCTTAAAAAAGAGTACTTTGTATAACCGTGTTATGCATAGGTAGCTTGATTAGTTCGTCAATAGCGTAGCCAATTTGCATGAACAGTAAACAAAACCCAATATTTTCTCAATTAACGATATATTTTCAAATACCATAGTCGAAATAACACTATATCATATTTTTCTATTTATGTAAATAACCGAATCTCTGTATGTCCGACACAAATGGAACAAGTACCACACGAATACAAATGAGAAATAAAAAAAATCTCGAAACTCATTTGAACGGAAAAAAAGATATTTCTAAATATACGATTGGATTTTTTTTTACGGAATACGGCAAACATTTTAAATTGGTTGAGTTCATAAAAAAGAGAAGGAAAACAAAACAGAAGTCTAAGAAAAACAAAAAACCATTGTCAAAGTAATAAATGTACAGCCGCATGATGCCATTATACTGAAATTTCCCCGGCGGTTACAAAGCTTCTTGTTTAAACAAATATTATTTATATTATCAGTAGTCCACAAATCTGAGAATAAAGTACACTCCTCTTTGGTGTTGATGTTGATACAGATAACAAAAAAATGTCCTTAAACTATGACAGTTTCATTTTATTAATTACATTGTTTCAAACATCATCGTACGTCCATCTATTTGCGATAGAACAGATGATGAATTTGGTGCATAGAGGGACATAGTATTGGTGAAATTGTAATGAATATAAAGTATGCCCCTTTTGCTTTAAACATGTGCGTTGTTCCATGTTGTTTCTGTTATGTTCAGATTTCTTAGTCGTCGGTAAAAGCCAAACTTCATAGGAATACGACAATCTTACAGACTCCTAGATTTATCACACATACAGATCACAGTTGGTCACTTATCAACCATCTTTTAGTAGTCACATAAACTTTAAATAAAGTTGTTATGTCTGATAATTATAACAGCTACAGCTGCTGATAATGTTCACATAGATCACATTATGAGTTACAAATTAAAGATGTTCTATTATATTTTCTTTCAGTCCAGTATCTTTCTGTAGAGACCTTCCCGAGATAGACCTTTACTTGTGGAAAGACAAAACATGTGTGTATGAGCCACATAACTAATTGATAAATGTCTAAACGATCGCTGTCAGTGACAATCTCAAAGGAAGTGAATCATAAATTCGAAGATTAAATTCAAATATTGTACAGATTGTATTCAAAGAACATATTGTTTGCTTTTAATTTACTAATGGTATTATGCATGTGTCAAAATTCAATTATCAAAAGGGGCCGCTTAAAGGTGCATTAGCTACGAGATATATACAAAATCTTTTAGCGGTCAATATGGGTAAATTTGGTCAAAAGAAGCTAAGAAACATCGATGATGAATTATTCACTATTGAGTGAACAATTCGATCTCATTTTAATTCGCATTCATTTGACCTTCAATCAGCCCTCTAAGCTAGAGTTGGATTACGCATTAATTCTGCATGTTCAGTCATTAAAAGGAAAAAAATATCAACACGAATTTGAAACAAAGATAAAGTATTTGATTGACTGATCTACAAAATATATTCTTATACAGGAAAAACGCTTATTAACTGAAATTATATATAACATGAAATCAAACTGACAAAGAAAATCGAATATCACGAGGTCGCTACCTATTTATTTATGTTTAGATCATATTATGTTACCGTCGACAAGTTCAGGAGGTCATCTCGATAGTAGATAAGATGGCGTTTAGAATTAAAAAAAAACCGCAAGAAATTCTAATATATACTATCTAGTATATGAATTGTTAACTGTTTATTGAAATATGAATATGTGATTTAGTATGAGAATTTGAGTAAAATCAGTGAACATGATATTGACAGCAAATGTCCCTTTCAATAATAATATATATGTACAATTCGATGCTTAGCCAAGGTAAATCATAACTAAGAAATACAAACCAGAAGGCTAATGGGTCTATAAGGTCTCATGAAATGGTATCTGACATTTAAAGACGGCTTGATTATAATATAAAAGTACTTTTCCAGACTTTTAATTTTTAATTGCGAATTGTATTGTGACACTACGTTTATAAAGTTTGCACTGTTTTACATACATCTGCATTTTTCTATTTTCTATATTATACCGGTATCACAGTCTTGTGTATGTTGTTGTAACTAAATTTTCATTGCATGTTCGTCAATGTATCCTATTTTATACTACTGTGCGGCTGATCGAGATGCATGTGATTATTCCAGCTTATATTGACGTCATCTGCACTCTGGTAAATAGTTGTTTTATTGGCAATCATATAAAAGAATAGAAAATGAAATAATGAACAGAAAATCTTACACTTTTTAAAATCATAAGACTAAAGTCCAAACACAAAAAAAACTTCAATTAAACAATATCATACTAAATCGATGAATGATTGCTATGACTGAAAGCAAATTCAAAGTACATAACCCGCTGATGTTTAAGCATGCAATACCTCACTAGAAGAT
Source organism: Mytilus galloprovincialis (assembly GCF_965363235.1). Taxonomy (NCBI): domain Eukaryota; kingdom Metazoa; phylum Mollusca; class Bivalvia; order Mytilida; family Mytilidae; genus Mytilus; species Mytilus galloprovincialis. The sequence goes on from NC_134839.1 coordinate 54,839,905, forward strand.
TGCAACATCTTTCACAATATTAAGCATCTATTATGCAATGAATTAAAATTCTGAGAAATGTTTGAAAGGTTGACACATGGTTGAAGAAAATTTAACTCAGTCTGATTATTTTTTTCTATTTGGTTAGTTGATGCCAGGGATATCTCTCATACAACATCACTAAACATTTTAAGTGTATCACTTCTCCAAATAAAAAACCAAAAAAAAATGGTGTAATCGCCTGACCATTAACATGATCCAGTAAAACTGACGATTGGGCTAAAGCAGGAAGACAATCAGCTGATACTTTTATCAAGAACCCATCTAAAAAATGGTAAAGAGCTAAAAACACAAAATGAATTACAATTTTACAATGGGGTGTTATGTACGAAATGTCAAATATGAATAATAGCACAATACAGTGAATGCGAGCAAATGTAACATTGTTGTACATTAAACAATAAAATTTCTCGTATTTCGATAAAAGTTTAAAACATATAAAGAGCAATTGGAAGGTTTCAAATAAAATCTTACAAAGGTAACTCATTCTGTGATTGGGTTCAAGAGAATGTTTGTCCGAAATGCTCGCCAGTTATTGTAATGACCTTTCAGTTTTCCAGGTATGGATAAGTGTGAGAAAGGGAAAAGGCAACAGAAGCTTCGATATTTTGAAGTTCTAGTACGTATTAAAGATGAAAAATCGTCCAAGTCTGTAACACATAAAGAGAGTAAGAGTATAACCAAACGAACAATATATATTGATGAATGGGGTTAATGAATAATTAGAATGGTTTTATGCCCTTAAGGACGCTCGAGGGTACAAAAAATTCCGCCAAAATTTAAACATTTTTTTTTTCATTACAAATTTGATTTCTTACTTTATTAATTGTTACTTTATCATATGGTACAAAATTCAACAAAATAACTTCGAAAAACTAAGGATTTTCTTATCCAAGGCATAGATTACGTTAGCCGTATTTGGCACAACTTTTGGGAATTTTGGATCCTCAATGCTCTTTAACTTTATACTCGTTTGGCTTTTTTTAAAAACTATTTTGATATGAGCGTGAGGAGTCTTATGTAGACGAATCGCGCGTCTGGCGTACTAAATAAAAATCCTGCTACCTTTGATAACTTTGAGAATTTCAAGTAAGAATCTATAATTTAATTGATGTCAACACTTCAGGTTCCTATGATAAACATGGTAAGTCGGGCGAACAATATGACTTAACACCAGCCCCATCAACAGGCAAACACGCAATGGACATCAATAAAAACACATTGGATCGTTCACTAACAAATATTTCCAACAACAACACACTACCATTCTTTTAATAGAATGAAGATAAGTTTGTCTAAAACTAAAGTCATGCAAAACATTCTAAAAGAAGAAAAGTACAGTAAAAGATACACACTGATACAAATAAACTCTTTCACCAAAGGCCATAATGAAATAATATGTCATACTTTACTGATTGAGTAGTCTAATGGAGTGAATAATTAAAGGGTATTAGCGCACAAAAGTCAAGTGATAGCAATAGCTCAAAATAAGGGAAAACTGGATTTCGAAGGGAACTGTACTGTGCCCGACAGAGGCGGTCATTAACTGCCTTAATAGTATCCACTAACTAGGTGGCAATTCTTAAATATAATAAAAGAAAGACAAAAATGATCAACAGAAAAGCCATTGCTATTCAATCTTAAAGGTAAAGCCTTTAAGTCCAAAGTATACACACGAACAGAAGAACTATCTACGATAATTAAAATAGGAGGAGACAACAAGCCTGAAAAGGTTGATTGATATGTTACTCATTCCAGTATGACTGCAAAGGTGTTGTTATGGCATCGAAACATGTGTATAGTCTTATTAACAGGTTATGGTGATATCTAGTATTCCTTGATATTGCATTGATCACATTTCCGTTAACTACAATCCAAACTGTTCTGCAAAAAAAAATCGCGAGTGTTTATATTTAATTCATAGAAACAATTATTTTCTCATCAGGGATGGTGATCAAAGTAAAGTATGCTGAATAAAGGCAACAGTAGTATACCGCTGTTCAAAACTCATAAATCCATGGACAAAAAACAAAATCGGGGTAACAAACCAAAACCGAGCGAAACGCATTAAATATAAGAGGAGAACAACGACACAACATCGAAACGCAACACACACAGAAACAGACCAATCATCAGACAAAACACCACGAGAATAACAAATGTAACATGAAAACCAAATACATGAATTTGGGATAGACAAGTACCGTGCCACGTCTTATCTCAATATCTCAAAAATAAGAGAAAACACAAACGACTCAACGTTAAAATGCAACACAAAGAGAAACGAACAATATATAACAATGACCATCTTCCTGACTTGGTACAGGACACTTTTAAAGGGGAATAAAAGTGGTGGGTTGAACCTGGTTTTAAGGCATGCCAAACCTCGCACTTTAATGGCAAAGTTAAATATAACATTGAAATGACAACATAATATTACAGGACTACAATACAAATAAATAGGAGAACATATTAGACACAGAAAAACATGATTAATAGATAACAAAAAGTATCAGGTTTAAAATTCAATACGCCAAAAACGCGCCTTGCCCACACAAGACTCACCAGTGACGCCCAGATATAAAAGATCGAAAGTGAAAAAAGTACAAAGTTGTACAGCACTGAAGATCAAAAGTTGAAAAGGTTTCGCAAAATACGGCATTGTTTTTATGCCCGGGATAAGAACATTCTTACTATATAGAACAATTCATGCTATTGCAAACAGTAAATTTTATCAAATGAATATGAAAGAGATATACACAAAGAAACTAAAGTATTAACTAATTACAGAAAACTAAACCTGAATACATAACGCCTAGATATAAAAGATCGAACGTGAAAAAGGTACAAAGTTGTACAGCACTGAAGATTAAAAGTTGAAAAGGTTTTGACAAATACGGCATTGTTTTTATGCACGGGATAAGAACATCCTTATTATATAGAATACTTAATGCTATTGCAAACAGTAAATGTTAACAAATGAATATGAAAGAGATATACATAATGAAACTGAAATATTAACTAATTACAGAAAACTGAAATTACAGAATTACAGAAATTACAGAAAATTGGCTTTAAATACCAAATCCAACGTTACAACACTAATGATGCATAGTTAAGTGGTCATAACTCCATAAATGATATTGTTATGTACGAAAAGAACTCATTTTGTATTGATAGTAATATCAGAAATATAGTTTTGTTAAATTTGTAGTATTTTGATCTGATTTAGAATTGTCTAAAATATCTAAGGGGCAATTTGCGCCCTTCATGAACCTACTCCATCATAGATCTTCAAACATTTCCGACGTACAATATATAAATTATTTTGATAGCTCTGTACAACCGTACGTTATGCACAGGAGAACGATTGTCGAATAGTTTTCAAATATTTTGACTATAATAAAACTCATATTAATGTGATTGTATGGTATGGAAATGTATTACCTGCAGACAAAACAAGCGGGTCTGCGAGGTAAACTATGTACTTGCCACTTAATCATTTGTACTGTGATACGACTCTACATAATTTTCATACAATACATTCATATCATAACATATCACGGGTAGTTAGGTCGTCATATCGAGGGGCGTTTTTTTCAGTTATTTTGTCATAGTTTGGTTGAGTTAGACATGGTTGTGTTAAGAGATTTTATTGACAATCAATGACACAATATAAACATTCTGATTTTTCGCTAAAGGACTCTCTGAATGTAAATTCAAGCTGGTAAGTATCTGATGTGATTTCCGAGTATTATAAATTAATACTGATATTCGTCATACAATGCAATGCTCCTAATTGTACTAACTCACCGAATATCTTCTACTATAGCTCTGGTTTCTCTTAGTACTTGCGTTCTCAATCCCGCCAAATACGCCAACTCTCGTTACCTGGTAACTGTCCGAGATCTTATCCTGAGTTAGGTAGTTATCAATGGATCATCCCGGGAACCGGACTACGCGGTATGTCTAACTACCGTACTGTCTACATAGTAATGTCACGTCCATTATACTATATTACACAACACTCCTCCCCACTTTGAAAGGAGTGAGTTTACTTCCTATTTGAATTTTCACTATATTCCTTTAGTCCACCCCGTCTGGTTGCACCACGGGGATAAAAAAAATTAATCTCCAACTTTCTTGAATAATGCATATTCCAATGTTGATCGACATATTAACAACACACCTATATATATATATATATATATTTTTTCAAAATTCACATTTTCTCCGTTATCGCTTTGCGGATTCACTTTGTAACTAGCATATCATTCCTTGATATATGTAAACAATCTTCACTGATGATCTAATTTTCAATCAAAATTTACAACTGATTTTCGTTATCCACAAGTCCACATTAATCTGCTTTATACATCCTATATATACATGTCTGATTTAACCTGTCTCCTGCAGGTTGTTACACCAATACATACATAATAGTCCACTATTTAGCCATATAAACTTTTTCCATTGTCCCTTGTGATGGCAAATATCTCGGCCACAGGTTGGCTCCTGATGCCTGCTAAAATCAATGCTACTTGTCCAATCCTACGCGGATTATTAATCCGTATGTTGGATGGGATAGTACAATATGGTGAATCTGTCTCAATCAAAATACGATGGTTTGGGACATTCCTGGCTGCCAGTATCTGATCTTCATGGAAATTTTTGACCTTTCAAGAAAAGCTGAAATAAGTGTTCGGAAAAGCGCGACGCCAAGTCTCCACTTGTCTCGCACTCCCATGGAAACAATGGAGATGAATTTTTTGCTCCGGCTCACACTTGTTCTGCACAATTTCCAACGCTCTAGTATACACAGCGTCTGACATTGTCTCCGTGGCCTGGCCACGCAAATGTCGAATCACTGGTTTGTTTGGTCTAGCCAATCCTAACAATTTATCAAGAATCTTCTCCTGGGACATCCAGTGTAATGGGTTGACGGTCCTGTCTAACCCGATTTCCCCCAGTGCAGATACACGCATGTCACTCAATGCCTCCTGCATTGCTATAAACTGGTCATTGTTAAAAAAAAGGGTGCAGCTTTTGGATGCAGCCCTATGGCTATCTTCCATTTTGAGGTGTCTGGTAACACTTGCGGATATGTATCCGGGTCGCAGTATACTAGTACTCCTCCAATCACCTCTACTGCAATATCTGGCTGTGGAATTAATTTTTCCTGGAGATATTGTTCAACAGACATCTCCAGGGAACCGGTTAGCAAAAAACTTGCCCTGTCCAAATGGAAATGGCTGTCAAAGGCCTCTGATACAAGGGTGACCTTCTGTATTCTGTTAACGTTGTTATTTTTGTCCACGACTGGATTTGATACCTGTGGAACAGGACGACTTTCTGTTTTTCGACTTTTGGTATCGACAGGACGGGAAGAATCCCGGGATTGTCTCTTTCTATACAGTATTTCCCTTGCATCAAGGGGTTTGCCTGCAAGTTGATTTTGTAAATTGGTTAGTGTTTTCACCACCGTTGAAACAATTGGTGGTTTGTTCTCACGGGCCCTGCCCGATTGATTGGCTAGATTTATACGTCCCTCAGTTGGACGACTGCTTTTATATGACTTTGCCACTGGCACCTTTACGGCTGTCTCAGCCTTCCTCTTCACTGGAGGCTGTTGTCGTGCCATTTGGGGTAGGACGAAATCACACCCTATTCTTCGGAACTCTGCCCTTCTTGCTGGTGACAACTGTGCTAGCAGCGTTATCAAGATGCGCCACTGCATCAATACTGCTGGCGAATTAACTGGGTACATGGTGTAAATATCCTCAGCTGGTGGATACCAGTTCATCACGGCTGTAACATTTCTCATCTGGTCTTGGCACCTCTGCATCATCGTGCAGTTTCTTGGCAGAATGTTATTGGAATTAACGTATCGTACCAAGTCATACACTGTTGCCCGTTGGCCAACAATACACCAAGCCAACTTTTGGATGGCTTCTCCCCTTAATTTCTGGAAACTGGGCTCCTTCTCAAATTTGTCTAGTGGCAAGTCCTTGAAAATATAAGGTAAATGGTACACCCAACAGTGGTGCTTCAGTTTCTTGGTAGATTCTCCACATGTTAGTATAGGACAAGTGGAGTGCTTGTTTCCTCCATAGTGTTTCACCTCCGGCTGATCAGCCTCTGGCTGCTGAGCGTGCTGCTGTTGCATTGGAGTGTTAACCTCTGTATCATAAACAGTCCATCATCTGGTTTTCTGCACAAACAGTACAAGTCTGGGTTAGTCGCCTTAGTCACATCTTCACCGTCCTGTAACCGGTGCTGGCACTGTTTTAACCAGGGTGGTACTTCTCTGTCCTTACATGGCTTTAAACGGTCATGATTTATTGTCAGTACAGATTTTTGTAGTTTTATCTTGTAAACATACGAAGATAATTTTTCACATACAAGTCCTGGACCTTTCCAAGGTGGGTCCAATTTCTTCGCTCTACCTTTAATTTTTGCTGTGTCTAAAACATAAACTAAATCTCCTATTTTGTATTCTCTTTCCAGAATACGTACATCATAATCACGTTTCATGGTATTCTGGGTAGTTTTTAGCGTATTGCGCGCTATTTCGTGTGCAGATGTTATGGCATCTCGGAGTCTCATCACATACTCATCTTGTGACTCATCTGTTTTAGCACCAGGTACACTGTACAATAAATCAACAGGCTGGTTAACCTCTCTCCCAAGCATCAGCATGTTTGGCGTAAAACCAGTACTCCTGTTTACTGACGATCGAACAGCTCCTGCCAACTGAGCCAAATGTTCATCCCCATTGTCTTGTTGTTTCGACACGAAGCAACGGACTGCGTCCATTAAGGTTCTGTTGCAACGTTCTGCTTGTCCGTTTGATGATGGTCTGTACGGAGTAGTTCTCGCTTTGTGCATTTGCAAGATTTCACAGATGGATTTGAAAAGCTTGCTTTCAAAATTGCGTCCTTGGTCTGTAAAAACTTGAAATGGGAATCCAAAACGAGAAAAAAACTCGTTCACTGCAGCTCTTGCCGTATGCTCTGCGGTTTGTGCTGGTAACGGAATGCATTCCATCCATTTGGAAAACTGGTCAACCATAACTAGTACATGAGCATTCCCAAATTTCGTCTCTGGCAGTGGTCCTAGAAAATCTAAGTGGACTCGCTCCATTGGTGCACCTGCATGAAACTGGGTAAGCGGGCATTTAGCCTTTCTGTTTGGCTTCTTGTGTAGATTGCATGTACTACATGTCTTCACAAAGTCTCTTATTTTTTGTGTCATACCATACCATTGATATTTTGCCTTAATTCTCAATGTGGTCCTATTCATACCTTGATGACCTGCAGCAGGAATATCATGACATAATGATATCACTTGTTCAACAAGATCTCTAGGTACCACAAGTCTTGGTGTTCTGTTCTGTCTTTCTTGTCCAAATTTCTCAATATTCCATTATCGTCTAGGTAAAACATATCTTTGTTTATCCAATATTTCTTAGCTATTGGACTGCATCTGAATATTGTAGCTTCTGATGATTCTGTTTTGTCCCTGAACCATACCAGTATTAACTCCAAGTCTGGGTCTTTAGACTGATAATCTCGTAATTGTTCTGGTGAATAAGTACTAGCTTCTATACCTGTCTCAGTAATGGCATTTACATTTGGGAAGTCCAAATATGTCGCGTAAACTGACATACCAAGTGGTGTAGTGACTATTTCAACTGAACTGTGACAAATATTTTGGTTTTGGTTTACTATATCTTGATTTGTACTCTCAAATACTTGTTGCTGGACCTGAAATGTACTTAAATTCTCCTTCACGTGACTAGTCACGTTCTGGTCCTCATCTTGTGGTATTGAACTGTCTGGGCTAGTATTGTCCTCTGTAATTACATATATATGTTGGGTATTGTCCTGTTTCAGTAAATTGTCATCAGAAATCAAAGAACTCGGTAGTATTGTGTGTGTCCTATAGGTTCAAAAACTTTTACAGTCCTGATGTGAAGCTAAAGGAATAACATTATCTACGTCTTCTTGAAAACCAAGCCAACTTTGGTGAGCACGAGTACAGTAATCGCATGCTCCACAGGGTAGATTGTGTTTTAGCATGTTTCCAGCTGCTAATCTATTCTGTGGACAGGCTAAATCTGGCAGACGTGATAATGCGTCCGCATTTTGGTGTCTTTTACCTGGCCTGTGTTTTACCGTCATGTGATACTGGCTTAGCTCCTCTAGCCATCGAGCTAGTTGTCCTTGTGGCTCTTTAAAGTGCAACAACCATGTTAAACTGCTATGGTCTGTACCGACTATAAACTCTCGTCCTAAAAGGTAATGTCTGTAATGTCTGGTGAATTTCACTACAGCCAGCAATTCTTTTCTTGTCGTGCAATACCGCTTTTGCTCATGGGTCAAGGAAAAACTTCCGTATGCAACTGGACGCTCTATGCCATCTTGGACTTGTATCAACTCTGCTCCAATTGCGAAATTGGAAGCATCTGTGTCCAAAATAAACGGGTCTTTATTGTTGGGTAATGCCAATAAAGGAGTAGTTGTCAATGCCTCTACAAGTTTGTCAAAAGCCTCTTGCTCCGAGTCTCTCCATTTGTACGGTTTCTTACTGGTCAATTGATACAAAGGGTAAGACAGATCTGCAAAATTCTTTATGAAAGTTCTATGGTAATTGGCAAAGCCTAGAAATTGTTCAACCCCTCTGGTTGTCGTAGGTACTTTCCATTTCTTGACAACTTCAACATACTCACTGCCAATAGCCATACCATCTCTATTGATTGTTCTGCCTAAAAAGTCTATTTCTTTTTTAAAGAAATCACATTTCCTGGGTTTCAATTTCAGCCCATACTCTGTGAAACGTTCAAAAACTGATCTTAAATTCTGTAAATGGTCTTCAAATGTCTTTCCCATTACTAGAATATCGTCTAGGAAGGCAAGTACAACATTCCATGTTAAGCCTCGGAGAACGAGATTCATTACTCTTGAATATGTCCCTGGGGCATTGCACAGGCCAAAACTCATTCAGACAAAGTGGAATAATCCGTATTTAGTGATGAAGGCTGTCTTTTCTTTTCTGAGTCCTTCACTTTTACCTGATAATACGCACTATTTGCGTCCAATTTTGAAAACCATTCATTTTCTGCCAAAGTGTCCAAACATTCGTCTATCAGAGGAAGCGGGTAGACATCTTTTTTCGTCACGGAATTCAATTTCCTGTAATCTATACACCAGCGCACGTTACCATCGCGCTTGCGCACAAGTACTGGCGCAGATGCCCATTCTGATATAGATGGTTCTATTATACCCGCATCTAACATTTTCTTTAAATGGCTTTCTTCTTCGTGTGCAAAGCACATGGGTGTTCGTCTTATTCGTTGTTTGATAGGGCGCGCATCACCTGTATCAATCTCATGTTCAATGTGGCTAAATGTTCCCAAGTCAAAATCAACTTGTGCGAAAACATCAACAAATTCATGAAGTAAATTCGCAACTTCGGACTGTTGGTCTTTAGTGAGTGTACTGGATTTATCCAATATGTTCTGTAACTGTTCCGGTAGTGGGTTGTTATCTCTGGCTATTCCAGTTGTTGCTACTGACGAGGCTGGCCCCGTTTCAACTACATCAGCTTCAATTGCTTCGCCTAGTAGAGTTCCCTTTTGTAAAACTATCTTGTTATTTGTTACATTCAGTAAACTGACACATGGCAAAACACTAGCATTGTAATAACCACTTGGGATTAACAAATCTATCTCTTTATTAGGTTCAATTATAAAATCTGTTAATTCTGCCGACAAATCTGACTCTAATTGTACAAGTGAATTAGGCGGTATGACTGTTCTATGTGGAACGGTAATTTTAGCAACTCTTGCTATTTTGTTTACAGGCAGTACCAGTCCAACATCTCCATGGATCATAGGTAATGCTTCTCCATTGATGAAAAATACCAATTTTCTGCAATCTAGTATCACTTTTGCTCTAACAAGAAAATCAAGTCCTAATAGCATGTCATTATCAATTGGCGCAACATAAATATCTGTCCTGTATGTTCTTTCACCAATTTTCAATTCGACTGGTCCCACTACAAATGCATCCATATGCATACCACGCCCTGCTGCCTGCATTGTCGTTTTTCTTTTGATGGGTGGTTTCTTAATGAAAGATTCGAAAACTTTGTCAGAAATTATTGTTACTTCTGCTGCGGTATCTACTACCGAAATTACTGACTGTCCCTGTACTTTTAAAGTGAATCGAAGCATAGATGCTGAACCTAATTGGCAAATAGTTCCTCCTAAATGTACAGGATCTTGCATCTGAAGGTCAATTACTTGCGGTAAATCAGTATCAGGCTGCGTTTTGTGCAATGGTGAATTAGACAAAGCATCTGTAGATGTTGAATTGTCACATGTTTTTAACGGGGTAGTCCCCGAAACAGGTGTCTTGTTAATATCGTTTGAAATAGTGTTCAATGTTAGGCGGTTAGGTTTGGACTGAGTCAGGGTTCCGCCTTCTAGCCCGACTCTTTCTGGTTTAAAGAATCTGGAGAACTATTTCCTGTCGGCGACTGTAATTCAGGACAGTCTCGTTGTATGTGTCCAAACTGATGACAGAAATAGCAGGCCATATTTGCTAATTTTTCAGGTGGTATGGGTCCCCAGCGCCTTTTAAATGGTGATTGGCGCTGGTTATCTTGCCTATTATCTCTGTTACGCCATTGTTGGCGATTACCTTGCTTGTTGGTTTGCTGGCTAAATGGTTGGGCTGCTGGCTGGACTTCATTCTGTGCAGGGAACTGTTTTGCCTGCTGTTGTTTTTGAAACTGCTGTTTAAGGTCGCCTATTTCCTGTTTATGCAATGCTTCCATAGCAGTCATCTTTTCTAGCAATGTTTCCATTTGTTTAGACAATTCTGACTTTGTGTCCGCCTTACCAATAGCGTGAACAGCTAGGTCGCTATCATAATCATAACTAGGTTCATCCTGATTTGGTGTTGGGTCACGTCTACCTGTTGGTTTACCAAATATAGCTGTGTGGTTATGTTGGAACCATTTTATCTGATCGATTGCTGGTTCAACAGATGTTGGTCTGGCTGTGGCTCCATGTTGACCAGCTTCTTTATCTGAGCATCCCTGGCATATTTTCCAGATAGCTTGTGTGTACATATAATTGTCGGGAAAATCTCTAAATGCTTTACAGGCTAACGAGAGAACTCGATCTGCCCAATCTTCCAATTTCTCATTTGCATTTTGACGTGCACTCATGAACTGCACTTGCAACGTCTCAGGCAAGTCTTGAAAGTTAAGCCTTTTCTCAAGTTTGTGAATAACATCAAAATAATCCACGCCCTGGTCCCAGTCGATTAAATTTGCATAGTAATCACCTGCTTTACCATGTAAACACCAACACAGTTGGTCTTTTCGTTCCGTGGTAGTCCACGATAAACGATCAGCATACCTCTGAAACTTTGTGTAAAAAGTTTTCCAACTTGAGGAACCATCATACTTCAGTCCTTTTGGTATTTCTAAGTTCTTTGATTTTGGTCTAGCTGGAGGCATTAATTGCGGTGACTCATGATAACTTGAAAATGGTCTAGGTGTATACATATTTCTGTTCATTGTAGAGGAGTATGCTGGGTTTGGTGTTCTCAAGGAATATACTGGTTCCCTAAAAATTTCTGGTGAAGGTATTCTGCGTTGAATTTCAGGTAAAGGTATTCTGCGTCTGATTTCTGGTGAAGGTATACGTATTCTGTGTTGAATTTCAGGTGACGGTATCCTACGAGGAACAATAGTTGATGGTGTATGTGAATCTAACCATTGATGAAGTCTTGGGACAGGAACAGGCCTTTCTGTTCTATGTTTGTGTTCATTGGGTCCTTGCTGCCTTTCTACCTGTGATGTCTGCTGATGTGGATTATGGTCTCGTGAATAATCACTTTTTTCAATGTTTTCATTGGGACCTGGCTGCCTTCTTATCTGTGATGTCTGCTGGTTTGGATCATGGTTTCGTTAATAATCACGTTTTTCAATGTTTTCATTGGGACCTTGCTGCCATCCCAACTGTGGTGTCTGATGCTGGGTAGTTTGGTAACGTGAATTATCAGGACTGTCAATATTTTCCCTAACATTTAATCTGATTCTTGGTTTCGTGTACCCTAATTTATCTGTTCTATGGATGTTTTCTGGCTTAGATTGTCTATCACTAGCAAAATCTTGAACTTTATCTTGATCGTCACACTCAGTTTGAAATAACGACTTCTTTTCATCTGGTCTGGAGGTTTTTGATGAGTACCGATGGTCTCCATACTGCATTGTATAATCTAAAATTTTTCTCATTGCTGAACTGGGACGTGATAAATCACGCTTGACTTCCTCATGCTCAGGTTTAAGCAAATATTCATCAGAAGGTGTGTCTGAATCTGAAAAGTCATGAGTTTCTGCATCTTGTTTAGCATGTCCTGAATGAAATGCAGTTGTTTTCACCTCACCCATGTCAACATAATCTTGTAACTCATAACTGAATTGTGGCTGCGAAGTGTATTCAGGTTGCTGAATAACCGGTGAAAAATCTATAAAATCTATCAATGCTTCAGTAATTTTTAGTCTTGGTATTTCCATAAGATGCTCAGGCTGAATATTACCAAGTGTCTCTCTCATAGACATAATCTTGTCAGCTATTACATTTCCCACACCAGGCAACAACCTTAATTCTTCATAAGAACAGCTGTTGATTTTAATGCATTGCTGCTGAAAAGCTAATGTTGCCATAATGTTATATTAACACAAATACAATTTAATTAAATCACTGGTTGCTGAACCAGAAAAAAATTCAATGTGTATGTGCTATGTGGCTATCCACACAAAAAACGGCTATTTTTCGGAAAATTGCTAAATTTATCTGTTGCCGGTTAATTTCGCCATTTTCCGGGCAAAGTTGACAATTTTATCAAACGTGTAACAATTATGCAACAACTTGTAAACACTGTAATTTACGCAAGTTTTTATGCTTATTGTATATCCGTGTTCAAACACTTCATAAATATACTACATGTAGCAATACGAACTCCGCAATTACACGTGACTACTCACTTCTGTGTCTCGCTCCAAAGTCTTCTTTTCCGCAGGAAACCCTGCTCGCCAAGCGCCAGTGATGTGATTTCCGAGTATTATAAATTAATACTGATATTCGTCATACAATGCAATGCTCCTAATTGTACTAACTCACCGAATATCTTCTACTATAGCTCTGGTTTCTCTTAGTACTTGCGTTCTCAATCCCGCCAAATACGCCAACTCTCGTTACCTGGTAACTGTCCGAGATCTTATCCTGAGTTAGGTAGTTATCAATGGATCATCCCGGGAACCGGACTACGCGGTATGTCTAACTACCGTACTGTCTACATAGTAATGTCACGTCCATTATACTATATTACACAACATATCTTTGTCTATTGCTAATATATTAGTACACTAAAGTTCTCATCATAAAGTTATAATTTGACACAAAATAATGCTTTCGTATGTCAAAATCTATAAGATATTATTCGTATATAATACATAAAGTACAGATATTTTTCTTAACTGTCTGTTGCATCACATATTTCGTTACGGTTTAAATCGGTGTCAGTTATTCCGAAAAAAAAACCCTACATTTGCACTCAATTTAAGATAACAGTAAATTCGGTGTCATGATTTGGTTCATTAATGTCATGGTTAAGTTCATGTTCGACATGGTTCAGTTATGTGATTCCTGTCGATAATGATGGAAGTGTTCCGATCAAAATAGACAAACATTATGTACTGCTATTAAAATACGGTTAAACAATATGTTCGGTGATAATTGTTTTCATGTTAAACTCATTCTATCCTATTTTGAGTCAATATAGTGTCGCTATTTTCTTATGTTGTTGTTTTGTTCCCAGACAGGTAGATCTGAGTTCTTTTTTTATATTAACGATGATCTTATACTCGCAAAAATACACCGCTCGAGAAAATAAGTCGTCTACAGTAAAGCAAAGCTATTATCATTATAATTATTATAATCATAGAACAAGCACATATAAAACAATCACTAGAGTAATACATAATATACGCCAGTGATTTCTTTATATGTGCTTGTTCTGTGATTATAATAATTATAATGATAATGATGTGTTAGGTCAACGTTCGGCCTTCGACACTTAAAACAGCCTCTAAGTAAGTAATTAAAGGCTCTTAAAAATTAAAGATAAAGCAAATCAAATTAGAAAACTTACAGCCTGACTTATGTTAATAACAATAAGCAAAAAAATAAATATGATATACAGAAAAACGACAGCCAGTGTATCAAAAATATGGACTACATATATGACGTGGTGTAAATGTTTGCGGGATCCCAACCAGCCTCTTGTCCTATTCTGGGCATACAGGTACAAACACAAAAATTTATTAAAAATAGTTAAAAAAAGGACTTACCTGATCAGATCGATACAGAGCAAAGTAATCATGTAACAAATACACCAAAGAAAGAACTGATCTGTGAGCTGCATATTCCAAGCCAATAACAACTAAACAAAACATAAATCTAAAAACTAAATAAATCTTTTATTTATTTCAGAATGGAATACTGCTACCAATAGTAATCTAATTATCTGTGTCGCCTTGTCGGGTCAGAAATAAGGCTGTAAATAGTTTAAATAAAATTGTACTAAGCACAAACGTACGTGTATCATAGAATTTTTCAATTATCTTTTTCGATAACGTTTAATAATGTCAATTTTTTCATATTAAATACTAAACTGACAGAGCTTTTTCTGATATTATCAAAGCTTTATTGCATACAAGAAAACATGGTTTAACGAGTAAATAAACTCATCATAGATACTAGGATTAAATTTTGTATATACGCCAGACGCGCGTTTCGTCTACAAAAGACTCATCAGTGACGCTCGAATCCAAAAAAGCCAAATAAAGTACGAAGTTGAAGAGCAATGAGGACCAAAATTCATAAAAGTTTTGCAAAACCCAGCTAAGGTAATCTATGCCTTAGGTAGAAAAGCCTTACTATTTCAAAATTCTAAATTTTGTAAACAGTTAATTTATAAATATAACCATATCAATGATAATTCATGTCAGCATAAACAGTGCTGGCTACTGGGCTGGTGATACCCTCGGGGAAATAAATCTCCACCAGCAGTGGCATCGACCCAGTGGTTGTAAATAAACTCATCATAGATACCAGGACTAAATTTTGTATATACACCAGACGCGCGTTTAAATCGTACTGCATAATACACTTATATAATATGAATAAAAGCATAATCATTTTTATTCGTTCGTAAAAAATAGACATTATGGACCTATTTATAATTCGATCTTGTAATCTTTCTTACACTCGAATTCACTTTGAAGCTAATTGTTATATTAATTCCACTTACAGTTTAATAAATGAATAAGTTTAAACTGTTATCTAGGTTTTCAATTCGTCCAAGACATTGCATATATAAACCTATGATATAAGTTTCATTAAATTCTGGCAAGAATTGTACATTGAGAGTGCTAACAATGCAATTTTTAATATACCTAATGTATCCAAGGGCCATAACTCTTTAAAAAGTAAATGATTGGGATCGGCACTGATTTTCGAAATAGCCCAAACTATTACTAAAAACTATGATATAAGTTTCATAACAAATCCGGCAAGAATTTTAAATGTCAGACTGGGCGGATGAAGGGGATGACGGACGCCCCGTATTTCCAATGACCACGAAATACGTTACGCGGGTAACACAAATATATAAATGTACGATTTGCCGTTTACGCCCACCAAATTTGGTCAAAAGGTTTGTTTTCCTCTTTAGTCCATTAGTTAACTGTGTTACTTTAATTTTCAAAGTCGCATTAAAACAAACCATCACTATTAAGGTGCCACAAATATGTATTTTTTTTTATCTAAACCATGACCAATGTAACCAAAACCATGACGAATTTCTAAACTCTTAACTGAGCCATGTCAATCGCTTAACCAAGCCATACCAATTTGGATATTTTGGTTAACCTGCGTTATTTTCTTAAAAAACAACAATTTCAATTTAGATAGTTTGACTTACAATATAGATTCAAACATTCAATTTTCTTTTTGTTTGCTAATTTGCAAAGAATTGAGGCAATCGTTTTGGGAAGTAACTTATCCATGACCATCTTAACCAAACTAGGCAAAATCACTTTACTAAACGCTCCACGATATGACGACCGTACTACCCGTGCATATGCAAAATAAAATGTATCTAGCCTTCATTGGATTAACGCACTTAACCGTTTGATCTTGAATTACAGTGGTTTGTAGAAACGTGTAATAATAAAAAGTAAAATCACAGAAATACTGAACTCCGAGGAAAATTCAAAAAGGAAAATCTAGAATCAATTGGCAAAAGTCAAAAGCACAAACACATCAAACGAATGGATAACAACTGTCATATTTCTGACTTGGTACAGGTATTTTCATATATAGAAAATAGTGGATTAATCCTGGTTTTAGAGCTTTACCTCTCACGTTTATTACAGTCGCATCAAATTCCAGTTAACAAAAACATTTTACATTATCAGAGTAAAAAAACTAGATGTACTAATATTCAGCTATTAATTCATCAGGTAAAATAACTGCGTAGTATAAAAAGAATTGGGAACAAAGGTGGTAGTAGTAAACTGCACAGCTGAAACACAGTTGTACCACCATGTTATATTTTTAAATTTCTGTGAATAGTTTTTATTACTTGTTTAACTAGTTTGAAGTTTTAATCCAATATCATCAAACATATTACAGCCTCGTCAAATCTATTTTTGTAGAAGAATTTGATTTCAAAAGAAAAATTATTTGAAATTTATTTAAATATAACGCCTTTGTTCGAAATAGTTCGCATTTGATAAAAACTCGTTTTTATGTCAAGGATAAAATACAAATATAGTTAAAAATGTCAAGGTAATAACTATGTTACATGTTTCATTTTCTAATAAAAGTTTAGATTACTTTGTTATTTATAAAATTTAGCAGTCATATACAAATCAAAACGACCAGTGGCAAATATTTCGTACCTATTCAGGATTAAGGGATTCAGGCGAAGTTAAGACTGCCATGGGATATGAGGGTATATTGGATATATATAGCGAGAGAAACTTAGCCTTGCAGCAGGTCACCAACGGATCCCTAAGAGTTGTTACACAGCAACAAACGACAACTACTAATTTACACTCTCCAGACTTTTAACAGTCACATTCATTCAAAATGTGACGGGTTTAAACATATTAGCGGGATTCCCCTAACCAGGAAAGTGGTGTAACAGTACAATATAAGCACGAATTAAAAAAAAAATTGATACAAACAGAAATACAGCTACCAAATATACAGAGTGGACGTGGGCGGGTACTTGTATAAAAAAAGACACTAAGCACAGATCTGAGAGAACTCGAAGTTACTGACAGCTAACAACTATTAAAAAATCATATATGTTTGGTGTTAAGTGTGACATCCAATGAACTAGTACATATTTTTGTTTAGGGACCAGATGAAGCCCGCCTCCGTATGTGTGATTTTCTCGTTGAGGACCCATTGGGAGCGTTCTGCTATTTTCTGCTCTATAGTCGGGTTGTTCACACGAAGACTTAAATTTAGGGGGAAATTGTTATAGTCACGATACTGTTGTCCAGGCATTAATCATTGTATGTTTTGGTATTAATATTGATTCAATCATAGAGTCTTTTCATTGGAAATAAACACATGTATTCTAAAAACAGCTGTTGGCATGATATGGATTATGTTCTTCTCATATATTTTATGATGGTATGATACAGCCCGTAACAGAGTAGTGATCGAATTCGCGTTTCTTTACCGTCAGAATAAGTTACGTTATCGACAAACTTATTTCAGAAGTTACATAATTTAATTTTCTTCATCGACAAAAAAAAAAAAACTCCCCAAGGGTGACTGGGGAATAGAAATATGGTCGCTCGGTCTTCTCCCGACGGGCAGTAAAACGCTTGCCGAAGTGGGACGTTCGTTTGGCTGTGCGGGATGTATCAAGTTCGCAGTCACGTCCGGTCAGAATGGGGACGTTAAATCCGATGTCTCGTGTTAAGAGAGTGCCACGCTCTTTGCACGTTAAGAACCCTTGCTACAACTCTTTTGAGGGCCCGTAGGTGGCCTGTTGCAAGGCAAAATTTCTGTTCCTATCCAATATTCCCTTATTTTCCAGTGTAATTTTTTTGTAAGTATTGTGAACTTGTTCTCGTCCTGAATATGCATGAAATATTTGCCACTGGACGTTAAGCAACTAACAATCAATCAATCAATCATCGACAAAATATTTCATGTCCAACGTGTAAGTTTTCATTGTTTAAGTCGAAGTTTTTTTAACACAGTAACACATTTTTTATAATCAACCTCTGTCATTGGCATTTTCATTTTAACGGTAAAGGATCAAATACGGGATCTCCGAAATTTCTATCATTTGTTACGAGGAAATCATTATTCAATCGAACATATGTCTTTGTTCATGATATTATGAAATACAAAGGAGTTGAAATGATCAAATACTTTCGGACTGACGGAAACAAAAATACATAATCTAGTATGTGTGTTCTGTCATAAACAATGGCTTCGTCGTGCGAATCGACGAGATCGTGTTACATGTAACTGATCTTAGCTGTAGAAACAGTTGGTGCGACCTCGATAAAATCTTTATCAATTTAATATAAGCGATAAATATTAATGACTACAATGATAATGAATCTATTGGAGTCACATCCACTGTTTCTACTGTAAACATGAACTCGTCGGTTAGTGCAATGAAAACACTTTTAAAGATTGAGATTGTTGGTTTATTCTTTACACCTTCGAGGTATTAAAATTATTTCAGTGTTTATTTAAAGTTAAATTTATTTTCAAATCTCTTCTGTTTAAAATTGTCGAAACTTCCGTTTAAGATTTCTGTGGAAAACTATCTATTCTGTAGTTAGCACCATTTTATTATAAATACCCTTTTGTACAAGAATACTTTCTTTATAGAAGTATAGATCTGCTGGTTATAGATTTTTTTATAACTTTCATTACTGTGATGACGCGCTATGAAATCGAGTCAGATTAATTTATAAATGAAGTTGTATATAAATTTTTGGTCATAAACACAAATCTTTCAAACAGTTCGACGAGTGCGTCAATGTTACAGTAGTCCGTTTACTGTAAGTTACTAAGCTTGGCCCGATTCATCTATCATTTATGGAAACTAATTCACCACTTTCTGAGACATTCATTTTTATTTCACCATCAGACATGGAGCTTCATTTGTAACTAAAGGAAAACTCTCAAATTAAAGAAATTTGACATGATATACTGAAACTTTCTTGTTATCAATTAAACGACTGCTTTTCTTAGATGCGTGATTTTTCATGGTCAAACTTTTTCATTGTTAACGGACATTTTGAGATTTTTTATTGTAAAAAAATGGTGTTTTTTAAAAAAAATCAACATTCAAAATTTAGAACTTCATGAACATGTACAGGAAGCTGAATTATTGCACATCTATGTACTACTTAAAATTGTACTTCGATTTGTTGCGTCCTTAAAATGTTCTGACCGTCCTAAGATTTAATGTACGGAAATGTTTCGGTAAATTAAATTCAAATCCGAATTGAAAGTTTATGACACACAAAAAGAGAAACAAGAATCTCTTGATGACCAAACGTATGTACACGTTGGGTATATTTAGAGCTTTTCAGAAGGAGTGAGATTCCACCCTTGTTGAAAGCCTTGTGGAGACCTCTAGATTTTTAAATTCCCTCCGTTTTTCTCATGGATGGAGTGTGGTCTCTCTGTAAATTACCCCATATCTTTTCATTTTCCTATTTACCGAAGGTTCCTTGTGAAAATTTCCATTGGATCATATCTGTTAAACTAAATGTACAAAACAGGCTCAAGAAAAGGCGAAATTTCTTTTTCAAACCCGAACTAGAAATCCGTTTTTTTCTTATAGAGCACCTTACATTATCGTCAATGAGTTCAGGCATGTGAAAAATTATATAATCATACACAAGAAAGAAACCCTGAACAGGCTTTCAGCAATAATTTTTATCTATTTAAATATATGTATTTGATAAAGTACAGATATAACAAAGAAACTGCCCGGTATCCGACGTAAGAGTACACTTTTTACTGCACGCGTAGTCGGGTGCGTTCACTACAAGGACACTTGTACCCAACTACGCGTGAAGTATGAGTACAGAATCGTCTCATACAGGACATTTTCTATGTTATCCTAGTATATTATCCGACAGAATAGAATCTGGTCAAATTTTAAAGTTGAACATGTGGGAATTTTTGATTTTTGCCACGGACCATTTAATTTTCATGGAGGAAGGGGTCTGGTAGTTTTTAGAAAACAATATTCTGACCCTGATTTTGACTTAAAAAATCTGCTGCCTCAATATTTTGTCATATGAAAAAAAAATTGTCAACAAAATTTTCCCGTTTAAACTGTACTAGAAAAAAGTTTGGCATGTGAAACGGACGAAGACATATTCTAACAGAAGTACAAATACCAGTCCTCCTTTTGTGTATACATATGAGAAAACATTTCAAAGTTATTGATTGAATTCAAATCCATCACACATACGGTACACATTGTAGTCCGAAAAAATAAAGAACTTCATTCCTATCAAGCACCTTTTTAATTGTTTACCAGTATATTTCTTTTAGTTTTGGAAATAATACGACCAAGACGTCCTTCCATAAATCCTTTTTATTTCTGTTCTGACTTTGAAGAAATTACTTCTTTTCGCCCAATCAAAATGATGCATGGACATATATATTTTGTTTCATATTATTAGAATTATTTTCAATATTATCGGTATTAAACTTGATTATCGACACATGAAAGTTTGTCAGCATTGTAAATCTTTTTAACGTTAAAGTACCAATAGTTCGGTCACTACTCAATTAAGTTTGTCGATAACGTAGCTAATTTTGACGGTAAAGAAACATCAATTCGATCACTTCTCTGTTACGGGCTGTACAAAGCCATAACAGGAGGGATTGTACTTGATTTTCATATGATGAAGACATCAACAGTTTAATTGAGGTCTGGAGCTTCCTGGTCCGAGACCACAATTATTTCGTAGTGCATTTCTTTTAGGACATAAATTAAAAGTAAAAAAATCCCACCTGCGCTTTCTCAATGAAATTTTTACAGTGTGTTGTACTACTTTTAGGACAAATTATATCAAAATTATAGAAAACTTCATCTGCTCTAACTCAAAATATGGACAATTTTATGTTTAGGGCGTCTTGAAATCTTTTGACAGCTTCCGAAGTGCTAATTTTTAACCTTTTTCAGCTGGATCAAATCACTACTTTCCTTTAAAATTCTGGGCCCAAATTTTTTTACAGTATAATTTCACCCCCCTTCTTGCAATTTGAGGTATTAAACATGGAGAAATAAATTTGGAAGGGGTAAAAAAATTAATGGCAAGTAACCATCTGTCAACACTAGGGACTATATTCGTGAACAACGAAAATCGAACAACGAAAATCGAACAACGAAAATCAAGGGACGACAATTGTGGTCTCGGACCTCCTGTCAGTAACTGATTCAAACAAAAACTTCTCTGAAACTGATATTATCAAGATGCTTGATTTCTTGATTGACAACATATTTACTACGTTCGGAGGACGTGTTTTTCAACAGACTGTCGGCATTCCAATGACAACAAATTGTGCCTCTCTACTTGCCGACTTGTTTCTTTATTATTATGAGGCTGACTTCATGCAGGAACTTCTTAGAAAGAAAGATAAGAAGTTAGCGATATCCTTTAACTCTACTTTCCGCTATATAGATTATGTTCTTTCACTAAATAATTCAAAATTTGGTGACTATGTGGAACGCATCTATCGCATCGAACTAGAGATAAAGGATACTACAGATACAGTTAAGTCGGCCTCATATTTTGACTTACATCTAGAAATTGACAATGAGGGTCCGTTGAAAACAAAACTTTAAAAGAGATTATTTCAGCTTTCTAATTGTGAACTTTCCATTTCTAAGTAGCAAAATTCCAGCAGCACCTGCATACGGGATATATATCTCCCAATTGATACGATATTCTCGGGCTTGCATTTCCTATCATAATTTTCTTGATAGAGGGTTGCTGCTCTCAAGGAAGCTATTCAACCAAGAGTTCCAGATGGTGAAGTTGAAATCATCCCTTCGTAAATTTTACGGACGCCATCACGAGTTGGTTGACCGTTATGGAATAACCGTTTCACAAATGATATCGGATATGTTCCTTACGTCGTAACTACAATCCCCTTCCCTTTCATGAATGTGACCTACCAAATTAGACTATTTACCGGATTTGTTATCAAATAAGCAACATCATGCAGAGCTCCAGATAAGAATTCACAAATTGGGTTTTTTACCCACCATTTTCTTATACAATTGGGTGATAAAGTTTTTTAATTGCATTATCAATTCCAATTCACCCCTCATGTAAATATCAAATTGGGTTTTTCACCACCAAGCTCCCTAATGTATTGGGTTTTTTCATCAACACAATATTGAATGTTTAGGCAATATCAACCCCAGATTTTTTTCCATCTTAAATATGTTTCTTTCTTTGTTTAGCTGTTTTATCTGATTTAGGGTTAGTTTTAGGGTTATTGTTAGCTGTTTTATTTGGTTTATTCACTGAGGAGCAATTGTAGGTTTAATTTGTGTTCCGTTTCAAACCTTCTGCCAGTTTTGTATTTCCTCATGTATACTGTAAAAAATGTGTATTCATAGGCACTCGTCTTATACCTTTGTATAATAAATTCTGAGACCAGTGCATGCCTGTGTGTGTATTCATTAATTAACCGTAAAATGAAAAACAAATAGTATATAAACTCTAATTATACTTGAATGTTTTTGTTTTATTCCAATTTTCATAAATCTGGGTTTATTTGTCTTTTATCAGAACTTTTGGTTTCTGATGCTTTATCATGTCATAATTGATTTGGCTTTTCACTTTTTCCAACTGATTTCGTTTTTGAGGAAACCCTGTTTTTAAAAGCAATGTTCTCGTTAAGGTACGCACACACGCCTGTGTGTTCGATGGACGCTTCCTCAAAACACTGGCTGAGTCTTGTTATCATCATAACTTTCCCTCAGCTTTTCAATAGAAGCAGAAAAAAACATGCTTCTATTCAATATTTTTACCGGACATTCACTTTCGTTTTAATTCAATGCATGCTATGATAAATCACGAGCAATGCGAAGAAATATGACTACATGACATACGCTAATTGGATGAACGCCGAGAAGATCGAAATGTTTTCAAAAACACGTGTACCTTCAGCAACGGAAAACTCTAACAGAGACCCATTTCAGCTACTTGATGCAGGAATTTATTTTTAGAACGAAGGAAATTTCCAATTATAAATATTATAAAAATAGTTTACGCGATGACTGTAAACAGATAAGGGTAAATATCGCAAATGGTAGCCAATAAAAGGGTTGAGAACTCATGGTTTTGGCATATAATTGGGTTTTCCTTTGAATTAATTGGGTTATTGAACCCTTCAATGGGCAATTGCATTGGGTTTTTTATTATTTGTATTGCGTGATCACGCAAATACGCAGCTTATCTGGAGCTCTGCTGACATGACGGGTGCCACATGTGGAGCAGGATCTGCTTACCCTTCCGGAGCACCTGAGATCACCCCTAGTTTTTGGTGGGGTTCGTGTTGTTTATTCTTTAGTTTTCTATGTTGTGTCATGTGTGATATTGTTTTTATGTTTGTCTTCTTCATTTTTAGCCATGGCGTTGTCAGTTTATTTTCGATTTATGAGTTTGACTGTCCGTTTGGTATCTTTCGTCCCTCTTTTAGTAGCCATTTCATTTATGTATCATTGTCACTTTGCCTACTTATTATGACATCGGACTCGGACTTTTTTAAGGTAGCACCAACAGTCAGAATTTTCTAACTCAAATCAACAGTCTTTAAATATTAATTTCACCAAAACTGCTAAATGGATTTTTAAAATCTTTAACTCATTTTAAC
Organism: Mytilus galloprovincialis; assembly: GCF_965363235.1. Taxonomy (NCBI): domain Eukaryota; kingdom Metazoa; phylum Mollusca; class Bivalvia; order Mytilida; family Mytilidae; genus Mytilus; species Mytilus galloprovincialis. The sequence goes on from NC_134839.1 coordinate 54,863,987, forward strand.
GCTGAAATATAACTCTTTCTTAATATATATATAAATTTATTTTTGGTTTGATCAATCTCAAAGTATAGTTCATTAATTGCATAAAAAGTGGTTTTCCAACTTGGATGAAAATGGCACATTCATGTCAAATGGTAGTAAACATTTGTTTTCATCCCTTTAATCAACCATATACAATCTCCAAAACCGTGTTCATTTCACCTTTCATCTTTGGAGACCTATAAATTCATTCAGAAACAAATTATCCAAAAACTGGGACAAGTTTGTAGAAAATACACCCTTTAATCATATAAAGCAAAGTCAAGCCAACGGGGGTACCCATACAGTTTCGATTTTCTTTTTCCTTTCAATTCTCATGAAAAATTGTTCTGAGAAATGATCTGAATGATCTAAAAACTGAATTTTCCCCCTTAGAACCCCTATAAAATCAAACATTCCACTGGGAACACCCCAGGGAGTGTTCTGATACCATAACTATATCAATAGAACCACATACTTTGTGTCTTTGATTCTCTAATGCTGTAAATTTTGCATTATATGGGAACTGTCCTACCTTGGCATTTGGCGGGAGATTGACGTCACAGATTTGACCAACATCTGTGATGTAGTAATTAAATATTGACAAAGCTCCGCCTCTTTCCAGACAGTCTAAGATAAGAGCATAACATGATTTACCAGCTGCATATAATCATTGTTTAACATAATTATTTTCTATATATAAAGAATAATTTTCATTTGAATTTTAAAAAAGAAATAAACTATGTCTGAAATTAGCTAGAAAGTTAAAAGATCATGACAACCTTCTTCTTGAAAATACACTTTCCAACATGATTTTTTAATTTAATGGAACTGAAAAATTTCAGATAAACTGAAAATTAGTTAAAGAAGACCAAAGAGAAGAAATTTATATAGGCAGTCAGAGGCTTTTAAAAATACTTTCCCACTCTTTTCCATAGTATTTATTTTTTTATTTTAGGTAGATTTTTTCCCTTTAGATTTTTCTTTTTCTCTGTTCATTTTCATGTTATATAAATATTTATCTTGTGGTCTGGGATTAACAGCTGGTCACTGGTATCAACAGATGATTGACATATTAGCCCCTCCCAAATGCCTATATATTTAGATTAATTACCAAATGCTTTTATTTACATAAGTTCATTATCAATTTACTTCCTGTTGTGATATGATAATGACTTTTAGATGTTTACAAACTATGCAGAATAATACTTACTTCAAAAGTATGTATTAAAAAAAAATATCTTCAAAAAATCATTGTTAGACTGTAGTGCTACCTTAAACCGAGTTTTACTGTGCGTATTGTTATTTGTTAGTTTATTTTAAATTGTCTAGAATTTGAATTAGATGCCAGAACAAGACCATCTGGAAGAAAACCTTGCACTTACAACACCATTTTAAGAAAGAAAAAAAAAACATTTAACGACGCAAATTCACAAGAACTAGAAGTACTAAAAATCGGCCAGGTAAAATAACTGCGTAGTCTATGACTTAAATTGAACAAAAACAGTTGAAATAAACTACAACAGTTGAATCATGTTGGTGCAAAAATGTTATGTTTCTAAATTTAAATGATTTTTTTTTAATTAATGTAATCATTTAAATTGTTTGAAATTATTTTATTGCAGCCTATGACTTAAAATATAACAGCATCGTCAGCTTATTTTGATATCAAAAAGAAAAGTTCTGTGACATTAATTTCAATTTTACATTTTTTTTCGACATGGTTCGCATTTGAACATGCATTTAATAAACGTTTTTGTTTAATAAAAATATAGCACAAATGCAGCGGAAATTTTCAAAGGATTATACATCTTTGAATTTCTAATAAAAACTTAAATTAAAGTTATTGATGATATTTAGTGGTCATATATAAATGCAACGGAATCAAGAATATAACAGTCTCTTCGTGTGCATTGGTTCCAAGAAGGTAAGTCGCTAGAATCATTATTTTGACATTATCTTTTAATGATCGTGTATTTCAAAATACTTTTCCTCTTTAGATTAACAAGTCTTTGTGAATATCAGATTGTATGCAATAAAATAAATACATATCTAAATATCCAAAAGTATCTTGAAAACATTATCGATTATTACAATGTATCTACTCCACTCCTCTATGTCGTTCCTTTATGTTTTGTTTAGAAAATCACTGATCTCTTGTAATTGACAATTAAGTTCATGCTGCTTTATAAGACATGACCTATATCCGTCGAAATATTGTGTATGTAGGGCTACTCTGTAGCCGACCATACGGTATGTAATGGTCCGAGACCACAATTGTCGTCCCTTGATTTTCGTTGTTCACGAATATAGTCCCTAGTGTTAACAGTGGGTTACTTGCCAATAATTTTTATACCTCTTCCAAATTTATTTCTCCATGTTTAATGCCTCAAATTGTAAGTAGGGGGGTGAAATTACACTGTAAAAAAATTTGGGTCCAAAATTTTACAGAAAAGTAGTGATTTGGTCCAGCTGAAAAAGGTTAAAAATTAGCACTTCGGAAGCTGTCAAAAGATTTCAAGACACCCTAAACACAAAATTGTCCATATTTTGAGTTAGAGGCGATGAAGTTTTCTATAATTTTGATATAATTTGTCCCAAAAGTAGTACAACACACTGTAAAAATTTCATTGAGAAAGCGCAGGTGGGAATTTTTTAATTTTCATTTATGTTCTAAAAGAAATGCACTACGAATTAATTGTGTTCTCGGACCTAAGAGGTGAAGTCTGTAAATATAGAATCTGTACTTTGGCATCTTCCCTAAATGATTTGGTGGTGTCAATTTGTCAAATAGCATGAAACTAAAGGATTTAAACTTTTATTTAATAGAATATCTGCAAAAATGACCAATTTTGGCATTTTATGGTCAAAATAGGCATTTCAAGGCTTTTTCAATACTGATGCATACATGGCATCCTGACTTTCTATCTGACAGGCTTTCATGTGTCAATACTTGTGTTTCTATGCCTTTATCTAGTTCTTTTACTTGTTTTTGAACTCAGAATCTACAGAAAAGAAGATTATCTCAGACAATATGTACAAAATGTGTTGTATAAATGACCCTTGTCTAACGCCCTGTTTGGATGAAGTCAAAAGTGGGGTTCTTGGTACATAAAATTTGAAGTCCACAATAAAGACCTCACTAAATTTGTATCAAAAGCACTTTACAATGTCTATTGTACCTGTTCCATCTCACATAATATCTTTCTTTTCTTCTGTAGGATAGCAAGTGGTTTAAATATAAGCCTGTTGAGACTAAAATTACAATCAAGTTTTTCATTAAAAAGGCAAAAATCTTTGTATCAGACCATACTGTCTGTAAGAAAAGTTAATTGCAAGAGCCTTTTTGTGCTCAGATTTGTTGTATCATATCACATGAGTATAGAAATGATAAAAAAGACACAATTTTTTATTTCTTATAGCCTCAATATGCATTTTTTAATGTAAATATGTGGCACGGCCTAAATTGACCCTTATTTTTTTCCAGTCTTACTTGGCTTAAGACCCTTTTAAACTAATATGATATGTTATTTGTGACTTTTCTTTCCATTTAAAGTACATTCAATACATATGTAAGGATTATTTATAACCAAAAAGCTTCACAAATTTAAAATTGCTGGAAAATATTACATCTTCATGTAAGGCCCCCTTTCATTGAAAAACCTCAATTTTTAGGCCCAGGCTGATATAAATTTGACTTTTGAATAATTATGCTAACTCTGATAAATCAAATGAGTACTCTATTGCTTTTAGTACATAATAAATGATATATTAGGGCATTTAAAAAGTATTTTTTTGCAATATTTTAATTTTCAAAGCCCAAAATGTTGATAGTTGAAATTATTCAATTTTAACGTCAAAATTTAACACGCAAAGATGAGTATAGAATTTAACATATTGTCTATAATATATATCCTATTGTTACGAAACTTTGCAAGTAGTGTTATAATTTATTAAGCTTTGGTCATACCAAGTTTTTTTAAGATTTGTCAACTCTTTCTATCCTATTAGGTCCGAGACCACAATTGTCGTCCCTTGATTTTCGTTGTTCACGAATATAGTCCCTAGTGTTAACAGTGGGTTACTTGCCAATAATTTTTATACCTCTTCCAAATTTATTTCTCCATGTTTAATGCCTCAAATTGTAAGTAGGGGGGTGAAATTACACTGTAAAAAAATTTGGGTCCAAAATTTTACAGAAAAGTAGTGATTTGGTCCAGCTGAAAAAGGTTAAAAATTAGCACTTCGGAAGCTGTCAAAAGATTTCAAGACACCCTAAACACAAAATTGTCCATATTTTGAGTTAGAGGCGATGAAGTTTTCTATAATTTTGATATAATTTGTCCCAAAAGTAGTACAACACACTGTAAAAATTTCATTGAGAAAGCGCAGGTGGGAATTTTTTAATTTTCATTTATGTTCTAAAAGAAATGCACTACGAATTAATTGTGTTCTCGGACCTAAGAGGTGAAGTCTGTAAATATAGAATCTGTACTTTGGCATCTTCCCTAAATGATTTGGTGGTGTCAATTTGTCAAATAGCATGAAACTAAAGGATTTAAACTTTTATTTAATAGAATATCTGCAAAAATGACCAATTTTGGCATTTTATGGTCAAAATAGGCATTTCAAGGCTTTTTCAATACTGATGCATACATGGCATCCTGACTTTCTATCTGACAGGCTTTCATGTGTCAATACTTGTGTTTCTATGCCTTTATCTAGTTCTTTTACTTGTTTTTGAACTCAGAATCTACAGAAAAGAAGATTATCTCAGACAATATGTACAAAATGTGTTGTATAAATGACCCTTGTCTAACGCCCTGTTTGGATGAAGTCAAAAGTGGGGTTCTTGGTACATAAAATTTGAAGTCCACAATAAAGACCTCACTAAATTTGTATCAAAAGCACTTTACAATGTCTATTGTACCTGTTCCATCTCACATAATATCTTTCTTTTCTTCTGTAGGATAGCAAGTGGTTTAAATATAAGCCTGTTGAGACTAAAATTACAATCAAGTTTTTCATTAAAAAGGCAAAAATCTTTGTATCAGACCATACTGTCTGTAAGAAAAGTTAATTGCAAGAGCCTTTTTGTGCTCAGATTTGTTGTATCATATCACATGAGTATAGAAATGATAAAAAAGACACAATTTTTTATTTCTTATAGCCTCAATATGCATTTTTTAATGTAAATATGTGGCACGGCCTAAATTGACCCTTATTTTTTTCCAGTCTTACTTGGCTTAAGACCCTTTTAAACTAATATGATATGTTATTTGTGACTTTTCTTTCCATTTAAAGTACATTCAATACATATGTAAGGATTATTTATAACCAAAAAGCTTCACAAATTTAAAATTGCTGGAAAATATTACATCTTCATGTAAGGCCCCCTTTCATTGAAAAACCTCAATTTTTAGGCCCAGGCTGATATAAATTTGACTTTTGAATAATTATGCTAACTCTGATAAATCAAATGAGTACTCTATTGCTTTTAGTACATAATAAATGATATATTAGGGCATTTAAAAAGTATTTTTTTGCAATATTTTAATTTTCAAAGCCCAAAATGTTGATAGTTGAAATTATTCAATTTTAACGTCAAAATTTAACACGCAAAGATGAGTATAGAATTTAACATATTGTCTATAATATATATCCTATTGTTACGAAACTTTGCAAGTAGTGTTATAATTTATTAAGCTTTGGTCATACCAAGTTTTTTTAAGATTTGTCAACTCTTTCTATCCTATTAGGTCCGAGACCACAATTGTCGTCCCTTGATTTTCGTTGTTCACGAATATAGTCCCTAGTGTTAACAGTGGGTTACTTGCCAATAATTTTTATACCTCTTCCAAATTTATTTCTCCATGTTTAATGCCTCAAATTGTAAGTAGGGGGGTGAAATTACACTGTAAAAAAATTTGGGTCCAAAATTTTACAGAAAAGTAGTGATTTGGTCCAGCTGAAAAAGGTTAAAAATTAGCACTTCGGAAGCTGTCAAAAGATTTCAAGACACCCTAAACACAAAATTGTCCATATTTTGAGTTAGAGGCGATGAAGTTTTCTATAATTTTGATATAATTTGTCCCAAAAGTAGTACAACACACTGTAAAAATTTCATTGAGAAAGCGCAGGTGGGAATTTTTTAATTTTCATTTATGTTCTAAAAGAAATGCACTACGAATTAATTGTGTTCTCGGACCTAAGAGGTGAAGTCTGTAAATATAGAATCTGTACTTTGGCATCTTCCCTAAATGATTTGGTGGTGTCAATTTGTCAAATAGCATGAAACTAAAGGATTTAAACTTTTATTTAATAGAATATCTGCAAAAATGACCAATTTTGGCATTTTATGGTCAAAATAGGCATTTCAAGGCTTTTTCAATACTGATGCATACATGGCATCCTGACTTTCTATCTGACAGGCTTTCATGTGTCAATACTTGTGTTTCTATGCCTTTATCTAGTTCTTTTACTTGTTTTTGAACTCAGAATCTACAGAAAAGAAGATTATCTCAGACAATATGTACAAAATGTGTTGTATAAATGACCCTTGTCTAACGCCCTGTTTGGATGAAGTCAAAAGTGGGGTTCTTGGTACATAAAATTTGAAGTCCACAATAAAGACCTCACTAAATTTGTATCAAAAGCACTTTACAATGTCTATTGTACCTGTTCCATCTCACATAATATCTTTCTTTTCTTCTGTAGGATAGCAAGTGGTTTAAATATAAGCCTGTTGAGACTAAAATTACAATCAAGTTTTTCATTAAAAAGGCAAAAATCTTTGTATCAGACCATACTGTCTGTAAGAAAAGTTAATTGCAAGAGCCTTTTTGTGCTCAGATTTGTTGTATCATATCACATGAGTATAGAAATGATAAAAAAGACACAATTTTTTATTTCTTATAGCCTCAATATGCATTTTTTAATGTAAATATGTGGCACGGCCTAAATTGACCCTTATTTTTTTCCAGTCTTACTTGGCTTAAGACCCTTTTAAACTAATATGATATGTTATTTGTGACTTTTCTTTCCATTTAAAGTACATTCAATACATATGTAAGGATTATTTATAACCAAAAAGCTTCACAAATTTAAAATTGCTGGAAAATATTACATCTTCATGTAAGGCCCCCTTTCATTGAAAAACCTCAATTTTTAGGCCCAGGCTGATATAAATTTGACTTTTGAATAATTATGCTAACTCTGATAAATCAAATGAGTACTCTATTGCTTTTAGTACATAATAAATGATATATTAGGGCATTTAAAAAGTATTTTTTTGCAATATTTTAATTTTCAAAGCCCAAAATGTTGATAGTTGAAATTATTCAATTTTAACGTCAAAATTTAACACGCAAAGATGAGTATAGAATTTAACATATTGTCTATAATATATATCCTATTGTTACGAAACTTTGCAAGTAGTGTTATAATTTATTAAGCTTTGGTCATACCAAGTTTTTTTAAGATTTGTCAACTCTTTCTATCCTATTAGGTCCGAGACCACAATTGTCGTCCCTTGATTTTCGTTGTTCACGAATATAGTCCCTAGTGTTAACAGTGGGTTACTTGCCAATAATTTTTATACCTCTTCCAAATTTATTTCTCCATGTTTAATGCCTCAAATTGTAAGTAGGGGGGTGAAATTACACTGTAAAAAAATTTGGGTCCAAAATTTTACAGAAAAGTAGTGATTTGGTCCAGCTGAAAAAGGTTAAAAATTAGCACTTCGGAAGCTGTCAAAAGATTTCAAGACACCCTAAACACAAAATTGTCCATATTTTGAGTTAGAGGCGATGAAGTTTTCTATAATTTTGATATAATTTGTCCCAAAAGTAGTACAACACACTGTAAAAATTTCATTGAGAAAGCGCAGGTGGGAATTTTTTAATTTTCATTTATGTTCTAAAAGAAATGCACTACGAATTAATTGTGTTCTCGGACCTAAGAGGTGAAGTCTGTAAATATAGAATCTGTACTTTGGCATCTTCCCTAAATGATTTGGTGGTGTCAATTTGTCAAATAGCATGAAACTAAAGGATTTAAACTTTTATTTAATAGAATATCTGCAAAAATGACCAATTTTGGCATTTTATGGTCAAAATAGGCATTTCAAGGCTTTTTCAATACTGATGCATACATGGCATCCTGACTTTCTATCTGACAGGCTTTCATGTGTCAATACTTGTGTTTCTATGCCTTTATCTAGTTCTTTTACTTGTTTTTGAACTCAGAATCTACAGAAAAGAAGATTATCTCAGACAATATGTACAAAATGTGTTGTATAAATGACCCTTGTCTAACGCCCTGTTTGGATGAAGTCAAAAGTGGGGTTCTTGGTACATAAAATTTGAAGTCCACAATAAAGACCTCACTAAATTTGTATCAAAAGCACTTTACAATGTCTATTGTACCTGTTCCATCTCACATAATATCTTTCTTTTCTTCTGTAGGATAGCAAGTGGTTTAAATATAAGCCTGTTGAGACTAAAATTACAATCAAGTTTTTCATTAAAAAGGCAAAAATCTTTGTATCAGACCATACTGTCTGTAAGAAAAGTTAATTGCAAGAGCCTTTTTGTGCTCAGATTTGTTGTATCATATCACATGAGTATAGAAATGATAAAAAAGACACAATTTTTTATTTCTTATAGCCTCAATATGCATTTTTTAATGTAAATATGTGGCACGGCCTAAATTGACCCTTATTTTTTTCCAGTCTTACTTGGCTTAAGACCCTTTTAAACTAATATGATATGTTATTTGTGACTTTTCTTTCCATTTAAAGTACATTCAATACATATGTAAGGATTATTTATAACCAAAAAGCTTCACAAATTTAAAATTGCTGGAAAATATTACATCTTCATGTAAGGCCCCCTTTCATTGAAAAACCTCAATTTTTAGGCCCAGGCTGATATAAATTTGACTTTTGAATAATTATGCTAACTCTGATAAATCAAATGAGTACTCTATTGCTTTTAGTACATAATAAATGATATATTAGGGCATTTAAAAAGTATTTTTTTGCAATATTTTAATTTTCAAAGCCCAAAATGTTGATAGTTGAAATTATTCAATTTTAACGTCAAAATTTAACACGCAAAGATGAGTATAGAATTTAACATATTGTCTATAATATATATCCTATTGTTACGAAACTTTGCAAGTAGTGTTATAATTTATTAAGCTTTGGTCATACCAAGTTTTTTTAAGATTTGTCAACTCTTTCTATCCTATTAGGTCCGAGACCACAATTGTCGTCCCTTGATTTTCGTTGTTCACGAATATAGTCCCTAGTGTTAACAGTGGGTTACTTGCCAATAATTTTTATACCTCTTCCAAATTTATTTCTCCATGTTTAATGCCTCAAATTGTAAGTAGGGGGGTGAAATTACACTGTAAAAAAATTTGGGTCCAAAATTTTACAGAAAAGTAGTGATTTGGTCCAGCTGAAAAAGGTTAAAAATTAGCACTTCGGAAGCTGTCAAAAGATTTCAAGACACCCTAAACACAAAATTGTCCATATTTTGAGTTAGAGGCGATGAAGTTTTCTATAATTTTGATATAATTTGTCCCAAAAGTAGTACAACACACTGTAAAAATTTCATTGAGAAAGCGCAGGTGGGAATTTTTTAATTTTCATTTATGTTCTAAAAGAAATGCACTACGAATTAATTGTGTTCTCGGACCTAAGAGGTGAAGTCTGTAAATATAGAATCTGTACTTTGGCATCTTCCCTAAATGATTTGGTGGTGTCAATTTGTCAAATAGCATGAAACTAAAGGATTTAAACTTTTATTTAATAGAATATCTGCAAAAATGACCAATTTTGGCATTTTATGGTCAAAATAGGCATTTCAAGGCTTTTTCAATACTGATGCATACATGGCATCCTGACTTTCTATCTGACAGGCTTTCATGTGTCAATACTTGTGTTTCTATGCCTTTATCTAGTTCTTTTACTTGTTTTTGAACTCAGAATCTACAGAAAAGAAGATTATCTCAGACAATATGTACAAAATGTGTTGTATAAATGACCCTTGTCTAACGCCCTGTTTGGATGAAGTCAAAAGTGGGGTTCTTGGTACATAAAATTTGAAGTCCACAATAAAGACCTCACTAAATTTGTATCAAAAGCACTTTACAATGTCTATTGTACCTGTTCCATCTCACATAATATCTTTCTTTTCTTCTGTAGGATAGCAAGTGGTTTAAATATAAGCCTGTTGAGACTAAAATTACAATCAAGTTTTTCATTAAAAAGGCAAAAATCTTTGTATCAGACCATACTGTCTGTAAGAAAAGTTAATTGCAAGAGCCTTTTTGTGCTCAGATTTGTTGTATCATATCACATGAGTATAGAAATGATAAAAAAGACACAATTTTTTATTTCTTATAGCCTCAATATGCATTTTTTAATGTAAATATGTGGCACGGCCTAAATTGACCCTTATTTTTTTCCAGTCTTACTTGGCTTAAGACCCTTTTAAACTAATATGATATGTTATTTGTGACTTTTCTTTCCATTTAAAGTACATTCAATACATATGTAAGGATTATTTATAACCAAAAAGCTTCACAAATTTAAAATTGCTGGAAAATATTACATCTTCATGTAAGGCCCCCTTTCATTGAAAAACCTCAATTTTTAGGCCCAGGCTGATATAAATTTGACTTTTGAATAATTATGCTAACTCTGATAAATCAAATGAGTACTCTATTGCTTTTAGTACATAATAAATGATATATTAGGGCATTTAAAAAGTATTTTTTTGCAATATTTTAATTTTCAAAGCCCAAAATGTTGATAGTTGAAATTATTCAATTTTAACGTCAAAATTTAACACGCAAAGATGAGTATAGAATTTAACATATTGTCTATAATATATATCCTATTGTTACGAAACTTTGCAAGTAGTGTTATAATTTATTAAGCTTTGGTCATACCAAGTTTTTTTAAGATTTGTCAACTCTTTCTATCCTATTAGGTCCGAGACCACAATTGTCGTCCCTTGATTTTCGTTGTTCACGAATATAGTCCCTAGTGTTAACAGTGGGTTACTTGCCAATAATTTTTATACCTCTTCCAAATTTATTTCTCCATGTTTAATGCCTCAAATTGTAAGTAGGGGGGTGAAATTACACTGTAAAAAAATTTGGGTCCAAAATTTTACAGAAAAGTAGTGATTTGGTCCAGCTGAAAAAGGTTAAAAATTAGCACTTCGGAAGCTGTCAAAAGATTTCAAGACACCCTAAACACAAAATTGTCCATATTTTGAGTTAGAGGCGATGAAGTTTTCTATAATTTTGATATAATTTGTCCCAAAAGTAGTACAACACACTGTAAAAATTTCATTGAGAAAGCGCAGGTGGGAATTTTTTAATTTTCATTTATGTTCTAAAAGAAATGCACTACGAATTAATTGTGTTCTCGGACCTAAGAGGTGAAGTCTGTAAATATAGAATCTGTACTTTGGCATCTTCCCTAAATGATTTGGTGGTGTCAATTTGTCAAATAGCATGAAACTAAAGGATTTAAACTTTTATTTAATAGAATATCTGCAAAAATGACCAATTTTGGCATTTTATGGTCAAAATAGGCATTTCAAGGCTTTTTCAATACTGATGCATACATGGCATCCTGACTTTCTATCTGACAGGCTTTCATGTGTCAATACTTGTGTTTCTATGCCTTTATCTAGTTCTTTTACTTGTTTTTGAACTCAGAATCTACAGAAAAGAAGATTATCTCAGACAATATGTACAAAATGTGTTGTATAAATGACCCTTGTCTAACGCCCTGTTTGGATGAAGTCAAAAGTGGGGTTCTTGGTACATAAAATTTGAAGTCCACAATAAAGACCTCACTAAATTTGTATCAAAAGCACTTTACAATGTCTATTGTACCTGTTCCATCTCACATAATATCTTTCTTTTCTTCTGTAGGATAGCAAGTGGTTTAAATATAAGCCTGTTGAGACTAAAATTACAATCAAGTTTTTCATTAAAAAGGCAAAAATCTTTGTATCAGACCATACTGTCTGTAAGAAAAGTTAATTGCAAGAGCCTTTTTGTGCTCAGATTTGTTGTATCATATCACATGAGTATAGAAATGATAAAAAAGACACAATTTTTTATTTCTTATAGCCTCAATATGCATTTTTTAATGTAAATATGTGGCACGGCCTAAATTGACCCTTATTTTTTTCCAGTCTTACTTGGCTTAAGACCCTTTTAAACTAATATGATATGTTATTTGTGACTTTTCTTTCCATTTAAAGTACATTCAATACATATGTAAGGATTATTTATAACCAAAAAGCTTCACAAATTTAAAATTGCTGGAAAATATTACATCTTCATGTAAGGCCCCCTTTCATTGAAAAACCTCAATTTTTAGGCCCAGGCTGATATAAATTTGACTTTTGAATAATTATGCTAACTCTGATAAATCAAATGAGTACTCTATTGCTTTTAGTACATAATAAATGATATATTAGGGCATTTAAAAAGTATTTTTTTGCAATATTTTAATTTTCAAAGCCCAAAATGTTGATAGTTGAAATTATTCAATTTTAACGTCAAAATTTAACACGCAAAGATGAGTATAGAATTTAACATATTGTCTATAATATATATCCTATTGTTACGAAACTTTGCAAGTAGTGTTATAATTTATTAAGCTTTGGTCATACCAAGTTTTTTTAAGATTTGTCAACTCTTTCTATCCTATTAGGTCCGAGACCACAATTGTCGTCCCTTGATTTTCGTTGTTCACGAATATAGTCCCTAGTGTTAACAGTGGGTTACTTGCCAATAATTTTTATACCTCTTCCAAATTTATTTCTCCATGTTTAATGCCTCAAATTGTAAGTAGGGGGGTGAAATTACACTGTAAAAAAATTTGGGTCCAAAATTTTACAGAAAAGTAGTGATTTGGTCCAGCTGAAAAAGGTTAAAAATTAGCACTTCGGAAGCTGTCAAAAGATTTCAAGACACCCTAAACACAAAATTGTCCATATTTTGAGTTAGAGGCGATGAAGTTTTCTATAATTTTGATATAATTTGTCCCAAAAGTAGTACAACACACTGTAAAAATTTCATTGAGAAAGCGCAGGTGGGAATTTTTTAATTTTCATTTATGTTCTAAAAGAAATGCACTACGAATTAATTGTGTTCTCGGACCTAAGAGGTGAAGTCTGTAAATATAGAATCTGTACTTTGGCATCTTCCCTAAATGATTTGGTGGTGTCAATTTGTCAAATAGCATGAAACTAAAGGATTTAAACTTTTATTTAATAGAATATCTGCAAAAATGACCAATTTTGGCATTTTATGGTCAAAATAGGCATTTCAAGGCTTTTTCAATACTGATGCATACATGGCATCCTGACTTTCTATCTGACAGGCTTTCATGTGTCAATACTTGTGTTTCTATGCCTTTATCTAGTTCTTTTACTTGTTTTTGAACTCAGAATCTACAGAAAAGAAGATTATCTCAGACAATATGTACAAAATGTGTTGTATAAATGACCCTTGTCTAACGCCCTGTTTGGATGAAGTCAAAAGTGGGGTTCTTGGTACATAAAATTTGAAGTCCACAATAAAGACCTCACTAAATTTGTATCAAAAGCACTTTACAATGTCTATTGTACCTGTTCCATCTCACATAATATCTTTCTTTTCTTCTGTAGGATAGCAAGTGGTTTAAATATAAGCCTGTTGAGACTAAAATTACAATCAAGTTTTTCATTAAAAAGGCAAAAATCTTTGTATCAGACCATACTGTCTGTAAGAAAAGTTAATTGCAAGAGCCTTTTTGTGCTCAGATTTGTTGTATCATATCACATGAGTATAGAAATGATAAAAAAGACACAATTTTTTATTTCTTATAGCCTCAATATGCATTTTTTAATGTAAATATGTGGCACGGCCTAAATTGACCCTTATTTTTTTCCAGTCTTACTTGGCTTAAGACCCTTTTAAACTAATATGATATGTTATTTGTGACTTTTCTTTCCATTTAAAGTACATTCAATACATATGTAAGGATTATTTATAACCAAAAAGCTTCACAAATTTAAAATTGCTGGAAAATATTACATCTTCATGTAAGGCCCCCTTTCATTGAAAAACCTCAATTTTTAGGCCCAGGCTGATATAAATTTGACTTTTGAATAATTATGCTAACTCTGATAAATCAAATGAGTACTCTATTGCTTTTAGTACATAATAAATGATATATTAGGGCATTTAAAAAGTATTTTTTTGCAATATTTTAATTTTCAAAGCCCAAAATGTTGATAGTTGAAATTATTCAATTTTAACGTCAAAATTTAACACGCAAAGATGAGTATAGAATTTAACATATTGTCTATAATATATATCCTATTGTTACGAAACTTTGCAAGTAGTGTTATAATTTATTAAGCTTTGGTCATACCAAGTTTTTTTAAGATTTGTCAACTCTTTCTATCCTATTAGGTCCGAGACCACAATTGTCGTCCCTTGATTTTCGTTGTTCACGAATATAGTCCCTAGTGTTAACAGTGGGTTACTTGCCAATAATTTTTATACCTCTTCCAAATTTATTTCTCCATGTTTAATGCCTCAAATTGTAAGTAGGGGGGTGAAATTACACTGTAAAAAAATTTGGGTCCAAAATTTTACAGAAAAGTAGTGATTTGGTCCAGCTGAAAAAGGTTAAAAATTAGCACTTCGGAAGCTGTCAAAAGATTTCAAGACACCCTAAACACAAAATTGTCCATATTTTGAGTTAGAGGCGATGAAGTTTTCTATAATTTTGATATAATTTGTCCCAAAAGTAGTACAACACACTGTAAAAATTTCATTGAGAAAGCGCAGGTGGGAATTTTTTAATTTTCATTTATGTTCTAAAAGAAATGCACTACGAATTAATTGTGTTCTCGGACCTAAGAGGTGAAGTCTGTAAATATAGAATCTGTACTTTGGCATCTTCCCTAAATGATTTGGTGGTGTCAATTTGTCAAATAGCATGAAACTAAAGGATTTAAACTTTTATTTAATAGAATATCTGCAAAAATGACCAATTTTGGCATTTTATGGTCAAAATAGGCATTTCAAGGCTTTTTCAATACTGATGCATACATGGCATCCTGACTTTCTATCTGACAGGCTTTCATGTGTCAATACTTGTGTTTCTATGCCTTTATCTAGTTCTTTTACTTGTTTTTGAACTCAGAATCTACAGAAAAGAAGATTATCTCAGACAATATGTACAAAATGTGTTGTATAAATGACCCTTGTCTAACGCCCTGTTTGGATGAAGTCAAAAGTGGGGTTCTTGGTACATAAAATTTGAAGTCCACAATAAAGACCTCACTAAATTTGTATCAAAAGCACTTTACAATGTCTATTGTACCTGTTCCATCTCACATAATATCTTTCTTTTCTTCTGTAGGATAGCAAGTGGTTTAAATATAAGCCTGTTGAGACTAAAATTACAATCAAGTTTTTCATTAAAAAGGCAAAAATCTTTGTATCAGACCATACTGTCTGTAAGAAAAGTTAATTGCAAGAGCCTTTTTGTGCTCAGATTTGTTGTATCATATCACATGAGTATAGAAATGATAAAAAAGACACAATTTTTTATTTCTTATAGCCTCAATATGCATTTTTTAATGTAAATATGTGGCACGGCCTAAATTGACCCTTATTTTTTTCCAGTCTTACTTGGCTTAAGACCCTTTTAAACTAATATGATATGTTATTTGTGACTTTTCTTTCCATTTAAAGTACATTCAATACATATGTAAGGATTATTTATAACCAAAAAGCTTCACAAATTTAAAATTGCTGGAAAATATTACATCTTCATGTAAGGCCCCCTTTCATTGAAAAACCTCAATTTTTAGGCCCAGGCTGATATAAATTTGACTTTTGAATAATTATGCTAACTCTGATAAATCAAATGAGTACTCTATTGCTTTTAGTACATAATAAATGATATATTAGGGCATTTAAAAAGTATTTTTTTGCAATATTTTAATTTTCAAAGCCCAAAATGTTGATAGTTGAAATTATTCAATTTTAACGTCAAAATTTAACACGCAAAGATGAGTATAGAATTTAACATATTGTCTATAATATATATCCTATTGTTACGAAACTTTGCAAGTAGTGTTATAATTTATTAAGCTTTGGTCATACCAAGTTTTTTTAAGATTTGTCAACTCTTTCTATCCTATTAGGTCCGAGACCACAATTGTCGTCCCTTGATTTTCGTTGTTCACGAATATAGTCCCTAGTGTTAACAGTGGGTTACTTGCCAATAATTTTTATACCTCTTCCAAATTTATTTCTCCATGTTTAATGCCTCAAATTGTAAGTAGGGGGGTGAAATTACACTGTAAAAAAATTTGGGTCCAAAATTTTACAGAAAAGTAGTGATTTGGTCCAGCTGAAAAAGGTTAAAAATTAGCACTTCGGAAGCTGTCAAAAGATTTCAAGACACCCTAAACACAAAATTGTCCATATTTTGAGTTAGAGGCGATGAAGTTTTCTATAATTTTGATATAATTTGTCCCAAAAGTAGTACAACACACTGTAAAAATTTCATTGAGAAAGCGCAGGTGGGAATTTTTTAATTTTCATTTATGTTCTAAAAGAAATGCACTACGAATTAATTGTGTTCTCGGACCTAAGAGGTGAAGTCTGTAAATATAGAATCTGTACTTTGGCATCTTCCCTAAATGATTTGGTGGTGTCAATTTGTCAAATAGCATGAAACTAAAGGATTTAAACTTTTATTTAATAGAATATCTGCAAAAATGACCAATTTTGGCATTTTATGGTCAAAATAGGCATTTCAAGGCTTTTTCAATACTGATGCATACATGGCATCCTGACTTTCTATCTGACAGGCTTTCATGTGTCAATACTTGTGTTTCTATGCCTTTATCTAGTTCTTTTACTTGTTTTTGAACTCAGAATCTACAGAAAAGAAGATTATCTCAGACAATATGTACAAAATGTGTTGTATAAATGACCCTTGTCTAACGCCCTGTTTGGATGAAGTCAAAAGTGGGGTTCTTGGTACATAAAATTTGAAGTCCACAATAAAGACCTCACTAAATTTGTATCAAAAGCACTTTACAATGTCTATTGTACCTGTTCCATCTCACATAATATCTTTCTTTTCTTCTGTAGGATAGCAAGTGGTTTAAATATAAGCCTGTTGAGACTAAAATTACAATCAAGTTTTTCATTAAAAAGGCAAAAATCTTTGTATCAGACCATACTGTCTGTAAGAAAAGTTAATTGCAAGAGCCTTTTTGTGCTCAGATTTGTTGTATCATATCACATGAGTATAGAAATGATAAAAAAGACACAATTTTTTATTTCTTATAGCCTCAATATGCATTTTTTAATGTAAATATGTGGCACGGCCTAAATTGACCCTTATTTTTTTCCAGTCTTACTTGGCTTAAGACCCTTTTAAACTAATATGATATGTTATTTGTGACTTTTCTTTCCATTTAAAGTACATTCAATACATATGTAAGGATTATTTATAACCAAAAAGCTTCACAAATTTAAAATTGCTGGAAAATATTACATCTTCATGTAAGGCCCCCTTTCATTGAAAAACCTCAATTTTTAGGCCCAGGCTGATATAAATTTGACTTTTGAATAATTATGCTAACTCTGATAAATCAAATGAGTACTCTATTGCTTTTAGTACATAATAAATGATATATTAGGGCATTTAAAAAGTATTTTTTTGCAATATTTTAATTTTCAAAGCCCAAAATGTTGATAGTTGAAATTATTCAATTTTAACGTCAAAATTTAACACGCAAAGATGAGTATAGAATTTAACATATTGTCTATAATATATATCCTATTGTTACGAAACTTTGCAAGTAGTGTTATAATTTATTAAGCTTTGGTCATACCAAGTTTTTTTAAGATTTGTCAACTCTTTCTATCCTATTAGGTCCGAGACCACAATTGTCGTCCCTTGATTTTCGTTGTTCACGAATATAGTCCCTAGTGTTAACAGTGGGTTACTTGCCAATAATTTTTATACCTCTTCCAAATTTATTTCTCCATGTTTAATGCCTCAAATTGTAAGTAGGGGGGTGAAATTACACTGTAAAAAAATTTGGGTCCAAAATTTTACAGAAAAGTAGTGATTTGGTCCAGCTGAAAAAGGTTAAAAATTAGCACTTCGGAAGCTGTCAAAAGATTTCAAGACACCCTAAACACAAAATTGTCCATATTTTGAGTTAGAGGCGATGAAGTTTTCTATAATTTTGATATAATTTGTCCCAAAAGTAGTACAACACACTGTAAAAATTTCATTGAGAAAGCGCAGGTGGGAATTTTTTAATTTTCATTTATGTTCTAAAAGAAATGCACTACGAATTAATTGTGTTCTCGGACCTAAGAGGTGAAGTCTGTAAATATAGAATCTGTACTTTGGCATCTTCCCTAAATGATTTGGTGGTGTCAATTTGTCAAATAGCATGAAACTAAAGGATTTAAACTTTTATTTAATAGAATATCTGCAAAAATGACCAATTTTGGCATTTTATGGTCAAAATAGGCATTTCAAGGCTTTTTCAATACTGATGCATACATGGCATCCTGACTTTCTATCTGACAGGCTTTCATGTGTCAATACTTGTGTTTCTATGCCTTTATCTAGTTCTTTTACTTGTTTTTGAACTCAGAATCTACAGAAAAGAAGATTATCTCAGACAATATGTACAAAATGTGTTGTATAAATGACCCTTGTCTAACGCCCTGTTTGGATGAAGTCAAAAGTGGGGTTCTTGGTACATAAAATTTGAAGTCCACAATAAAGACCTCACTAAATTTGTATCAAAAGCACTTTACAATGTCTATTGTACCTGTTCCATCTCACATAATATCTTTCTTTTCTTCTGTAGGATAGCAAGTGGTTTAAATATAAGCCTGTTGAGACTAAAATTACAATCAAGTTTTTCATTAAAAAGGCAAAAATCTTTGTATCAGACCATACTGTCTGTAAGAAAAGTTAATTGCAAGAGCCTTTTTGTGCTCAGATTTGTTGTATCATATCACATGAGTATAGAAATGATAAAAAAGACACAATTTTTTATTTCTTATAGCCTCAATATGCATTTTTTAATGTAAATATGTGGCACGGCCTAAATTGACCCTTATTTTTTTCCAGTCTTACTTGGCTTAAGACCCTTTTAAACTAATATGATATGTTATTTGTGACTTTTCTTTC
The DNA here is from genome assembly GCF_965363235.1 of Mytilus galloprovincialis. Lineage (NCBI taxonomy): Eukaryota > Metazoa > Mollusca > Bivalvia > Mytilida > Mytilidae > Mytilus > Mytilus galloprovincialis. The sequence goes on from NC_134839.1 coordinate 54,883,281, forward strand.
CATTTAAAGTACATTCAATACATATGTAAGGATTATTTATAACCAAAAAGCTTCACAAATTTAAAATTGCTGGAAAATATTACATCTTCATGTAAGGCCCCCTTTCATTGAAAAACCTCAATTTTTAGGCCCAGGCTGATATAAATTTGACTTTTGAATAATTATGCTAACTCTGATAAATCAAATGAGTACTCTATTGCTTTTAGTACATAATAAATGATATATTAGGGCATTTAAAAAGTATTTTTTTGCAATATTTTAATTTTCAAAGCCCAAAATGTTGATAGTTGAAATTATTCAATTTTAACGTCAAAATTTAACACGCAAAGATGAGTATAGAATTTAACATATTGTCTATAATATATATCCTATTGTTACGAAACTTTGCAAGTAGTGTTATAATTTATTAAGCTTTGGTCATACCAAGTTTTTTTAAGATTTGTCAACTCTTTCTATCCTATTAGGTCCGAGACCACAATTGTCGTCCCTTGATTTTCGTTGTTCACGAATATAGTCCCTAGTGTTAACAGTGGGTTACTTGCCAATAATTTTTATACCTCTTCCAAATTTATTTCTCCATGTTTAATGCCTCAAATTGTAAGTAGGGGGGTGAAATTACACTGTAAAAAAATTTGGGTCCAAAATTTTACAGAAAAGTAGTGATTTGGTCCAGCTGAAAAAGGTTAAAAATTAGCACTTCGGAAGCTGTCAAAAGATTTCAAGACACCCTAAACACAAAATTGTCCATATTTTGAGTTAGAGGCGATGAAGTTTTCTATAATTTTGATATAATTTGTCCCAAAAGTAGTACAACACACTGTAAAAATTTCATTGAGAAAGCGCAGGTGGGAATTTTTTAATTTTCATTTATGTTCTAAAAGAAATGCACTACGAATTAATTGTGTTCTCGGACCTAAGAGGTGAAGTCTGTAAATATAGAATCTGTACTTTGGCATCTTCCCTAAATGATTTGGTGGTGTCAATTTGTCAAATAGCATGAAACTAAAGGATTTAAACTTTTATTTAATAGAATATCTGCAAAAATGACCAATTTTGGCATTTTATGGTCAAAATAGGCATTTCAAGGCTTTTTCAATACTGATGCATACATGGCATCCTGACTTTCTATCTGACAGGCTTTCATGTGTCAATACTTGTGTTTCTATGCCTTTATCTAGTTCTTTTACTTGTTTTTGAACTCAGAATCTACAGAAAAGAAGATTATCTCAGACAATATGTACAAAATGTGTTGTATAAATGACCCTTGTCTAACGCCCTGTTTGGATGAAGTCAAAAGTGGGGTTCTTGGTACATAAAATTTGAAGTCCACAATAAAGACCTCACTAAATTTGTATCAAAAGCACTTTACAATGTCTATTGTACCTGTTCCATCTCACATAATATCTTTCTTTTCTTCTGTAGGATAGCAAGTGGTTTAAATATAAGCCTGTTGAGACTAAAATTACAATCAAGTTTTTCATTAAAAAGGCAAAAATCTTTGTATCAGACCATACTGTCTGTAAGAAAAGTTAATTGCAAGAGCCTTTTTGTGCTCAGATTTGTTGTATCATATCACATGAGTATAGAAATGATAAAAAAGACACAATTTTTTATTTCTTATAGCCTCAATATGCATTTTTTAATGTAAATATGTGGCACGGCCTAAATTGACCCTTATTTTTTTCCAGTCTTACTTGGCTTAAGACCCTTTTAAACTAATATGATATGTTATTTGTGACTTTTCTTTCCATTTAAAGTACATTCAATACATATGTAAGGATTATTTATAACCAAAAAGCTTCACAAATTTAAAATTGCTGGAAAATATTACATCTTCATGTAAGGCCCCCTTTCATTGAAAAACCTCAATTTTTAGGCCCAGGCTGATATAAATTTGACTTTTGAATAATTATGCTAACTCTGATAAATCAAATGAGTACTCTATTGCTTTTAGTACATAATAAATGATATATTAGGGCATTTAAAAAGTATTTTTTTGCAATATTTTAATTTTCAAAGCCCAAAATGTTGATAGTTGAAATTATTCAATTTTAACGTCAAAATTTAACACGCAAAGATGAGTATAGAATTTAACATATTGTCTATAATATATATCCTATTGTTACGAAACTTTGCAAGTAGTGTTATAATTTATTAAGCTTTGGTCATACCAAGTTTTTTTAAGATTTGTCAACTCTTTCTATCCTATTAGGTCCGAGACCACAATTGTCGTCCCTTGATTTTCGTTGTTCACGAATATAGTCCCTAGTGTTAACAGTGGGTTACTTGCCAATAATTTTTATACCTCTTCCAAATTTATTTCTCCATGTTTAATGCCTCAAATTGTAAGTAGGGGGGTGAAATTACACTGTAAAAAAATTTGGGTCCAAAATTTTACAGAAAAGTAGTGATTTGGTCCAGCTGAAAAAGGTTAAAAATTAGCACTTCGGAAGCTGTCAAAAGATTTCAAGACACCCTAAACACAAAATTGTCCATATTTTGAGTTAGAGGCGATGAAGTTTTCTATAATTTTGATATAATTTGTCCCAAAAGTAGTACAACACACTGTAAAAATTTCATTGAGAAAGCGCAGGTGGGAATTTTTTAATTTTCATTTATGTTCTAAAAGAAATGCACTACGAATTAATTGTGTTCTCGGACCTAAGAGGTGAAGTCTGTAAATATAGAATCTGTACTTTGGCATCTTCCCTAAATGATTTGGTGGTGTCAATTTGTCAAATAGCATGAAACTAAAGGATTTAAACTTTTATTTAATAGAATATCTGCAAAAATGACCAATTTTGGCATTTTATGGTCAAAATAGGCATTTCAAGGCTTTTTCAATACTGATGCATACATGGCATCCTGACTTTCTATCTGACAGGCTTTCATGTGTCAATACTTGTGTTTCTATGCCTTTATCTAGTTCTTTTACTTGTTTTTGAACTCAGAATCTACAGAAAAGAAGATTATCTCAGACAATATGTACAAAATGTGTTGTATAAATGACCCTTGTCTAACGCCCTGTTTGGATGAAGTCAAAAGTGGGGTTCTTGGTACATAAAATTTGAAGTCCACAATAAAGACCTCACTAAATTTGTATCAAAAGCACTTTACAATGTCTATTGTACCTGTTCCATCTCACATAATATCTTTCTTTTCTTCTGTAGGATAGCAAGTGGTTTAAATATAAGCCTGTTGAGACTAAAATTACAATCAAGTTTTTCATTAAAAAGGCAAAAATCTTTGTATCAGACCATACTGTCTGTAAGAAAAGTTAATTGCAAGAGCCTTTTTGTGCTCAGATTTGTTGTATCATATCACATGAGTATAGAAATGATAAAAAAGACACAATTTTTTATTTCTTATAGCCTCAATATGCATTTTTTAATGTAAATATGTGGCACGGCCTAAATTGACCCTTATTTTTTTCCAGTCTTACTTGGCTTAAGACCCTTTTAAACTAATATGATATGTTATTTGTGACTTTTCTTTCCATTTAAAGTACATTCAATACATATGTAAGGATTATTTATAACCAAAAAGCTTCACAAATTTAAAATTGCTGGAAAATATTACATCTTCATGTAAGGCCCCCTTTCATTGAAAAACCTCAATTTTTAGGCCCAGGCTGATATAAATTTGACTTTTGAATAATTATGCTAACTCTGATAAATCAAATGAGTACTCTATTGCTTTTAGTACATAATAAATGATATATTAGGGCATTTAAAAAGTATTTTTTTGCAATATTTTAATTTTCAAAGCCCAAAATGTTGATAGTTGAAATTATTCAATTTTAACGTCAAAATTTAACACGCAAAGATGAGTATAGAATTTAACATATTGTCTATAATATATATCCTATTGTTACGAAACTTTGCAAGTAGTGTTATAATTTATTAAGCTTTGGTCATACCAAGTTTTTTTAAGATTTGTCAACTCTTTCTATCCTATTAGGTCCGAGACCACAATTGTCGTCCCTTGATTTTCGTTGTTCACGAATATAGTCCCTAGTGTTAACAGTGGGTTACTTGCCAATAATTTTTATACCTCTTCCAAATTTATTTCTCCATGTTTAATGCCTCAAATTGTAAGTAGGGGGGTGAAATTACACTGTAAAAAAATTTGGGTCCAAAATTTTACAGAAAAGTAGTGATTTGGTCCAGCTGAAAAAGGTTAAAAATTAGCACTTCGGAAGCTGTCAAAAGATTTCAAGACACCCTAAACACAAAATTGTCCATATTTTGAGTTAGAGGCGATGAAGTTTTCTATAATTTTGATATAATTTGTCCCAAAAGTAGTACAACACACTGTAAAAATTTCATTGAGAAAGCGCAGGTGGGAATTTTTTAATTTTCATTTATGTTCTAAAAGAAATGCACTACGAATTAATTGTGTTCTCGGACCTAAGAGGTGAAGTCTGTAAATATAGAATCTGTACTTTGGCATCTTCCCTAAATGATTTGGTGGTGTCAATTTGTCAAATAGCATGAAACTAAAGGATTTAAACTTTTATTTAATAGAATATCTGCAAAAATGACCAATTTTGGCATTTTATGGTCAAAATAGGCATTTCAAGGCTTTTTCAATACTGATGCATACATGGCATCCTGACTTTCTATCTGACAGGCTTTCATGTGTCAATACTTGTGTTTCTATGCCTTTATCTAGTTCTTTTACTTGTTTTTGAACTCAGAATCTACAGAAAAGAAGATTATCTCAGACAATATGTACAAAATGTGTTGTATAAATGACCCTTGTCTAACGCCCTGTTTGGATGAAGTCAAAAGTGGGGTTCTTGGTACATAAAATTTGAAGTCCACAATAAAGACCTCACTAAATTTGTATCAAAAGCACTTTACAATGTCTATTGTACCTGTTCCATCTCACATAATATCTTTCTTTTCTTCTGTAGGATAGCAAGTGGTTTAAATATAAGCCTGTTGAGACTAAAATTACAATCAAGTTTTTCATTAAAAAGGCAAAAATCTTTGTATCAGACCATACTGTCTGTAAGAAAAGTTAATTGCAAGAGCCTTTTTGTGCTCAGATTTGTTGTATCATATCACATGAGTATAGAAATGATAAAAAAGACACAATTTTTTATTTCTTATAGCCTCAATATGCATTTTTTAATGTAAATATGTGGCACGGCCTAAATTGACCCTTATTTTTTTCCAGTCTTACTTGGCTTAAGACCCTTTTAAACTAATATGATATGTTATTTGTGACTTTTCTTTCCATTTAAAGTACATTCAATACATATGTAAGGATTATTTATAACCAAAAAGCTTCACAAATTTAAAATTGCTGGAAAATATTACATCTTCATGTAAGGCCCCCTTTCATTGAAAAACCTCAATTTTTAGGCCCAGGCTGATATAAATTTGACTTTTGAATAATTATGCTAACTCTGATAAATCAAATGAGTACTCTATTGCTTTTAGTACATAATAAATGATATATTAGGGCATTTAAAAAGTATTTTTTTGCAATATTTTAATTTTCAAAGCCCAAAATGTTGATAGTTGAAATTATTCAATTTTAACGTCAAAATTTAACACGCAAAGATGAGTATAGAATTTAACATATTGTCTATAATATATATCCTATTGTTACGAAACTTTGCAAGTAGTGTTATAATTTATTAAGCTTTGGTCATACCAAGTTTTTTTAAGATTTGTCAACTCTTTCTATCCTATTAGGTCCGAGACCACAATTGTCGTCCCTTGATTTTCGTTGTTCACGAATATAGTCCCTAGTGTTAACAGTGGGTTACTTGCCAATAATTTTTATACCTCTTCCAAATTTATTTCTCCATGTTTAATGCCTCAAATTGTAAGTAGGGGGGTGAAATTACACTGTAAAAAAATTTGGGTCCAAAATTTTACAGAAAAGTAGTGATTTGGTCCAGCTGAAAAAGGTTAAAAATTAGCACTTCGGAAGCTGTCAAAAGATTTCAAGACACCCTAAACACAAAATTGTCCATATTTTGAGTTAGAGGCGATGAAGTTTTCTATAATTTTGATATAATTTGTCCCAAAAGTAGTACAACACACTGTAAAAATTTCATTGAGAAAGCGCAGGTGGGAATTTTTTAATTTTCATTTATGTTCTAAAAGAAATGCACTACGAATTAATTGTGTTCTCGGACCTAAGAGGTGAAGTCTGTAAATATAGAATCTGTACTTTGGCATCTTCCCTAAATGATTTGGTGGTGTCAATTTGTCAAATAGCATGAAACTAAAGGATTTAAACTTTTATTTAATAGAATATCTGCAAAAATGACCAATTTTGGCATTTTATGGTCAAAATAGGCATTTCAAGGCTTTTTCAATACTGATGCATACATGGCATCCTGACTTTCTATCTGACAGGCTTTCATGTGTCAATACTTGTGTTTCTATGCCTTTATCTAGTTCTTTTACTTGTTTTTGAACTCAGAATCTACAGAAAAGAAGATTATCTCAGACAATATGTACAAAATGTGTTGTATAAATGACCCTTGTCTAACGCCCTGTTTGGATGAAGTCAAAAGTGGGGTTCTTGGTACATAAAATTTGAAGTCCACAATAAAGACCTCACTAAATTTGTATCAAAAGCACTTTACAATGTCTATTGTACCTGTTCCATCTCACATAATATCTTTCTTTTCTTCTGTAGGATAGCAAGTGGTTTAAATATAAGCCTGTTGAGACTAAAATTACAATCAAGTTTTTCATTAAAAAGGCAAAAATCTTTGTATCAGACCATACTGTCTGTAAGAAAAGTTAATTGCAAGAGCCTTTTTGTGCTCAGATTTGTTGTATCATATCACATGAGTATAGAAATGATAAAAAAGACACAATTTTTTATTTCTTATAGCCTCAATATGCATTTTTTAATGTAAATATGTGGCACGGCCTAAATTGACCCTTATTTTTTTCCAGTCTTACTTGGCTTAAGACCCTTTTAAACTAATATGATATGTTATTTGTGACTTTTCTTTCCATTTAAAGTACATTCAATACATATGTAAGGATTATTTATAACCAAAAAGCTTCACAAATTTAAAATTGCTGGAAAATATTACATCTTCATGTAAGGCCCCCTTTCATTGAAAAACCTCAATTTTTAGGCCCAGGCTGATATAAATTTGACTTTTGAATAATTATGCTAACTCTGATAAATCAAATGAGTACTCTATTGCTTTTAGTACATAATAAATGATATATTAGGGCATTTAAAAAGTATTTTTTTGCAATATTTTAATTTTCAAAGCCCAAAATGTTGATAGTTGAAATTATTCAATTTTAACGTCAAAATTTAACACGCAAAGATGAGTATAGAATTTAACATATTGTCTATAATATATATCCTATTGTTACGAAACTTTGCAAGTAGTGTTATAATTTATTAAGCTTTGGTCATACCAAGTTTTTTTAAGATTTGTCAACTCTTTCTATCCTATTAGGTCCGAGACCACAATTGTCGTCCCTTGATTTTCGTTGTTCACGAATATAGTCCCTAGTGTTAACAGTGGGTTACTTGCCAATAATTTTTATACCTCTTCCAAATTTATTTCTCCATGTTTAATGCCTCAAATTGTAAGTAGGGGGGTGAAATTACACTGTAAAAAAATTTGGGTCCAAAATTTTACAGAAAAGTAGTGATTTGGTCCAGCTGAAAAAGGTTAAAAATTAGCACTTCGGAAGCTGTCAAAAGATTTCAAGACACCCTAAACACAAAATTGTCCATATTTTGAGTTAGAGGCGATGAAGTTTTCTATAATTTTGATATAATTTGTCCCAAAAGTAGTACAACACACTGTAAAAATTTCATTGAGAAAGCGCAGGTGGGAATTTTTTAATTTTCATTTATGTTCTAAAAGAAATGCACTACGAATTAATTGTGTTCTCGGACCTAAGAGGTGAAGTCTGTAAATATAGAATCTGTACTTTGGCATCTTCCCTAAATGATTTGGTGGTGTCAATTTGTCAAATAGCATGAAACTAAAGGATTTAAACTTTTATTTAATAGAATATCTGCAAAAATGACCAATTTTGGCATTTTATGGTCAAAATAGGCATTTCAAGGCTTTTTCAATACTGATGCATACATGGCATCCTGACTTTCTATCTGACAGGCTTTCATGTGTCAATACTTGTGTTTCTATGCCTTTATCTAGTTCTTTTACTTGTTTTTGAACTCAGAATCTACAGAAAAGAAGATTATCTCAGACAATATGTACAAAATGTGTTGTATAAATGACCCTTGTCTAACGCCCTGTTTGGATGAAGTCAAAAGTGGGGTTCTTGGTACATAAAATTTGAAGTCCACAATAAAGACCTCACTAAATTTGTATCAAAAGCACTTTACAATGTCTATTGTACCTGTTCCATCTCACATAATATCTTTCTTTTCTTCTGTAGGATAGCAAGTGGTTTAAATATAAGCCTGTTGAGACTAAAATTACAATCAAGTTTTTCATTAAAAAGGCAAAAATCTTTGTATCAGACCATACTGTCTGTAAGAAAAGTTAATTGCAAGAGCCTTTTTGTGCTCAGATTTGTTGTATCATATCACATGAGTATAGAAATGATAAAAAAGACACAATTTTTTATTTCTTATAGCCTCAATATGCATTTTTTAATGTAAATATGTGGCACGGCCTAAATTGACCCTTATTTTTTTCCAGTCTTACTTGGCTTAAGACCCTTTTAAACTAATATGATATGTTATTTGTGACTTTTCTTTCCATTTAAAGTACATTCAATACATATGTAAGGATTATTTATAACCAAAAAGCTTCACAAATTTAAAATTGCTGGAAAATATTACATCTTCATGTAAGGCCCCCTTTCATTGAAAAACCTCAATTTTTAGGCCCAGGCTGATATAAATTTGACTTTTGAATAATTATGCTAACTCTGATAAATCAAATGAGTACTCTATTGCTTTTAGTACATAATAAATGATATATTAGGGCATTTAAAAAGTATTTTTTTGCAATATTTTAATTTTCAAAGCCCAAAATGTTGATAGTTGAAATTATTCAATTTTAACGTCAAAATTTAACACGCAAAGATGAGTATAGAATTTAACATATTGTCTATAATATATATCCTATTGTTACGAAACTTTGCAAGTAGTGTTATAATTTATTAAGCTTTGGTCATACCAAGTTTTTTTAAGATTTGTCAACTCTTTCTATCCTATTAGGTCCGAGACCACAATTGTCGTCCCTTGATTTTCGTTGTTCACGAATATAGTCCCTAGTGTTAACAGTGGGTTACTTGCCAATAATTTTTATACCTCTTCCAAATTTATTTCTCCATGTTTAATGCCTCAAATTGTAAGTAGGGGGGTGAAATTACACTGTAAAAAAATTTGGGTCCAAAATTTTACAGAAAAGTAGTGATTTGGTCCAGCTGAAAAAGGTTAAAAATTAGCACTTCGGAAGCTGTCAAAAGATTTCAAGACACCCTAAACACAAAATTGTCCATATTTTGAGTTAGAGGCGATGAAGTTTTCTATAATTTTGATATAATTTGTCCCAAAAGTAGTACAACACACTGTAAAAATTTCATTGAGAAAGCGCAGGTGGGAATTTTTTAATTTTCATTTATGTTCTAAAAGAAATGCACTACGAATTAATTGTGTTCTCGGACCTAAGAGGTGAAGTCTGTAAATATAGAATCTGTACTTTGGCATCTTCCCTAAATGATTTGGTGGTGTCAATTTGTCAAATAGCATGAAACTAAAGGATTTAAACTTTTATTTAATAGAATATCTGCAAAAATGACCAATTTTGGCATTTTATGGTCAAAATAGGCATTTCAAGGCTTTTTCAATACTGATGCATACATGGCATCCTGACTTTCTATCTGACAGGCTTTCATGTGTCAATACTTGTGTTTCTATGCCTTTATCTAGTTCTTTTACTTGTTTTTGAACTCAGAATCTACAGAAAAGAAGATTATCTCAGACAATATGTACAAAATGTGTTGTATAAATGACCCTTGTCTAACGCCCTGTTTGGATGAAGTCAAAAGTGGGGTTCTTGGTACATAAAATTTGAAGTCCACAATAAAGACCTCACTAAATTTGTATCAAAAGCACTTTACAATGTCTATTGTACCTGTTCCATCTCACATAATATCTTTCTTTTCTTCTGTAGGATAGCAAGTGGTTTAAATATAAGCCTGTTGAGACTAAAATTACAATCAAGTTTTTCATTAAAAAGGCAAAAATCTTTGTATCAGACCATACTGTCTGTAAGAAAAGTTAATTGCAAGAGCCTTTTTGTGCTCAGATTTGTTGTATCATATCACATGAGTATAGAAATGATAAAAAAGACACAATTTTTTATTTCTTATAGCCTCAATATGCATTTTTTAATGTAAATATGTGGCACGGCCTAAATTGACCCTTATTTTTTTCCAGTCTTACTTGGCTTAAGACCCTTTTAAACTAATATGATATGTTATTTGTGACTTTTCTTTCCATTTAAAGTACATTCAATACATATGTAAGGATTATTTATAACCAAAAAGCTTCACAAATTTAAAATTGCTGGAAAATATTACATCTTCATGTAAGGCCCCCTTTCATTGAAAAACCTCAATTTTTAGGCCCAGGCTGATATAAATTTGACTTTTGAATAATTATGCTAACTCTGATAAATCAAATGAGTACTCTATTGCTTTTAGTACATAATAAATGATATATTAGGGCATTTAAAAAGTATTTTTTTGCAATATTTTAATTTTCAAAGCCCAAAATGTTGATAGTTGAAATTATTCAATTTTAACGTCAAAATTTAACACGCAAAGATGAGTATAGAATTTAACATATTGTCTATAATATATATCCTATTGTTACGAAACTTTGCAAGTAGTGTTATAATTTATTAAGCTTTGGTCATACCAAGTTTTTTTAAGATTTGTCAACTCTTTCTATCCTATTAGGTCCGAGACCACAATTGTCGTCCCTTGATTTTCGTTGTTCACGAATATAGTCCCTAGTGTTAACAGTGGGTTACTTGCCAATAATTTTTATACCTCTTCCAAATTTATTTCTCCATGTTTAATGCCTCAAATTGTAAGTAGGGGGGTGAAATTACACTGTAAAAAAATTTGGGTCCAAAATTTTACAGAAAAGTAGTGATTTGGTCCAGCTGAAAAAGGTTAAAAATTAGCACTTCGGAAGCTGTCAAAAGATTTCAAGACACCCTAAACACAAAATTGTCCATATTTTGAGTTAGAGGCGATGAAGTTTTCTATAATTTTGATATAATTTGTCCCAAAAGTAGTACAACACACTGTAAAAATTTCATTGAGAAAGCGCAGGTGGGAATTTTTTAATTTTCATTTATGTTCTAAAAGAAATGCACTACGAATTAATTGTGTTCTCGGACCTAAGAGGTGAAGTCTGTAAATATAGAATCTGTACTTTGGCATCTTCCCTAAATGATTTGGTGGTGTCAATTTGTCAAATAGCATGAAACTAAAGGATTTAAACTTTTATTTAATAGAATATCTGCAAAAATGACCAATTTTGGCATTTTATGGTCAAAATAGGCATTTCAAGGCTTTTTCAATACTGATGCATACATGGCATCCTGACTTTCTATCTGACAGGCTTTCATGTGTCAATACTTGTGTTTCTATGCCTTTATCTAGTTCTTTTACTTGTTTTTGAACTCAGAATCTACAGAAAAGAAGATTATCTCAGACAATATGTACAAAATGTGTTGTATAAATGACCCTTGTCTAACGCCCTGTTTGGATGAAGTCAAAAGTGGGGTTCTTGGTACATAAAATTTGAAGTCCACAATAAAGACCTCACTAAATTTGTATCAAAAGCACTTTACAATGTCTATTGTACCTGTTCCATCTCACATAATATCTTTCTTTTCTTCTGTAGGATAGCAAGTGGTTTAAATATAAGCCTGTTGAGACTAAAATTACAATCAAGTTTTTCATTAAAAAGGCAAAAATCTTTGTATCAGACCATACTGTCTGTAAGAAAAGTTAATTGCAAGAGCCTTTTTGTGCTCAGATTTGTTGTATCATATCACATGAGTATAGAAATGATAAAAAAGACACAATTTTTTATTTCTTATAGCCTCAATATGCATTTTTTAATGTAAATATGTGGCACGGCCTAAATTGACCCTTATTTTTTTCCAGTCTTACTTGGCTTAAGACCCTTTTAAACTAATATGATATGTTATTTGTGACTTTTCTTTCCATTTAAAGTACATTCAATACATATGTAAGGATTATTTATAACCAAAAAGCTTCACAAATTTAAAATTGCTGGAAAATATTACATCTTCATGTAAGGCCCCCTTTCATTGAAAAACCTCAATTTTTAGGCCCAGGCTGATATAAATTTGACTTTTGAATAATTATGCTAACTCTGATAAATCAAATGAGTACTCTATTGCTTTTAGTACATAATAAATGATATATTAGGGCATTTAAAAAGTATTTTTTTGCAATATTTTAATTTTCAAAGCCCAAAATGTTGATAGTTGAAATTATTCAATTTTAACGTCAAAATTTAACACGCAAAGATGAGTATAGAATTTAACATATTGTCTATAATATATATCCTATTGTTACGAAACTTTGCAAGTAGTGTTATAATTTATTAAGCTTTGGTCATACCAAGTTTTTTTAAGATTTGTCAACTCTTTCTATCCTATTAGGTCCGAGACCACAATTGTCGTCCCTTGATTTTCGTTGTTCACGAATATAGTCCCTAGTGTTAACAGTGGGTTACTTGCCAATAATTTTTATACCTCTTCCAAATTTATTTCTCCATGTTTAATGCCTCAAATTGTAAGTAGGGGGGTGAAATTACACTGTAAAAAAATTTGGGTCCAAAATTTTACAGAAAAGTAGTGATTTGGTCCAGCTGAAAAAGGTTAAAAATTAGCACTTCGGAAGCTGTCAAAAGATTTCAAGACACCCTAAACACAAAATTGTCCATATTTTGAGTTAGAGGCGATGAAGTTTTCTATAATTTTGATATAATTTGTCCCAAAAGTAGTACAACACACTGTAAAAATTTCATTGAGAAAGCGCAGGTGGGAATTTTTTAATTTTCATTTATGTTCTAAAAGAAATGCACTACGAATTAATTGTGTTCTCGGACCTAAGAGGTGAAGTCTGTAAATATAGAATCTGTACTTTGGCATCTTCCCTAAATGATTTGGTGGTGTCAATTTGTCAAATAGCATGAAACTAAAGGATTTAAACTTTTATTTAATAGAATATCTGCAAAAATGACCAATTTTGGCATTTTATGGTCAAAATAGGCATTTCAAGGCTTTTTCAATACTGATGCATACATGGCATCCTGACTTTCTATCTGACAGGCTTTCATGTGTCAATACTTGTGTTTCTATGCCTTTATCTAGTTCTTTTACTTGTTTTTGAACTCAGAATCTACAGAAAAGAAGATTATCTCAGACAATATGTACAAAATGTGTTGTATAAATGACCCTTGTCTAACGCCCTGTTTGGATGAAGTCAAAAGTGGGGTTCTTGGTACATAAAATTTGAAGTCCACAATAAAGACCTCACTAAATTTGTATCAAAAGCACTTTACAATGTCTATTGTACCTGTTCCATCTCACATAATATCTTTCTTTTCTTCTGTAGGATAGCAAGTGGTTTAAATATAAGCCTGTTGAGACTAAAATTACAATCAAGTTTTTCATTAAAAAGGCAAAAATCTTTGTATCAGACCATACTGTCTGTAAGAAAAGTTAATTGCAAGAGCCTTTTTGTGCTCAGATTTGTTGTATCATATCACATGAGTATAGAAATGATAAAAAAGACACAATTTTTTATTTCTTATAGCCTCAATATGCATTTTTTAATGTAAATATGTGGCACGGCCTAAATTGACCCTTATTTTTTTCCAGTCTTACTTGGCTTAAGACCCTTTTAAACTAATATGATATGTTATTTGTGACTTTTCTTTCCATTTAAAGTACATTCAATACATATGTAAGGATTATTTATAACCAAAAAGCTTCACAAATTTAAAATTGCTGGAAAATATTACATCTTCATGTAAGGCCCCCTTTCATTGAAAAACCTCAATTTTTAGGCCCAGGCTGATATAAATTTGACTTTTGAATAATTATGCTAACTCTGATAAATCAAATGAGTACTCTATTGCTTTTAGTACATAATAAATGATATATTAGGGCATTTAAAAAGTATTTTTTTGCAATATTTTAATTTTCAAAGCCCAAAATGTTGATAGTTGAAATTATTCAATTTTAACGTCAAAATTTAACACGCAAAGATGAGTATAGAATTTAACATATTGTCTATAATATATATCCTATTGTTACGAAACTTTGCAAGTAGTGTTATAATTTATTAAGCTTTGGTCATACCAAGTTTTTTTAAGATTTGTCAACTCTTTCTATCCTATTAGGTCCGAGACCACAATTGTCGTCCCTTGATTTTCGTTGTTCACGAATATAGTCCCTAGTGTTAACAGTGGGTTACTTGCCAATAATTTTTATACCTCTTCCAAATTTATTTCTCCATGTTTAATGCCTCAAATTGTAAGTAGGGGGGTGAAATTACACTGTAAAAAAATTTGGGTCCAAAATTTTACAGAAAAGTAGTGATTTGGTCCAGCTGAAAAAGGTTAAAAATTAGCACTTCGGAAGCTGTCAAAAGATTTCAAGACACCCTAAACACAAAATTGTCCATATTTTGAGTTAGAGGCGATGAAGTTTTCTATAATTTTGATATAATTTGTCCCAAAAGTAGTACAACACACTGTAAAAATTTCATTGAGAAAGCGCAGGTGGGAATTTTTTAATTTTCATTTATGTTCTAAAAGAAATGCACTACGAATTAATTGTGTTCTCGGACCTAAGAGGTGAAGTCTGTAAATATAGAATCTGTACTTTGGCATCTTCCCTAAATGATTTGGTGGTGTCAATTTGTCAAATAGCATGAAACTAAAGGATTTAAACTTTTATTTAATAGAATATCTGCAAAAATGACCAATTTTGGCATTTTATGGTCAAAATAGGCATTTCAAGGCTTTTTCAATACTGATGCATACATGGCATCCTGACTTTCTATCTGACAGGCTTTCATGTGTCAATACTTGTGTTTCTATGCCTTTATCTAGTTCTTTTACTTGTTTTTGAACTCAGAATCTACAGAAAAGAAGATTATCTCAGACAATATGTACAAAATGTGTTGTATAAATGACCCTTGTCTAACGCCCTGTTTGGATGAAGTCAAAAGTGGGGTTCTTGGTACATAAAATTTGAAGTCCACAATAAAGACCTCACTAAATTTGTATCAAAAGCACTTTACAATGTCTATTGTACCTGTTCCATCTCACATAATATCTTTCTTTTCTTCTGTAGGATAGCAAGTGGTTTAAATATAAGCCTGTTGAGACTAAAATTACAATCAAGTTTTTCATTAAAAAGGCAAAAATCTTTGTATCAGACCATACTGTCTGTAAGAAAAGTTAATTGCAAGAGCCTTTTTGTGCTCAGATTTGTTGTATCATATCACATGAGTATAGAAATGATAAAAAAGACACAATTTTTTATTTCTTATAGCCTCAATATGCATTTTTTAATGTAAATATGTGGCACGGCCTAAATTGACCCTTATTTTTTTCCAGTCTTACTTGGCTTAAGACCCTTTTAAACTAATATGATATGTTATTTGTGACTTTTCTTTCCATTTAAAGTACATTCAATACATATGTAAGGATTATTTATAACCAAAAAGCTTCACAAATTTAAAATTGCTGGAAAATATTACATCTTCATGTAAGGCCCCCTTTCATTGAAAAACCTCAATTTTTAGGCCCAGGCTGATATAAATTTGACTTTTGAATAATTATGCTAACTCTGATAAATCAAATGAGTACTCTATTGCTTTTAGTACATAATAAATGATATATTAGGGCATTTAAAAAGTATTTTTTTGCAATATTTTAATTTTCAAAGCCCAAAATGTTGATAGTTGAAATTATTCAATTTTAACGTCAAAATTTAACACGCAAAGATGAGTATAGAATTTAACATATTGTCTATAATATATATCCTATTGTTACGAAACTTTGCAAGTAGTGTTATAATTTATTAAGCTTTGGTCATACCAAGTTTTTTTAAGATTTGTCAAC